>NC_085845.1:165065332-165379707 GCF_035594765.1 Anolis carolinensis | reverse complement strand
CCACATAAGAGCAATGGCATTTTCCACAAAGCAGGAAAACCCTGCTTTGTGCTGAGGTAATTGGTCTGCTGGAAAGACCTGGGTTTTTCAGAAGATTTGTATCTTTCCAGGTGTGGGGGCTGGGTAGATGGGACCAAGGATCGCACCGCATGACTTCCGGTGCCCGGCTACACATCTGTTTTGGGTTTCTTGGGCTCCTTATTTTGAAGATTCGCCCATCCCTAATAATTACAGTAACATATTCTACAAATAAAAACGAGTGATAAAAAGCACTTATTCTCAGGGAAGGGTAGCCAAACTTCACATTGTGTTTACCTGAATCCTGTATGGTGAGTACACTATTCTCCAAAATATCATTGTCTGAGTATCCTGTGCATGAAAGGGGTCAACCTTATGTAGGAACCTAGTTCAAATGCTTGCAAGTGTGCAAAATACCTTACTCCACCACTTCTTCTTGTCCCTCAAAATCCGTACAACATGATAGCAGTTAAAACAGCATCAGGTGCTCCCAAGATTTTTGTGAGATAGGTTTCACCAGATACCTTTTCTTCAGTTGAATGATATCCATAGCATGAGCAACACCATACATTTAGTGTAAATCCCAGGATGGAAGTCCCAGTGTCAGAGGCAGAAAAGGGTACTCCATTGGAGCTATGGCAATGCCCTGACTCTGTTGCTGCCTTCCTCTTGTTCTAAGGGTACATTTCTGGTCATGGAACAGTTGAAAAGTGACTCCTCTATGGCAGAAGTTTGCTAAACAAAGACTTTACTGAAATGTTTTAAAACACATGATTTTAGAAATCTTGCTAGCTATCTAATTTTTCTCAAGAACAATTCGCTTTTCTTTCAGTATTTTTCCCTATTTAATAAATGAACGTAGCTTTAAATTCTAAGACTTCTGCGTGTTCTTCTACTCATAAACCTTATTTCCAACTTTTAAATCAATGCTTTCACTTTTGTGCTCTTGGGTTCTTCATCTTTTCTATCCATAAGTAAATTACTGAAACAAAACCAAATTAAAATATTCTCACTCAATACTACAGCCAGTTGCACCTAAATGAACCACAGTTAGACATAAAATTATATTAAACCAAGACATTAACATTGGTTCAGTAAACAAACAAAATAGCTGAATAATCAATTAAACTAATCCAAACACCTTTAGTTAATTGCACTAGAATCAGCTGTTGTTAAACAAAACACCTCTGACAGGCTTCAGTGAACCCATTTAATTAATCAAATTAATCAAATTTGAGCAGCAACTTAAACAGAACCATAATTTACTCCCATAAATCATACATCACCAATGAATGATATGTTAGATCACCCATATCTAATGATAAAACCAGGATTAACTGGCAACAACTATCAATCAATAAACCGAATCAAGGCAGGAATTTAATCAATAGTCTGCACACTGACCACATATAAACATGAAGAACTTTTGTTGTTGTTACTGCTCATATTTAATACACATATCCCATCCTCCAAGGGTCTACAATTAATGGGCCTCACAGTACCTATGATAGATTGGCACTGGCAGCTATAGTTGTAAAATACTGTATTTACTTGAATTTAATGCTCACCTTTTTTGACTAAATGACCTTGCCAAAATTGGGGTGTGGATTAGATTCATGTCATACAGCAATCTTAGTGCTGAGCCAAGGCAAAAGGAGAAGGTGCTTCAGGAGCTGCATCTGGAGCTCCTCTTTGGGGGATGTCATCTCTAATTAAATGGCCAGGGCTCAATGCTTTACAATCCTGTGATTTGTAGTTTGGTGAGGCATCAACTTTCTTTGGCAGAGAAAGCTCAAGATCCTGTCAAACTACAGCCTCCAGAATTCCATAGCATTGAACCAAGGCAGTTAATGTGGATTCATTCTGCAGCATAGATACACACCAATGTTTTCCTTTTCAGTGCTGAAAGCTTTGGTGCCCTCACATTTTTGTGTTTTAAAGAAAGAACTCTAAGCAGACAGTGACTGTAATTCACACCTTTTTGGTCAAATAATAAAGAGTGTAATTTTTGCCACTGTGCATTACTTTTGCCCGCAAATACTTTTTTGGGTTTCGGGGTTTTAAAAAATTAAGGTGCACATTAAATTTGATGGTGGACTAGACTTGAATAAATACAGGTATATACTGATTTAAAATAATAGACTCCTATAATCCAATTTAAAGCAAAAAACCTGGGATCAAATCCTGGGATATAGGGCCGTAAGGGCCTTCCACACAACCATATAACCCAGAATATCAAGGCATAAAATCCCACAATATTTGCTTTGAACTGGGTTATCTGAGCCCACACTGCCATATGTTCTAGTTCAAAGCAGGTCATGTGGGATTTTGTTCAGCTGTGTGGAAGGGGCTTAAGACTGTCCATGTTTTGAGATTTGGAAGAGAGGCCTTTCTTTTGGTCACATCATCTACATTTGATGGAGCACAATAGAAGGCCTTTTCATTAGCTATAAAAGGGGCATATCTATACTGACCATTAATTGAGTCAGTGTAGAAATTGATCAGCCCCAAAGTGGCTATATGCTACAAGAACTCAGCCATAATAAATGAATTTGATAATTAATAAACAGCCAAGCTCAAAAAATTTGAATGCTTCAGCTTCTTAAAGGCCTAGCATTACTTTAACTAGTTGTTACTTTTCTTTTGTGCTATTTAGTGTTTAGCTTTTTCTTCATAAAGTAATCAACTGTTTAAGGGAGCCCCCCCCCCCTTTAAACTGGCTTCAAGCTTTTTTTTCTATGGGACAACTTGAAATGCTGGGATACCATTCTTCATTACTGAATCACATTATGTGGCTTCTAATCAAAGCTCAGCTGATAAACTTATTTCCTGTTATTTAAGGGAACATTAATTGCTTTATTTAAGGGAACATTAATTGCTTAAATTACCATTCATTATAGTAATATTAATTACTGAATTTAAACAAAGAAACCTGTGTTTTCCCTAGCTGCCAATCAATTAAAACCCAGCTTATATCTCTGAACATGTAAGCAGCCAAAAAATCAGCACTGCTTCTGTCTTTCTTCCAGATGGAAGAATCTTCAGGGAGACACCACCAGCAGTGGAGGCTGAGTAAAAGACATAGAAAATTGCAGTTTAATAAAACAACTCTTAAAAATGTTAGCACAAAGTACTGAGACTTAACAATTCTGTTTTAAAATAGGATATGCAGTTTGTTGATGAAATGTTGTGTCACTGGCAGAAGCATCATGAATAATTTTATTTCCAAAGCAATGTTCTAGCTGTCACGAACAAGTTCTTATAAAAATGTGTAGACATTTCATAAACATCATTTATGACTTCAGAATTTTTGAGTTCAAGGAGAATGGCCAGGAACCAGAAAACTGCTAAACCTATGTGTTTGTGTTAAGTCACAGAAATATTTCATAGAGTTGGGGAAATTAAGAGTTGGGGAAATTAAGACAATGAGTAGTTTGTTGGACCCTTTCAAACACCTATGCTTTACTTGATGAGAGTAATTGAAATACTTAAAGGAATCAATTCAATATGATCACAAACCAGACATGGGACACCTCCAGACAATGCCAAAATCCATGTTTTAGAACTGAGTCAAAAAATCTCAGGACCTGCCGGCAGATTCACACACAGACCTGTCAGTCCCGGGA
Source organism: Anolis carolinensis (assembly GCF_035594765.1). Taxonomy (NCBI): domain Eukaryota; kingdom Metazoa; phylum Chordata; class Lepidosauria; order Squamata; family Anolidae; genus Anolis; species Anolis carolinensis. The sequence continues at coordinate 165,376,063 of NC_085845.1, read as the reverse complement.
TATGGTCCCCCGCTATACTCACAGCCTTCTTTTGAAGCAGATGAAGATGGAGGGCAGAGAGTGGACATCCGGCCAAAGTTTTTGAAAAAGAATCACTCCATTATGTGCTGAACCATATATGCACACACATGAATATCTTAATATAAACACAAGCAGATTTGCATGTGTGCATATGAAGTTCAGCACATAACGGAGGGAATTTTTTTTAAAAAAACTTCCTTCTGCTCTCTCTTCTCCCAATTTATAATTCAGCCTCTGCTTAAGATTATAAAGTGTAAGAAATAGAGTTTCAGAGAGTTTAATTGTTCTCGATTTGTGCTTCCTTTGAACCACCTCTGTGTCCGTCTGACAGCCTGATCAGCTGAAAGTGCACGTGCACTGGAGCAGTCTACACAGGGGGAGGGAGGAAAGGAAAACATGTGTTTTGCATGACTGCAGGGATATACAGTCATGAAAAGATGAACATTTTCCAGGTGGAATCATGTTTTAAGCACACCTTTTTAATACACACGTTTTAGTTTTTAACCAAACATCGTTTAGTCACTACTTACTACAAGTAACTACCTGTCTGCCTACTTAAGTACCTACCTATCAATACCAATACCTAATTTCTTTCCTTTGCAGTCTTACCAAGTTCTCTCTTTTGTTTGATTTAATCAAAATATTTCTCTCTTTGCTCTTTATTTCTCTTATTTATTACATTTCATTTTAATTTAATTTGGCTAATGCTTAAAAATAATATTAGGCTTGGCTTTTTTTAAAGCTTTGCCTAGAAGAAAATACTTTCAAAAGGTTATTATTAATAAGAATAGTGCCAGCAAATAGTACCAGCCCATGCAGCCCCCCCCCCCCCCCCCGCCCATTGCTGCCAATGGTGGGATTTTCCTGCATTTTTTGGCTGCAGACTCAAAAATGTTTTTGGGACACTGGCCTTTTTTGGAAGACTCGCAAAAACAGATCCACATGTCTGGCAAAATTTGGATACCGAAAACAGATCTTGGTTCAGCTGAATTGCACAACCCTAGTGTAGACTGATAAATTAAAAGGTAGTCAAAAAGAACTTAAGCTCATTTTTTTCCTGCTGTCACCAGTGTAATGTGAACTTGCTTCTCCTTTCCAGGGCACCAATGAGTAGGGCAAGGAGGTGGATGCAGAGGAAGAGGAGAAGGAGAAGCAGAAGCAAAAGAAGCAAAGTGCTGCTTAAGGCTTTCCAAGAACCATTTTCTTTCTTCTCACAGTATGGTTTGAGACTCGTGTGGTTTCCGAACCTTATGGGAAAAGGAGATGCAAATAACCACGGAAGGGAGGGAGGAACAAGATTCAATAGGAAAGCAGCTGGTGGTAGAAGGTTTAAATGTATCTCTCCTTCACAGAACTTCTCCAGTGGAAATTGTCTCTTCCCAGGAGTGCATTACAACAGACAAACAGTTGTTAGACTAAACATTAATGACTGCACATGGCATTAACATCAGTTTGGCCCCAAGACATATGGAGAAATGTTTTAGCAATCCCAAGTTTGCCAGTTAAACATATTTCTCTCATGGAACAAAAACAAAAAGACGAAAACAGAAGAACTGTAGAAATAATTGGCCAGAAGTATGGTTCTCCCAACCAAGCACTGAAAATGCCAGCTGGATCACATGCTGTGTGTGTATTTCTGAAGTTACCATCTAGTTGCTAGGAACTGAAGTGAAACTACAAAATTATTTCACACATAGTGCACTGAAAAACCATCAAGTAATAACTGTGGGTCCCAGCTGACTTGAAGGTAAAAGGCTCCCATTATTTTTTATCAATTCCATTGGCATTCTGGTCATCTAAAGACTGCACTGATGTTCTCAGTTTTCTGATGTTCTCTAGAGGTAAAAGGCTCCTGATATTTTTTATCAATCACATTGGCATTCTGGTCACTGGAGGATTGGACTTCTTATTGATGTTCCCTGTTTCCTGCAAAAGGAAAAAAAAACCCACATATATAACAACTCTTAAAAAGCTGCTCAGACCTTGGCTTTTTGTCACTCACTTTCATTTTTGCTTTGGAATTACTTTTTTTTAAAAAAATGCACCATTGTAATAGAAATTTTTTGGTTTGACCAAATCCTTTCTCCCCTCGAAACATGCATTGAATAGCTTCAAACCTAGGCTTTTTTTTCCATTTTTTAAAAATCACCTCACTGAACAGAGCCTGAAGGCTTTAAAATCCTTTAACAGGGGAGTGAAATTGCTCCTGGGTCACCATTCATAACACAAAATGGATCTAAACTCAAGTCTTTCAAATGGGAAAGATGGTTCAATGGTTTGAAAATAGCATCTTGAATATTTTATTCAATTTTTATATGCCAATTGAAGTTGAGAATTGACTCCCAGAATACAACGTCCTTAATTTTTTTTAAAAAACCCTGACAATCCTTCATTTTATAGGTTTTGAGACTTTCCAGGCATATCATTACACACTGGAAGGAAATACGTATAGGACTGAATTAATGCTTTCTATGGGCTTTGCCTCATTCTCAGATATAAAAGATCAAATATGCTGAGGCAAATTTAACAATGGAACAACTCTAAGAAGATATGGCTTTACGATTAAGAAGAGCAGCTTATGTTAAGTTTTTATGGCACATTTTCTTCCGCTCTCATTCTGCTTGCTCAGACCCACTCACACCTAAGATATTATATATGCTAAGCAGACTTCACCTGTACAGACAGCCACATCCTGTGAGATGCTGCTGTACTTCCAATGACATTGTGAGACCACTCTGGATCTTTTTGTCACAGGAATGTACTTTTACTAACCTGCAAATATACAGGCAGTCCCTGGGTTACAAACATCCCAACTAATAAATGACTCATTGTTACAAATGGGGTGAGACAACAGGAAGTAAGAAAAATCTAACCCTAGGAAGGAAAATTCACTCCTGAAAGAGTTATCATGGGAAAAGGTGTCTCCGCTGAAGCTTTATCACTAATTCTTGCTTCCACAACAAGGCACATTCTTCAAAATCCAATTATCACAGGGATAGAAAGTGTGGTGAAATCTTCTGAGGCTTTGCAGATCAGGGCACTGAAAGATGGCATGTCCAACCTCAGACACCCATCAGTGAGGTGTGGGGTTTAAAAAATGGTAGTAGTAGACATCTTTTCTCCAGTGTTACTAGATTTCTTGTTTGGTGCAGTTGCCTGTCTTCTAAGGTGGGATTTGTGGTCATTGCAATGGTGCCACAATTAGAAATGTGAATGTATTATGTAGTATGTATTATGAATGTCCATTCCTTGAGACTTATAGGAAACAAGACAAATATGCACGTGCATGCTCTCTCCCCTTCTCCCTCACACACACCATTTTATGGTACAAAATAGTCCAAGAATTCTGGAGGGTCAAGAACCATAAAAATAGCTGTGTAAATCATCTCCAGCTCTGGTATCCCCTTTTTCCATCCATGATATAAAACTTCAGAAGAAACTAGGCATTATTAGACCTGACTAACACCAAGAAAGTAAAAATCAGTATAACCAAGTAAAACATTTCCTTCTCTTCAAAGATAATCTGTATTCCCTTATGCAATGCTTAATTATGAAGACACATACGTTCAGCAAGCAACACAAAAAGCTAGAGAGAAAATATGAGACAAACATATGTTAAAGTAATAGTTGTGTTTCTGAAAGGATATCCAGCCCTGGCTTTTGGAAACCCAGTGAAAACCAAGTGGGCACAAATACTTTGTAAAAATATTTTATACAATTACCTTCAAAACTCACCTTGTCCCGTTGTCCCCGTCTGATGGGGAAAGAGGGAGGCAAAACGGTACTGGGGTGTGTATGTGTGTGAAGAGGTCCTTGGATGAAAGTTGGGGTAAGGTTTGTGTGTGTGCATGTGTGCTGCACATTGTTGCTTGTTGGATAATTGCTGCTTATGAAACTTTCAGGAACACATATTCTTTTGCCTTCTAATTTTCAGTGAAGGAGGCAGGATTTTTTCAAGAAATGAAGAAGCAAGTGGGGGGTGCATGTGACCTACAAGGCAGATGGTTCCTTCCTCTGACTTAGATGGCCAAAATAAACATTTTTTTACAAGTGACTCTGTGGTATTGCAATTACATTGCACCGGAACTGAAATTTGGAATGAATTAAATCCATATGTATTCTGTGAAAGCTGAAATATGGAAAGAAGTCCATGAGATGGGGATGCTGGTTTTCAATTACAAAGAATTTGGTTTGATAAAAATATATTAGTATGGAAGATGCCTAAATACCCTGAAGCTTCTGTTAAATATCGGAAAACCAAACAGGGATGTATGCTTACGTATATTTTATATATATATATATATATATATATATATATATATATATATATATATATATACACACACACACACACACACACACACACACACACACACACAAACACACACAAACACACAGTAGAGTCTCACTTATCCAACATAAACGGGCCAGCAGAATGTTGGATAAGCGAATATGTTGGATAATAAGGAGGCATTAAGGAAAAGCCTATTAAACATCAAATTGGGTTATGATTTTACAAATTAAGCACCAAAACATCATGTTATACAACAAATTTGACAGAAAAAGTGGTTCAATATGCAGTAATGCTATGTAGTAATTACTGTATTTATGAATTTAGCACCAAAATATCACGATGTATTGAAAACATTGGATAAGTTGGATAAGTTAGACTCTACTGTATATAGACACAGACTAATCTGATCTCTTTTTTCGATAGAGTTACGAGTTGGGTCGATACAGGGAATGCTGTGGATGTAGCCTACCTGGATTTCAGTAAGGCCTTCAACATAGTCCCCCACGACCTTCTGGCAAATAAACTAGTAAAATGTGGGCTAGACAAAACTATGGTTAGGTGGATCTGCAATTGGCTAAGCGAACGAACCCAAAGGGTGCTCACCAATGCGTCGTCTTCATCATGGAAAGAAGTGACAAGTGGAGTGCCGCAGGGCTCTGTCCTGGGCCCGGTTCTGTTCAACATCTTTATTAACGACTTAGACGAAGGGTTAGAAGGCACGATCATCAAGTTTGCAGACGACACAAAACTGGGAGGGATAGCTAACACTCCAGAAGACAGGAGCAGAATTCAAAACGATCTTGACAGACTAGAGAGATGGGCCAAAACTAACAAAATGAAGTTCAACAGGGACAAATGCAAGATACTTCATTTCGGCAGAAAAAATGGAAATCAAAGATACAGAATGGGGGACGCCTGGCTAGACAGCAGTGTGTGCGAAAAAGACCTTGGAGTCCTCGTGGACAACAAGTTAAACATGAGCCAACAATGTGATGCAGCAGCTAAAAAAACCAACGGGATTCTGGCCTGCATCAATAGGGGAATAGCGTCTAGATCCAGGGAAGTCATGCTCCCCCTCTATTCTGCCTTGGTCAGACCACACCTGGAATACTGCGTCCAATTCTGGGCACCACAGTTGAAGGGAGATGTTGACAAGCTGGAAAGCGTCCAGAGGAGGGCGACTAAAATGATTAAGGGTCTGGAGAACAAGCCCTATGAGGAGCGGCTTAAAGAGCTTGGCATGTTTAGCCTGCAGAAGAGAAGGCTGAGAGGAGACATGATAGCCATGTACAAATACGTGAAGGGAAGTCATAGGGAGGAGGGAGCAAGCTTGTTTTCTGCTGCCCTGCAGACTAGGACACGGAACAATGGCTCCAAACTACAGGAAAGGAGATTCCACCTGAACATCAGGAAGAACTTCCTCACTGTGAGGGCTGTTCGACAGTGGAACTCTCTCCCCGGGGCCGTGGTGGAGGCTCCTTCCTTGGAGGCTTTTAAGCAGAGGCTGGATGGCCATCTGTCGGGGGTGCTTTGAATGCGATTTCCTGCTTCTTGGCAGGGGGTTGGACTGGATGGCCCATGAGGTCTCTTCCAACTCTACTATTCTATGATTCTATGATTCTATGATTCTATGATTCTATGATTCTATGATTCTATGATACACACACACACACACACACCAGACCAATTGTGGCTTTTCATAAAAATAAAAATAATGCACACACACATATATACAAATGTACATACATTATACTGTATATGCACATGTACTTTGTGTATATATTGTGTTTTTTAGCTGTTTTTAATTCAGTTGCTTTCTAGTGTTTGGAAGGCTAATAACATTGCTAGGCCAATATTATGTTAATGAATTTACAACTATGCATTAACTTATTCCTTTAAAAAACATTTTTTTTTTTTGCAAAATCCGAATGCTAGGATGTTACATTGAGGAAAAGCTTCTACACAGGAACATTTTGAATGGGTGGCCAGTAATAATACTTTAAAAATGACTTGCTTGAGATGTCTTAGGTGATTAAAGTATCATATAGCGGCAGCTCAGAACGAGTGACTCTGAGCAATTCTGCTGAGGTATCCAGGGAGATGAACTACTGGCTGGTCCTCTCAGTTATAATATAGAATCAGAGATGCAATCAGTGGGACCAATCATCTAGTCAAGCTAGCCATACTATTGCAGGACACAGAGTCTGTGCAGCCTTGGGCTAAATGCTGGTACTTAGTTCACTGTAATTGTATTTCTTGGAAGGTCAAGAGAGTATTGTTGATGTCTACCTCCCGCTTTAGGTGAAATTGAGCATTAAGATGGAAGGGTAGTTCATGTAAATGCTGATTCTCAGCCACTTTGAGTTAAAATGTCCATGTAGATATGCTATTGGGGAGGGCTTCCCTAATAATCCCTCTTTTTCCTGAGCCAATAAGTCTATGCAGTTCCATGTAAATGTACACACACACACATATCCATATCTTGTCAGATATGTTGCATAAATCTCAATAACTAAACATTTAAAAGCCTAATAGATGTAAAGACCTATCAAGATACCTTTGTTTTAGGTGACTGGGCAAGCGAGGAGAGCACAAGCAGTGGTTGTTTATCAGGGGAGTTTTGTGCAAAGAAGCCATTCATGAAAGGGGCTTCTAAACACTTTCCTCAATAATATCTTTCATCCTGAAATCCTTTGCTTATGACTGGGACCATGATTCAAAGTAACCTGGCTGTGGCGCAGCTGGTTAGTAGCCAGCTGCAATAAATCACAATGACCAAGAGGTCTTGAGATTGAAGCCAGCCCATGTCGGAGTGAGCACCTCTACTCATTGTTGACCTAAGCAACCCGACAGATAGTTGCATCTAACAAGTAGGAAATTTAGGTACCGGTTATGCGGGGAGGCTAATTTAACTAATTTACGATACCATAAAATCGTTCAGCAGTGTTTGGAATGCGGAATTATCCTTCAAGGACTCCGTGTCACAGTGGATGATGAAGCAGCTGCTCCCCCGTGGCTGGAATCGAGCATACCCAGAGTAAGCTGGAGAATGTTAAATTGCTTCTGTGTCTCTGTCTCTGTCTCTATGTTCATATGGCATTGAATGTTTGCCATGTATGTGTACATTGTGATCCGCCCTGAGTTCCCTTCGGGGTAAGAAGGGCGTAATATAAATATTGCAAATAAATAAATTTCTGTGCTAAGAAATAAGAAACTAGAAAATTGTAGTTTTGAGGAAAAGCTCAAGTGGGGAGATTCAGCATCACTTTCCCCATTGCTTGATAGCTTCTCAGCCTAATTCATGTTCTGACACATAGGTCATATTGCCATTAAATCTAGGTAGGGATTTCCATTATCCACTTGCAATGAGAACAGACTGTATTGCTCTGACAGCATTCTGACAAAGGAACATTGCAAACTGAGAACTCATTTCAAAACCAGTGCAGAGACCACTTATTATTTTTTAATATGCCATTTATGCTGATAAGATCAGAAAACTCAAGATTCACTTTAAAGTAGACCAAATTTTGCCTCCTGATTAACATCAAAGAGCTTAAGCACCTGAAATTATGTGTAAAAGATACAATTATGTACAGTGTGGCATTGACTTGCTCATTAGCAATATGAAAAAGAGACTGGCTTTTAAAGAAAAGGTGTTAAATACGTTGACATTTTAAAATCAAGGGCTCTATTTTTCTCTTTCTTACTGTGTGTTTAACTGCCCAGAAACTACTTAGTTGAAGCTGAGAACATTTATAGGCCACCTAAACCACTCTGGCATAGAACCATGCCTTTGAGACATTTTTTTCTTGGCTTCACTGGGTTTTTTTCTCAGCTCCTATTCTGAAAACTTCTGCAAAATCTAATAATGAACCCCAAGCCATATGTTACACTTGGGGAAAAAAAATACCCCGCACTATTTATTTCTTAAAGAAAATCCTACTTCAAGCATTTATTTTGAGGTTCTGCCTTTACCCAGTTTAAAAGTCAAGGACGCTTGGAAGCAGCCCTAGGTAAAACAGTGAGTCATTCACTTAGATTAGATTGCTTTAGATGTTATAGGATTCTGGTTCTGTTTCTTTTAATATTCATCTTGGTTTCCTCCTCCCATTTCTCATCCTGAATTGAGTAAACGATACAAGAATTAATCTTGGAAGTACAAGTTGGTGTAGCACATATGAGTGGTTGACACTCCTAGGTTTTTGAGTAGAGCAGTGAGCATGATTTTATGATGGTATGGTTTCATACATTGATTCCTTTATCTCCAAGGTTCAAATGTGTGTGCATGCTGATGGGGAAGCCTCAAAACACCTCCGGGAATACATTGGTGTAGATGGCTATGTCTGGCTAACCCCTTGCCTTATGAGCCCAACCCAGTACTTCTAAGGGCCTCATCACAAAGGGCAGGGGAAACATCCCACGTCGGAGTTGCGACCTTTTGTAAAAACGCTCAAGACTTGGCTGTTTGGTTGTGCATTTAAGTAAATCAGATCTAATTTGCCAAATAGTCACTGTTGAATGTTTTTAGGTTGAATGTTTTTATGTTGAATATTTTTTATATTGTGGAATGATATTTTAAATTGTAAGTCGCTCGGAGCACTCTGGTGGAGAGCGACTAATTAAGAAATAAAGTGAAGTGAAGTGAAGTCACCTGGCATTCACCTCCCATTGTGTTGTGGGAGATGTATCCAATGGTGTTTCCTAACTTGTTGGGGCTTTAGTCAGTAGTCACACAATGTCCTCAAGACAGAGTGGAAGCATCCTAGAATGCTGATTTAGGTGAGTGTGATGAGGATGTAAGATGAGCTCTCAGTCCTCCCTGAGTTTTTGACCTGAGGAGGCCAACTGAGCCCTCAACCATAACACTAATCAAGCAGATTCAGTATCTGCAAAGATTTCAGAAGGATCTTCATCTGACTATCAGGCTCAAGTGCAAAGAAGGCTTTTCTGAAGCTTTTAAAATTGTACAAAAAGCACCTTCAGCTTGTAACAATGCAGGATTTTCCATAGACAAGTTTGAAGGTTAATAGCACGTCCCAGAATGCCCATGCGAGCATATAATGCTGTGAAGAGCCTTGTGCTAATACAAGCTACCATAGTGCATTTTAAAAGATTTTTAAAAATAGAATTAAAAGAGCTTGAACATCTTATATGCTAAATAAAATGAATGTAACCACTAGCCCCCTTCTCAGATTTCTTTTTCATGACTTTGTTCCTCCAACTCCCTTTGCCCCAGCTGTTGAAAAGAAAACCCTTGAAATAATCACTGCAGCTTCAGGCAGTAGGTATAGGAGATAGGTCAGGTAGGGTTTACATCACATAATTGATGAGTCCCCGTTATGCGGAAAAGATGAAATAAATACAATAAAGACAGTGAGAGTGCTGATAAAGATGGCAGCAACAATAATATAGAAACAGCTTCCTATTAATAAATTATCAGATTTTTAAAAACTGATTGTTGCCAGATCTTAAGATTCTGGGTCAGTGAGTTATGTTTTGACAGCAATGTCATGGCAATAGGTAATCTCTAAACTGAAATCTCTGAAATCTCAGTTGAATGTCATCCGTAACTAAACAGGATCTAAAGCATGCTGCAGAATGAGATAGTGGACTATACAGCTGACAACTCTATATTGTCCTCTTTTCCTTTCCTAGATCTGAACCAAGTTTCAACCACCTTATGAACAGATCCATAAATGAAAGAAATCATTCTCTCACAAAGAGGTAATTGATTTTAAAAGGTATAGCAGCTAATTGGTAAAAATAATGAGATGCTCTCCAGGAAAAGTAAGTTATACCGGAATGTCTCCAATTAACTGAGAAAGGCCAAGGTCGTTATTGCAAAGCTGGGTCAGATTATACTTGTGTGAATGTCTAGGAGCTACCTATATGTAAACCTTGGCAGAAAGGCAATGATCTGTTCCAATGTGTTTGGATAATTTTCAATCCTAAGGTAAAATGAAAAATGTATTGAAAAGGGTACAGGTGCATTTACAGTGGTGATTTCTATATGTGCCATACTTTAAAGAACCTGCAAGAACGTCTTCCTTTTGCTTGGATTCTAAGATTTCTGGAAGGTTTACCAGCTGCAGGGAATTATAATATTTGTATAAACTGTATTGCTGAAAGTTTTCATGGCTGGAATCACTGGGGATTTGTGTGGTTTCTGGACTGTATGGCCGTGTTCTAGCAGCATTTTCTCTTGACATTTTGCCTGCATGTGTGGCTAGCATCTTCAGAGGATGCTCTGAAGATGCCAGCCACAGATGCAGGTGAGAAACATCAGGAGAAATGTTGTTAGAACACGGCCATACTGCCTGGAAACCATGCAACACCCCTTTGTATAAACTACTTCGGTTAATGAGCTGAACTGGTTTGGCTGTACAATCTGTGTTCATGTGGGTTAATTGCTAGTCTCCCTCGCCTAGCTCTTACATAAATAACATAATCCAAATCTTAATGGAAACAAAAACAAAACCTGCAAATAAAAAACTCTGTTTTTTTTTAAAGAAGAGATATTTTAAATTATCTCTGAAGTTATCATCTAAGTGGCTCAGAGATTAGGATGGAGTCAGGCTGATCAAGATCCAAAGCACCAAAGAGAGATTGTAGGAGCCAAAATTAGGAATAATGATAAGGTTAGGAGGGTGATTATGGTTAAAAAAGTGGTATAAAAAAGGGAGTGAAAAGTCATGTCTGAGATATGCTGAGGAACCAGATCTAGGCAATTTGAGTCCCATCTTTGATATAAAGGTCGAGTATAAATAAAATAGTATAACATAGCACAGCACAACTAAAACAATATGAAGCAATAATTTTAGAAGGCCAGCCAAATCCCTATAGGACTGGCTACATTGATACTGCTTTATGGCCAATATTTGGGCATTTCAGCACCACAAAAATCAGGCCAATTGTTCTTTCATTCTGTGAACAGTTTACAAGGAGCATATCCTTTTGCCAGAGTTTGCTCTTTGTTTAGGTCATATATTCCCAGTGTACCAGATTTCTGTTTACAGAGGGCCCCCTAATATACGGGAACTGTAGAAATGGAAAATCAAAGAATTGCTTTTTTAAAAAACACCAGTGTCCTGGTTTCTAAATTCAGTGGTAGGATGTTGTCTTAAAATGATAACTACTGTATATAATTTTGTGTAAGTCAACTTCATGCATAGGTAGAGGGTGGGTTTTGAGGTCAAAAGTATGCATTTTGATATGATCTATTGATATGTTGAGGGCTATTCTGTGGATAGGGAAAAACACGAATGCCACCACAGGCAGTCAACTGCTCCTGACTGACAATTCTATTTTCTCATCCAAACATTCAAAAAGACCAGAAGTTGTGATGTGGTGGAAAGAATAGAGGGGTTGATGAATCTTTTAGCTTTTTCTGGGATAGAGTAAGCTTTCACCTTTTGCCACTCTTCTCAGAGAAGGGGAAAGAACAGTACAGTTCAGTACTTTCATTCACCTGTGAATAAATAAAACCAAATTTGGGTTGATTTTTTGATTAACATTTCTAGATTTATACTCGAGTATGTAGGGTAAATTAATTAGTATGTAGGTCAGAAAACAAAAGGAATGCTTATATTACCTCAGTCAGGGTGTTCCCTCCTTGATTATTTAGTTAAAAGGGGAGACATACATTTTCTATTCCAAAATTGAGCTGTGAGGAGGTGGGAGCATTGTAGGTGCACCTTTATAGGCTCATCCACTGTGTTCCTCTGGTGTGGTTATCAGATGTATTTGCTATCAGTTTCTCATCTGTGTGATCTGCATTGTCAGCTTCTTCAAAGCCCTATCATGGCCAAACTCAACCACAAGTAGGGGAGCAGGCTGCCCATTGGCTGTTTTGAACTAGTTCCATTGGGCCCATTGTGGTTTTTGGCAGACCTGTTGAACAGTATTCTCACAGCAGAGCATTGTGTCTTCATGGGACCTTGGTTTGAGTGACAGCAAGTGAGCTGTAGTGAGTTCTTGGATAGGCTGGCACACTGTGTTCCTCTGATGTGGCTATTAGGTCTGTTGCCTAATTAGTGTCTGCCATTCAATCTTTTTGGTCCACACTTGAGATATCTTTTGTTGTCCATGCCACTTTTTATTGAGTGGACTGGCCTATCAGAATGTGCAAATTATTCAGCATTTCTTTAAGTGCTAACAGAATAAATGTCTCAGGATTAACCACAGCTTCACTGTGATTGGGGTGTGGTAGCTGAGTGTTGAGACTGTTGCATATAAACTTGTAGTAACCCTGTGTTGAGTTGATGAATGCTGGAGGTTTGTGGATGATTATAGGAGGGAGGGAGGGAAAGAGGGAGAAAGAGAGATTGTGTGTACATACTATAAATACTGTAATAGTATTTGTACTATTGCTGCAATTTAAGAAAGAAAAGACTTCCGGTTGGAATGAACAACTTTGTGTCTGCATGTTGTTTTTGTTTCTGCGGTGACCACTTCACTGCAAAAAGGTATCTGGCTCCTTAAGAGGAGTGAAGAGTCCCTTCCACTATACAACAGGGAATTTCATGCTGATTTGAACCCCTGACATTACCATCTAGAGACTGGAAGTAGTCCCTCACAAGAGCTCAACAGAAGCACCAACTTCCATTTAAGTCCTCCTCTGAGGAGGTATCCTATGTTTCCAACACCCAGAACTTGAAAATTCAGATTATTTCCTCTGGTGGGGAGAATCTTCCTTAGGTGGTCTGATCTGGAAATCATGGGCCATTGGGTCTGTGGAGAAGTAAGCGGAACAGATAATTGCCATTAATAGCCATCTCTTTTCCATTACAAGGGAAAAGTGATATCAAATTTTGCTCACAGAAATGCCAATGAAAATTTCTTTTCTTTTTTAAAGAGTCAGGTTGGATTTTGGAAATGTTGAGACTGAGATAATAACTTATGAGATAAAAAGGCCCTGATTCACAGAAATGCTGGGTGACCTTAAACATATCACTACCTCTGTTTCAGGGTTCCCATCTCTAATTAACAGAAAATATGAATAGCAGAAAATGTAGAAGTAGACATTCTGGATTTTGCAAGCAAATTGGTACAGCGATCAGATGAAAGTGCTGTACTACTGTTTTCATGTTTACAGTGTTTTACATGCAAATTACATCACTATCATACTCATCTTGAATGTCCCTTGCTTGTCAGTAGAAGTACATTAAATATTTATAGCAAAATAAAATGCCTGACAAAAAGGCAGTTTTCATGTTCTTAGTACTTTGAGTGTCAGAAGAATTCTGTGGGAAACAAATGCATGAAGCAATATGGATCTATGTTTTTTAAAAAAACATTAAAAGATGAGAAATACATACATGGATGCAAACACATGGATACATCATGATCAGCCTCAGTCTGTTCCTAAACCAATATTCTAATACAGTAGAGTCTCACTTACCCAAGCTAAACGGGCTGGCAGAAGCTTGGATAAGCGAATATCTTGGATAATAAGGTGGGATTAAGGAAAAGCCTATTAAACATCAAATTAGGTTATGATTTTACAAATTAAGCACCAAAACATCATGTTATACAACAAATTTGACGGAAAAAGTAGTTCAATACGCAGTAATGTTATGTTGTAATTACTGTATTTACGAATTTAGCACCAAAATATCATGGTATATTGAAAACATTGACTACAAAAATGGCTTGGATAATCCAGAAGCTTGGATAAGTGAGGCTTGGATAAATGAGACTTTACTGTATATAGACTTTCAAATAACCCCATGCAATCCTGCATTACTGAACATAGCATGGGCTCAAATTTTACAAAAAATCATACTGCCTTAACTCATTGTACAGCCACGTTTTTATTGTTTACTTTTATGTTGGTTATCAATCTATTATGCTATTTATGGAACCTAACGCCTATTGTTTTCATGATTACTGTATTAGTTGTGAATTTTAATGATTTGTTTTTAATTGTTTACTGTTGTCTTATTTTCAAATTTGCTTTTGTCTTTGTAAGCTGCTCTGAATCCCTCCGGGCAGAGAGGGCGGGTTAGAAGTAAAGTAGTAGTAGTAGTTATTATTATGCCAGTCATGCAGAATGTCACAGTCTTGATGACATCAAGTTGTTATAAGTTTCTGCTTCAGATTCAATAAAGTTATATTTTTGTTGTTCCTTCACTTTCCAAAATATTTAAAGCTGCTGCCATACACTGTTTCAGGTTAATGGTCAGTCTAGCACAGCACTGTAGAGCCACTAGCACCAGAACTGAAAAATGCAAAGAGGCTGTAAATGTGCATCCCTTCCATTGGAAATCTTTGTTGATGTGAAGGCACACTCTGCATTGCCCCCATATCTGTTTCTCAGGAAGGAAGGGGCATTTTTAAATGACCCATTCAATGACAAATAAATGTAATTTACTTTTTTGAAAAGAAAATAGAAGAAACTAGTCATTTTAGCTTGGCCTTGGTAGAATCAGGAGCAGGGACAATTCAGAGAAGCCATTCACAAGAAGGTATCGAATTGACATGCTTTTCATCATTGATCCCCAGTCAGGATCAACAGGAAAGTACAAAACAGATTTTTTTAAAATGTTGCTTAAAGAAAGAAGAGTCCCAAAAAGCTTTAAAGCACTTTGCCTGTCAATAGGCTGCTGCTGCAATTGTATTTTATTACAAAACCAGAAACAGACAAGAAATAACTGCCACAAATCTGGTCTGGAAAACCTGGGAGAACAAAACCAGGGAGGGAAAACTAGATTGCAAGAGGGTGACAACCATGGCAGCTCGTATACTACATAAAAAATGAGTGGACAAAGGTTGGCAGTCTGAAAGAAAAAAAGGTGGAAGCCCCTGTAGTATTATCTGCATAATGTGGTTTAGGGCAGGGCTGACTCTTGCGAAAGGCCACCTAGTGAATTCGTTACTGGAAAAACTGTGTTACTTGTTCAAAGCACATATGTCATTGTCTAGCCAATTCACAAACATACCACAAAAAAAGCCTTAAGCTGTACATATTATTTCAAAAAGGTGAGAGGAGAAGTAGCTATGGAAAACATCATTAGCAATTGTTGTAGGACCAGTAAGAAATCTAATTAAAAAGGAAATAACACTTCAGAACATTTTGCCCATTTGATTTTATTCTTAGCAATTCAAGAAAACCCAATGGTGGTACCAACATCATGCTCTCTACTACAAATTGAGTATTCCTTATCCAAAATACTTGGGACCAAAAGTGTTTGGGATTTTGAACTTTCTCAGATTTTATAATATCTGTATTTGCATATACATATATAAGGAGATAATTTTCTAAATAATATTTTAAATAATATTGTGCACAAAGCAATGCTTTGTATCTATAGAACCATCAGAAAGAAAAGATGCTACATTTTTGGCTATCCCTGTGGACAATTTTGGGTTTTGAAGAATATTGGAATTTTGGATAAGGGATGCTCAACCTGTATTACTAAAGCCCCTTTTGACACTCCATCAGTGGTGCAAACTCATCCATCTGAAATTTTTTCATCTGACTATCAAACCCTTCTCTATTCTCATGTGCTGGAATCTAGGTTACTCATTTGTGAACTCTGCATAAAAACAACCTCTACACCTTTTAATATATGTGTGTGTGAGAAAAATTTAACAAACAAATCCCCAAATGTGAAAAAAAATCTCATAGCAATTGACATCTTTTTCATTGACTAAAATGTGACTGATTTTACATTCTGATTCCACCTAATGATAGCATTAGCCCTGTAAAGGCTTGTTGAGAGAGAGGTGTCTCGCCACTGGCAGAAGACATTCAGAGATTTGGATGATTTGGATATAAGAGAAAAAGCTTTCATTGGTTCTGACCAATATGTGTTTTGAAAAAGATTCAGAACGTGACAACTAACATTTGCAGGCAGTAATCATAAATATGGCAGACTATACAGATGCAAATATATTTATATTCTGCTAGATCTATGAGATGAAAGCTGGCACCGAGGTAACACGTCTGAGGATGAGAACTAGTTCCATTTAAACTATTTTCATGCCACAATTTGTATGCTATTTTATATGCTCCTTTAGAAGGGACTTTAAAAAACATAGCAAGTGAAACACTGACTAATTGGCCTTCACTTGTCCATTGCTGAAACGTGGGAAACTCATTTAGCAAATTACTCATCCAGGAGCATTAGGAAGGTTAACTTAAGAAACATTTGGGGTTCATAGAATGAACAAATATAAGGAGGTTTGGGCAGTTTATTGTGAAAAATCTAGAGTTTGTATTAGTATTAGTTCCTTCATGCTCCTACAGAGAAGACAACGCGAGCTCTTTTGTTACCTACCCGAATGATAACCTGTATCATTTTCTTGTTTTGAGGGTCACTCTCCTGACTATAATTACCACTCTATCAAAGAATGCCCTTTCTTTGAACACGGAGAAAAGAGCACAGAGCTGTCTTACCATTTGGCAGCAATTGCAAAGTCAGTTTGGTTTTGGCAGTCGCTAAAATGTGAAAGCTGATGAGCTAAAGAGCTTTCAAAGGGGAGCTATGCCTTCTCAATTATAAACTCTAGAATAAAATAAACCATGATTTTGGTCCTGTAAATCCTTCATGTCTTTCTTGGGTGAGTGACTTCCTATGTGCAAGGTCCTATTTCCATTTGTTTGTTTTTAATTAGTTTATTATTGTTTCTATACCACACAATTATCAAAAAGGAACAAACAATAAAACTGAAACTACCCCCCCTCCAAAAAAATCATGGAAATAGAAAGGTCTTTGGCATCAAAAACAATAAAACAGACAAGAGGCTGGCATCAACAAAATAATGTTCAAGCATTGAGCATGACCACTAAGAAGATTCTCTCTCTAGTGGAGCAATTTTAATACTTAGAGGTTGAGTATCCCTTGTCTTAAATTCTTGGGACCAGAAGTGTCTTGGATTTCAGATTATTTTTTGTATTTTAAAATACTTCTATATAGATATTGAGATATCTTGCAGATGGGATCTAAATACAACATTTATTTATGTTTTATGTACACTTTATACACATTATATGTAATATTTTGTGCATGAAACAAAATCTGTGTACATTGAACTATCAGAAAACAAAGACATCTCTATCTCAGCCATCCATGTGGACAATGTTAAATTTTGGAATTCTGGATAAGGGATATTTAACCTGTACTTTTTGGGAATGATTGTTCCTTAAATCATAATATTACCTAAATAATTCTGGTGGTAGTTATTCACAAAAGGGACTTCTCCAGGGTCTGTTCTCATGGTCTCCTGCCTAATATCAACTAGCTGAAGGATGTACCTGAAACAAAGTATATAACAAAACTTCAGATTGCTGGGTATTCCAACTTGTCTTTTTTAAGGTCCAAATGAAAATCTTTTCTGAAACATTGATTTCAAAAGAGGGTACTAAGATAAGCTATTTGAATCAGGTTTTTAGTGAGTCTGTGCTGGGTTCTGCCATGTCTCCAGCCACCAGCTCAGGATTTCTCTAAGAAAGTATTGTGTCAGGAGAGCAACAGTGTCATTTATGATCAATGTGGTGATAAAGGATACCAGTAAAAGCTCCGTAAAGAATTTCCTTTCCTGGTGCAAGGACAACATACATCTCGGAGCTCAAGTTGTGATATTTTACTTTTGCATAAATGAAATTTGTAAATTTATAATCAAATAAATTGATTGTAGGAGATCAAATAGAAGTAGTAGTTCAAAGTGCTTTTTCATTTGTGACTTTTCTTACAGAGGGATCTGTTCTCTTTCATGTGGATTTTTCTTCCAGGCCTATGCTTTTTCCTCATTCATTAAAATCCTTCTCTAAGTAATGAAGACACACTTTGCATTCTAATGGATTGAGAAAGGATCTTAAGGACCTGCTGGATATTAAAAATGGCGTGTGCGTGTTCCTCTTTTAGTACAGGTGTGAAAAATCCAAGCAGCACACAAGTAGATTTGTTAAATGTTTTTACTATTATCCAGCTGAAAAAAGAAAGTATTTTACAGTACATGTGTTTTTAATGGCAGGACTGAGATCATGGCATACCAACTTTCCAGTGTAAACACTCTAGGAAAACTCAGTGGTTTGTGATGAGGCAATCCTGTTGTCAATCAGCATTGGTTTTTGAAATGTCAGTATAGCATCATGGAAA
The DNA here is from genome assembly GCF_035594765.1 of Anolis carolinensis. NCBI lineage: Eukaryota > Metazoa > Chordata > Lepidosauria > Squamata > Anolidae > Anolis > Anolis carolinensis. The sequence goes on along the minus strand of NC_085845.1, from coordinate 165,357,646 downwards.
TGATATTGGAACTCATATGCTGCTTAGTGAAAGCTTTAAAGTGCAAGACACAGCATCCTTGATCATTTGCCATCCAGCTTCTGCTTACCTACACTCTGTGAAGAAGAACTACCATCTCCAGAGAAAAACTGTTCTGGTATTGACTTGCTCATAGGGAGTTACACCAAGTTTCACTTTGGGATGTCCCATACTGAAAGGATACCACGTGGTCACTTTAACATGAAATCAACTCTCAGTCCACTGATGTTCCTTCACTCAAATTTGCCCCCAAGCTAGAAGGCTTTTTAAGATGTTCTGGAGGAACACTGGCAGCTGTACTATTTAGATCAGGTGTCCTCTAATTTTTAAAGCAGAGGACCAGTTCACAATCCCTCAGACTGTTGGGGGACCGAACTATAGTTTGAAAAAAGAAATTATGAATCCCTATGTACACTGCAAACATCTTATTTGTAATGCAAAAAAACCCACCAAAGAACAAAACAATATTTAAAATGAGAAACACATTTAACCAACATAAACTAATCAGTATTTCAATGCTAACTGTGGGCCTCTTTTTGGCTGATGAAATAGTCGCGTTAATTAGGATTGTTGTGTTGTTTGCCTTCAAGTCCTAAATCTAAAGTTGAGGGTGTGGGGTGGGTAAATGACTTTGGAAGGTTGTATCTGGTCCACGGACCTTAGTTTGAGGACCCCCTAATTTAGATACTACTCCCTTACATGAGCTTTATACAAGCAGTTTCCATATATTTTTTCAGTGCATACTCCACTCTTATGCCATGACTGAGACAACCTTTGGAGCAGCTAGAAAGCTATCAATTACACTACTCTCCTGCTACTATTGGCTCTGTCCATGTAAATACACTAGTGGAGATTCACAGTCTACTAATGTTAAAATGTGTAAGAAAAGTTAGAATATAACATATATATGCAGCAGGCATTTCCCCCCTTCTTAGGGAGTGACCTGGGATTGGGGCATGGTTTTGATGTCAAAGGTAGCAATTTCCATTTGGCTTTAATTATACTATAGGACTGAGGGTAAATCTTGCATGTATGTTTTAGTTTTACCTATAGCATTCACAATCTGAACATCAGAAATATAGGGACTGATGACAGGAATATGTTTGGGACAGGGACCTGTATCATGATCTGTTGAGTGTGTACATTTAAAACAGATAGATATTAGAAACTGTTACAATGTGTATTATTAATGAATCTCATTTGCTTTTCTAGGCATTCTTACATGTAAAGAACAGCCAACAAAACCCTTTGCAAAATGATTCATTCCCTAATAAAGCGATGCATGATGATTGTGCCGTCGCGCCTGGGGCTGTAAACTCTTAGTGAAAGAGGCATGGACGTGACATCTTTCCCCAGGGGATTGCTTCTTGCCCTCCTTTAGGGAAACTGGAACTCCCAAGGACCAAAACACTGTAGATAACTCAAAAACTGGGTTTATTCTTCACAAAGGGGGTAAAAGAAAATATACATTACAGTCTTTGGTTGTTTAAGTCCATGAAGCTTGTCCAGATCCCTCTTTCTCTGGCTGTGACTGCCGGAGCAAACTCAGCCTCAGTCCAATGACCTATATCTGAAGACAAGAGTCTTCCTCTGTTGCCAAAGGACTGATGTGAAGGTGCTTGAGACTCCTAAACGTTGTTCAGGTTGGCCCTGAACATGAAGTGTGAGTCCCAAGGGTAAGAACCTCAGAATTGGTGCTGAGAGGTAACTTTTGAAGGGCTTTTTGAGCCAAGTCTCTCTCTCACGTCCATCCGATAAGAGAGCTTGCTGGTGGAATGAAAAGGAGGAAACACAGTCCTACTCCAGGAAGAGGTGGAGCCAAACAGTTTAGCTGAGTGAGCAATATAACAGGTACAAACAACATTGATTGACAGATATAAATAACCAATCCAACTACATTTACAGGGTAAGGGCAAAATCAGACATGATACAACAATTCAAACCTTGAAACTTATAGTTTGACATATAGATGGCGCCACTCGCACCGTCACAATGATCTATAATAGATCAAATAAATAGAACAGTAAATGTAACAGAAAATGATTTAACCATGGGTGGAGGGAGGGTAGTCATTGAGCATCTATATGTTTCCAAACTGCAGTTTATGGCTTCAGCTAAGCAAATTAAAATTGAAATTGAAACTAGGGTTATAAAGAAGAGAAGTTTTTTTTACTGTGTCAGAAGCAACTTGAGAATATACTGCAAGTCGCTTCTGGTGTGAGAGAATTGGCCCTCTACAGAGACGTTGGCCAGGGGACACCCAGATGTGTTACCATCCTGCTGGGAGTCTTCTCTCATGTCCTTGCAAGCTAGAGCTGGCAGATTGGAGCTCATCCCTCTTGAAGATTCAAACCGGCACCTTCAGGTCAGCAACCCAACCTTCAGGTTTGCGGTCCAGCCAGCAGAATGGTTTAACCCACTGTGGCAATGGAGAAGCTTACCACCAGTCATTTGGGAGCATCTTTTAAAAAATTCAGGGAAAAAATGTACACTAGCAAAAATATTTTATTTGCTTCTATTTATTATATTTAAAAATCTATGCAGCCTATTTCTTTTTCAGTTACAGAAAGTGAATGGATAAAGCTTTGTTCTGCAGGCTTTCAGCATTGAATAAAGAAATAATGTGTTCCATACCACACTGTAGATTCAAATTAGAAGTTTTGTTCAGTGTACAGTAACTTTTCGAGTAATTGTGCTATGAATACTGCTGTTGATAAAGTTAAGAAATGTAGCTTATTATTGACTTGTAATTTTAGTTGGTCAGTGTTACATATTCTGTTTACAATGAATAATGAAACGAATTTTATACATCCTCGTTGGCATTCATGAGACTCAGCAGGCATGTACTGTTGGTGCAAACTCAGAATTTACTTTCTGTAATTCAGCATTCCCTGGTATTTGCTGAGTTTCCTGGCTAAGGATGGTGATAGTTTTTCCCCTTTCTTATCAAAAGGGGAAATCTATCCTTCATCACAAATACATTAAAATCTGGTCTTAGCAATAATGTCACCAAAACATTGCAAGCCAATTCAAAAAAATTCCCCCATTGTTTATCCATGAGGTTTATATTATCAAGCTGGGACAGGGTCATGTCGGACATCTTTTTTTTAAAGTCTGGTCAACTCAACCAGACAAGTTTCAGTTTAGGCCTCAGTTTTAAACTGTTGTCTGTTTTCATGCCAGCTTTCTTAATATGTAGAGAATAACATAAGACTACATTTAATGGGGAATAAATTAATTTTGATATAATTTTATTAGGTTAAAAAATCATGGGGACAATTTTAATTGGACATTACATTGCAGGAGATGGGTTAACACTTCCTTTCTTTGAAAAGAAGAAAAAAAAATCTCTCTATAGTTAACAGCAACTTAAAGAAGAAAGATTTCCGTATGAAAAATGATGGTACAGACTGATTCTGCATCACTACTCTTTCTGTGGTTCCTTTTAGGGAAATATATTGTTTTGTTCATGGATGTTTAACACTGAGCTTTCTCAACTATGTAGGAAATTATTAATTATTTTAAAAAATGTTTCCAATAAAAGTCTCTTTTTTGCCATAGTAATAATATATTTTACTATATATTTGATACTGGGTAATTAAATGCAATAATAGGTATAATGCTGGAAAAGCAATATCTTGACCAGTTCAGTGGAAGTGTATGTGAGATGATAACCTACTTGATGAAAAAAAATATGATAAAATGGCCATCTATCAAACAGTTGGGCATTATAATAATGACAAATAATGCAATCTTTTTTTTTAAATACTCTTAGTTTCTTCAAGAACACAAGTTTCCTTGTAGGTCAAAATCTAATTTAGTGGGCACATTTTCTACCAAGGTTGCTTGTATATTGTAATGACAGTAACTGACAGAAAAATGGAGAAGCATTTTCCAAGGTGGACTAGGTAATTGTAGCTCATATAACAAGGATATAATTTTCCTGTATGGACATTTAATTATATACAATAAATTAATGCATCTTCCTGAATAACATGGTATGTGGATGTGTACCTTGAAGCATCCGTCTTTGGATTCACTGGGTGCTAAAAACAAATATTAAATCACGCTTTATTCTTTCCCGCTGTTCTACTTTTGTTGTAACCAAACTTTTTTCTTCTAAAGACTGTGAGTGACAGGTTGTATTCTAGAAAATGAGAGATATCCCGGCTAATCTATCATGAACAAAATTCAATGTCTCTTCTCAATTCTACCACTGTCACTATGTTCAGAGGCCTGTGACAACAATATGTTTCTCACTGGATGTATAGTGGAAAAGATGGCAACATTTGAAAGAGAATAAAAGGACCAATTCAACAGGGGCTACCAGTTGATTTTGATTAAAACATGCTACATTTTGATTTTTCTCCCCACTTAACCATGAGTTGTAGTCAATGTTGTTTAATGTCAGCACTGTGAATGAAGTTGTCAAGCTTGTAATTTTCACTAAATGCCAGTTTTGCCAAGAAGCTGGTACTACAATTACCTCCAACTCTATATGATTAAATTCATCAAAGCACACTAAGGCTCCAGATTGTGCCAGACCTTTGAAGAATTTCCCTGTGGCTTTGTAGTCATTGCCACTCAGAACAGCTAAACAATAGTTGAAAAGGGAAGAGAAGAGAAGCAAAGAGAAGAGAAGAGAGAGAGAGCTTCAAGATACTGTTTTAACAGTAAAATGCACAGAAGCTGATACATTTACAATTGTGAAGCTTGGAAGCTTTGAGGTCAGGTTCTGAAAATCCATTAAAAAAACTATCCTTGTCTCTATGTACTTAAAGTATGGACCTCTGAAATTTCTAGTCAGACCTAAAGCAGGTAACAAACAAAGGAGGACATAGCACCAGCCTTCTATGACTTCCTATATGTCTGTTCGCAACACATCCTGCCCGGAATGATCGGTATCTCAGCCTCCATCCTCATGCTTCTGGTTCCATGTTCAGAAACTAATTGGATGTTAGGGAAAAGTAACCAGGCAAATTAACTGTATAAACATATTTTGTGTTTTTTTGCACCCATTTGTGTTCCAGCAGTGTATATTTGTGTGAGTATGCTGTATTTGTACTGCAAGTGTAAAGTCATCCTGCAATTTTCTCCCTGAATGCCACTCCCTTAAGCATTGACTCTAGCAGAGGCAGGCAGGCAGTAGGGAATCTCTGCTATTTCCAGTTTTGAATACAGCCAGATCTCCTACATGGTCCTTTGAACTGATGAAAAATTGCTAAGTCCAGTGACTCACATACTTGTAATTATGTGCACACAGGGAACCCACATCCTTAATTTGTTTTTCACCTCCTGTGGAGTGTAAATCATTATTTTTTCCCAATTCTCCTTTGCTGCAGCTCGAGCTCTTTGCATCTTTCCCTTTTCTCTGTTTCTCTGGGTTCTTCAGATACCATGCTAAGATTTTATTCAAAGGTTCCCATTAGAGCCCTTAGATAAGAAAGAATTCTAAGGTGAAGATAGTATATTAATAAATGAAATCCAACCTTTTAAAAAATTACTGTCAGAAAAAATCCATTAGACTGTAAAAGAGTTGAAGTAAACATTAGATTTTAATACCTACTTCAGCTTAGATATTTCTGAACTGAAAAAATCCCCAGTTAGCACTTAAAACTTCATTACTACAGTGAAAAGGTTGTGAAAGGCTATTTAAAGGTTTTCAATTTTGCTGAAGTCTACAGGTGATTACAGAAAGTAAAAATACAAACCTCAATATTACATAGAATGAAAGAAATCAAATTTATGTTCTCATTTCCTCTGCCGTTTAATCAATTTCTATTAGGCTCATTGGGAACAAATTAGAGCAAATAAAAACATTTTACAGTCCTGGTTAAAAATAATCTTTTGCTGTGATTGAAAAGCATTTCTATCTATTAATAATCTAGTTCACAAATTAAAAAGTATGTGATGTCCAAAAACTCTTGGATAAGACCTGTGCCAGACATGTACAAAACACATACAGAATTAAGCAAGTACACCATTTTGTTTACAGTTCTAAAATCATCTGCAAATCAACAGTCACAAAATATTTCAACTAACTTTTCTGTCCATTCAAAGATTGTGCTAAACAAAACAAATGAGTCAGTAACTTGGGACGCTTCCATACAACACCAAGTTGTGGGTTTTCCATGAGAGGCAAAAAACAAAAACAAAAAAAACCCAGGACCTGAGAGCCAGTCTGCACACAGACCTGTTGATCCTGGGATTTCTGCCTGCGATGTCCAGACCTGCTGCTTTGTTAGGGGTTTTCGAAGCCCGCAAGATAGCCACCACGGGACGTCTGCTGGAAATTTCAGCTTTTTTTTAACAAAAAAAAAAACAAAACACCCCTTAAATGTTCAGGTGCATTGTTCATATGAGTTTTCTTCCTGGGTCATACATATCTGTTCTTTATTGCTTTTATCCTGAAAAGATGGCAAAAGTTGGCTACAGGGCGAAAACCTTGTTCTGTGGGGCTCTGTTTCTGCAGCGCATAGGAACGGAGCTCTAAAGCTGTCTTCAGGAATCAGGTGTTACCCAACTCCAAACAGGAGAAAGAAGCAGAAAGCGGGGAAAAGATGTACCTCATCATGGAATGGTCATGGGATGACTGGCCATCCCAGAAGACTGGGAAAGATGCCTTCTCCTTACTTGTGAGATGGGGTCCATGAATGCACATTGCTTTTAATATCATCACTATAAGTACAATATATATTAAGTCAATGCATAACACATGAAGTTGCAAGACAATACAGCTATAGCATCCCCTGGGCAACGACCTTGCAGACGGCCAATTCTCTCACTCCAGAAGCAACTCTGGTTGCTCCTGACACGAAAAAAAAAAGTTAGCAACTCCAGAATCAGCAACCTGTTGAGGTTGTCTAAGGCCAGTTTTACTTTATGCACTATTTCAAAAAGAGAATAATCATGGTACAGTGGATTTTATATTTACTATTTGTATATGACACCCTGAGGGTTTGAAGACAAGTAGAAAATGTGCTCAGTTAGGTATGATATGAATTATTGCTTACAAGAAATCTGTTTTGAGCCTAGAAATATATTTCACTTCAGAATAGCAAACATAAATAGTCTCTCACAAACCTTTAATACGGGGACATAAAATGACAAATAAGTTTGTTTTAACAAATCTGCAATCAAGTTTCAAGTTCACTATGTTTCCCACTATACAAGAGGTTCCCTTTGAAAGGCAAAAATAGCCTTTGAATTAGTAAGATTCTCTCACCGGTTATTTTACATTCATGGTTTCCTTTTCAAACAGGGTGAACTTAATTTCTTAAATGTTGGCATGTGTGCAATGCCTACTATTTTCTTAAAGGTCACCAAGTACGTTGTGAAAAAGAGAAAGAAGTAAATAAATGCTCGTTCACCCAAGAAGACAGGTGATATTTGAATCATTCTTACCAGGCAATTTTCATTCTACCTCAAATTTATTCACTGTGTCAGCAACAACAAATCAATCACAAGTTGCTTGTTCAAATGGATATTCTTGTGTACCGAGTGGAAAAAAATACATTTCCAGAAAAGGAACTAGCATAATCCAAAGAAGTCTCAAATTAACTTCTGACTATTCTGTCTGGGGAGTTCTTTGATATACAGTCTGGAAAAATAACCTGGGAAGTTCTGTTCTGTATATGCTCAAAATTCCCTTCTGTTTTATTACTCATACCAAGATTTTCATTAGTTCTTTTCAGCCATAATTCCTTTGGAACTTTGCATACATAGCATCCATGTGTTCTGATGGTATGATTCATGAACTGCTTGTCTTACAGTTGTTGTTGTCACTGTTGTCACTGCTACTGCTGTTGTGTGTCTTCCAGCTTATGGCAACCTTAAGGTGAATCCATAAAGGGACAATATTTGTTCAGAGAAGATTTATCTCCACCTCCCTCTGAAGCTGAGAGTTTGCGACTTGCCCGAGGTTTCCATATATGAGTGATAGTACTCTTTGAAAGCAATTTTATTTATTACAATTAAAACAATACTTTAGGAGCCCACATGATAAAAAATATCTCTGCAAATTTAGTCTAAACCAAACTAGAAACCTTGTCAAAAAACTGCTGACTCAGTTATTCACGTACTCTATTGGTATTTAAAAAACTGGGTGCAATAACTGCATTTGTCCAAAAATAAATGCTGTTGCCACATATAATAAATTCTTTATGGAGTTCTTCTAGTGAGTTATCTTTGTGTTTGCAACTCCTAGGAAAGTTTGCCAGTTGCCCTAATGTATGAGGTCTTCATTTTATGTAATGGAGGAAAGTGGTGGATCAGGTATTGGATGTTTACACAGAAAGTGAAAGGGAACATGACATATGCAACATACTGGCATTTAAAGTAAAGGAAATTGCCAATCTCTCCTACTTCCCCCAAACCATCTGATGATCTCTTTGTTGTGTCATTTTACTAACATGCATGTGTATTTGCCATTTCCTCAAGGTAAAATACAAAGGAAAGTGATATATTATGTTTGAGCAACTTTTGTCAGGTAGAGCAAGCAAGCTGTTCAGTTGTAAAGGTTAAAGATGTAACAATATATAATTCAAGTCTGTTATGTTCTTTCCTAAAGGAAATGGGGCACTGTGATGACTATTCTGTCACACTGTTGTAGATTTATTTTATTGAGAAAAATCAATGGGATGATGCAGAATGTCCATATCTATTAAAGTACGACAGAACACTGTGGGTGGCACTTGGCAAAATCCTTTGGGTAATCAATAAATAATAACAGAGGCGGCACATTCTTATTGATAAATATCTCCCATGCTTTCTATCTAAGATATATTATTTTGCGCCTTATATTTTACTTCCTGAGCATCAATTTTGTCAAGTGTTTCTGGGGGTTTAAGTTTGCACAGTAATATGAAAGCAGCAAATGCCAATTCTGTGTTTGGATCAATGTCTTTCATTGAAAGATTTTGGTACCCTTCAATCTGATTTACACATCCATGTCATGTTACTTACTAATGAAGCAGTATTTTTATGGTTTAATAGAAATGTTGGTCATTAAGCCCAGTTCTAAGGCAACCCAGTCTTGTTGCTTGGCTTCCAAGTGCAAGCTTTTCCAATCTTACCGTGACAACAGAATACAATGTGGAAAATTACTTTCAACAGAAATAGATTACAGTTTCGTGTTTAATTCCCATAAAAGTAGCTAGTTATTTTTAGAGTTACATTAAAAAAAGTTTAATTTTCTACTTCTTGAACATAACTGAAATAGCTACTTATAATTGTGTTAATAACATGCATGATACAAGTCTCTAGTACACAACAAAAGCTCTGAGGCCCAACATGAACCAACACTTGATGTGATTTTACTCTTCCATCACAATTGTAAGATTGTTAAAATACAAAACCTGCAACACAAAAAGAGTGAAATCATCTCTAATTAAGTACAATGCACTGTAATATTGTTTGACATTTATTACTGCAAAATGATTGAACTAATTAAAACAGTTATTTATAATTAGTTACCTTCAAGTTGTTGCTATCAGAGCAGCTAAGCGGATGACAGTCAAAGAGGAATGAGACTGCTCTCCATGTTGTTACTATGAGTCTAGCTCCAGACATTTTTATGTTGGGCAACTCAGTAGCCCATGAATCAATGAAACAATGGGCAAAGTGGGGCCCTTGGCACATACAATCACATAAGGCATATACAGTCTGCACTGCAGATCCTCCTTTTGCTGGCCAGAATAAAGCAGGATGAATAGTATCTCATAGAAGTCTCCTAGAAAAGATAACCCTGGCGGACATTTAATGCCCCACATCACCTTTCCAGATTACCCTATAATTATTTTAAAAATTGCTATCATGACTTGCATTGGATCTAGACTCAGCCCAACATAAATCAAGCATGGAAATCAATTTAGGTATCACTGACTTAATCCCCATTACTTTCAATGGTTATGCTCCAAGTAGGATTAACTACTCAAAGTTTCGTGAAGAGCAAACATTTTTAACTGACAGTCTGACTCTTGCTATCATGGGAAGTTAAAAACATTGCAATAATTATCAAAATTTGCTCATTTCTAGAGCCCTTGATTATAAAAAAATCCAACCCAATCCACAAATATTTATTTAATTAAAAGCAACTGGAAGTATGAAGAGTTTGTATCATTACTCCCTCATTAAGATAATCTGAAATAAAGAAAGAGAATGGCACAGACTGGTAGCATTGTTTCAAGAATCTAGATAATAATCAATTGTAATGCCAGCATTAAAACCATATTAATTTATAAATCCACTGTGCTTCTATACTCAAAGCTCTGGTGCTTTAAAGAACAATGTTAGCATTTTTCAAATACAAGAGAGACTCTTGATACTTACTTTGCATGCAAAACAAATTTAACCCTCCAGCTTTTACATATGAATTTAAAAAATAATTCTTATAAAGAGGTGAAAAGCTGTTGAAAGTGATTTCAGTCACCTTCATTCTCATCTCAGGTCAAAACTACAATGAGAGTGGAGGATCTAGAAGATACATGCATTGGCAAACCATTCAAAAGACAGTCTCTAGTGTCATGAGAACCAATATATATGTAAATAGAAGATTGCCAGAAAATCTCCCCCAAATTATTTTATTTGAAGAGTACATTTTTTCAAAAATGAAAGCCAATAAAAATACATTTAAAAATCAGCATTGCTATATTTTTGCACACAAGGTCAATATTCTTCCACTTGATTGCATGTGAAGATTTGAGGAGACCAGGGCAATACTTTAGTGGTGCAGGCCTCATATTCACAGGGATGACTCTCCAGCTGTGTGGTGATGGAGGAGATATTGTGCATTTCAGCACCACCATCCCAACAAAGTGTTGGAATGGTGGTGCTGAAATGCACAATATCTCCTCCATCACCACACACTGTTCAAGTCTGCAGTCCTCAATGAGAAGCAGCTAGACAGCATTAGGCTAGGCTGAGGGAATCCCTCCCCCTCTTGACTCCTGAATGTATCTGTTTCTCTCTCTGTCTCTCCTTTTCCTCCCATCCTAATTGATGACGTATAATGGCATTTCTTTAGGATACATGTCCTTTCGTTTGAAGACATCATAGTCACACTTCTTCTTTTTTCACCTTTTCCTTCCGAGCTCTCTACTCTGTGTGATTGAGAAAATGTAGTATTTGGAGGTTTTTTCTCTTTTGTTTGAACCTTAGAAGTAATGGGGTTAGAGAAAAGCATAGACCCAATCTTTTATATCAAGAAATGTAGATATATTTCGAAAAGATTGAACTTTGCATCTTTGCCTGTTTAGTTCAATAATTCTTTTATAGCCACAACACTACACCTTCTGCTTGCTGTGAGCTAATTACTAGTAAATGTAAAGGTAAAGGTTTCCCCTGACATTAAGTCCAGTCGTGACTGACTCTGGGGGTTGGGCTCATCTCCATTTCTAAGCCAAAGAGCCGGCGTTGTCCATAGACATCTCCAGGTCATGTGGCCGGCATGACTGCATGGAGCGCCGTTACCTTCCCGCCGGAGCGGTACCTATTGATCTACTCACATTTGCATGTTTTTAAACTGCTAGGTTGGCAGGAGAGCTAATTACTAGTCTCATGCAATTGTATAGAATCGCTGTCCATTTCGGGTTGTTTCATTCGTAAGGCTCCATTTTAGTTTTTGAGTGTCTCTCCTGAAAACGGTGCCTTTCCGAATGAGCTTTTTCATTCTGCATTCAAAAAAAACCTTGAAATACCTTCAACCCATTGGCGACAATGGACAGGCTTCCCACACTCCCCTTCCCCTGATTTTTAGGGATTTTTTCTTTCTTTCTAGAAAGGAAATCTTTAAAGCATTCCCTCTCCCCCCCACTGGCCGTGCCCTATAACTTCTCCAGGAGCAGCAGCAGGCAGGGCAGGGCAGGGCACCATTCCTTCCTGCCAAATGTCTGTCAAAGGTACTCTACACACCACACAGACAGCCTAGTGCCCACTCAGCCTCAGTATTTCACTTTTTCTTTAACTGATGGCAATGGAGGTGGGAATTCCCCTCTCCTTCCCATCATTTTTGGCAATTGCATGCTTTGTCTTGGAGCAGCAGTCTTAGGTTCTTATTGCTGCCGCCGCCTCCCTCTCCTTCTCCTCTTCCATCTCTCAGGCAAGGAAGGTTCCCCTTTTTCCTTTGCACCTCTTACCCTCTCTTCCTCCCTGGCTCCTGGAGCTACTGCCGGTTGTTGCTGTTTCTGCTGTCTGTCTTACTCTAGAGTAAGAGCCACAAAGGAGGAAGAGGAGGGGGCTGGAGGTGCCTTCCTTGCATGAGAGATGGAGGCAGCAGCAACAGTAGCAGCAAGCAACAAAATCATAATCTTACTGAGGCACAAATTTAACAGAAGAAAAAGGAAAAACAAAAAGAAATGGAATAAGGCTGACATGTGACTAATTTTGTTGCTTTATTTAACAGAGGCAGATGGTGATTTTTTTTCTTCTTGATATTTGTTCTTGTAATAGATTATCATCTAATATAAGGAGTGGGATATGAATTAGCTTGGTAAAAGATTTATGCTTCCAGAGTTTCATTAATGTACTATTCCAGTGGGCTTTGTGATTGGATTGCACCAACATGTACACAGATACCCAGAATTTACCAGGATCTATATCAGGAGGCCTTATTCAACTACCAGAACGTTGTGCTTGGAAAATGGACAGCCCTCGTTCGTGCTGAAGAATACCCACTAAAGGACTACATGGCTTGAAAGATGCATGCTTGGTTTTATGACAGAGCAAACTTTTATTTCCTTGCCTCAGATGCTTTAATGGACATTAGTATCCACGGTTTTGTATATTTCCCAATAACAACACAATGTAGACACCTTACAACAGGGGTCCTCAAACTTTTAAAGCAGAGGGCCGGTCCGCAATCCTTCGGACTGTTGAGGGGCCGAATTATCATTTGGGGGGGAAAAGCGAACAAATTCCTATGCACACTGCACATATCTTAATTGTAGTGCAAAACAACAACAATAACAATGAAAGAACAATACAATATTTAAAAATGAAAATAATTTTAACCAACATAAACCTATCAGGATTTCAATAGGAAGTGTGGGCCTACTTCTGGCCAATGAGATAGTCAGGTTAATTAGGATTGTTGTTGTTGTTGTTGTGTGTCTTCAAGTCGTTTCAGAATTTGGGCAAACTTAAGTCCAGAATTATTTATTTAAGTCCAAAATCATTTACTACATTTATTTACTACATTTATATCCCACCCTTCTCACCCCGAAGGGAACTCAGAGCAGCTGTATATACATACAATATATTATATTATTAGCATAGCACAATATTAGCATTATACTATATTGAACTATACCACTATACTGTAATATTATATCTATATATATAAAAGAGTGATGGCATCATGGCAATTTACAAAACAACAAAAGTACAGGCCCCCCAACCTCAAAATTTGACAACACAACCCATCATCCACGCCACAAGGTTGATACAACAAAAAGAAAAGAAAAATAAAGTCCTAATTAGAGGGAGAGCAATAATTTTTTTTATCCAATTGCTGCCAGTTTAGAGGGCTAATCTCTGCCCACTTGGTTGCCTAGCAACCAAGGGACAGCCAGGTTTCAGTTAGGGGACAGGCCGATTTAGGCCTCACTTAGACCTCTTCCACAGATTATCTAATTTGCACTGGATTATATGGCAGTGTAGACTCAAGGGCCTTCCACACAGCTATATAACCCATTTATAATCTTATATTATCTGCTTTGCACTGGATTATCTTGACTCCACACTACCATATAATCCACTTCAGTGTGCATTTTATACAGCTGTGAAGAAGGGGCCTCATATAATCCAGTTCTAAGCAGATAATTTAAGATTATCAATATACAGTAGAGTCTCACTTATCCAACGTAAACAGGCCGGCAGGATAAGTGAATATGTTGGATAATAAGAAGGGATTCAGGAAAAGCCAATTAAACATCAAATTAGGTAATCGTTATACAAATTAAGCACCAAAACATCATATTATACAGCAAATTTGACAGAAAAAGTAGTTCCATGCACAGTAATGCTATGTAGTATTTACAGTAGAGTCTCACTTATCCAACACTCGCTTATCCAACATTCTGGATTATCCAACGCATTTTTGTAGTCAATGCTTTCAATATATCGTGATATTTTGGTGCTACATTCATAAATACAGTAATTACTATATAGCATTACTGTGTACTGAACTACTTTTCTGACAAATTTGTTGTCTAACATGATGTTTTGGTGCTTAATTTGTAAAATCATAACTTAATTTGATGTTTAATAGGGTTATCCTTAATTCCTCATTATCCAACATATTCACTTATCCAATGTTCTGCCGGCCCGTTTATGTTGGATAAGTGAGACTCTACTGTACTGTATTTACAAATTTACCACTAAAATATCACAATGAATTTAAAACACTGACTACAAAAACATTGATTATGAAAAAGCAGACTGCGTTGGATAATCCAGAACATTGTATAAGCGAATGTTGGATAAGTGGGATTCTTCTTTAATATGAAATAATTACTGGGATAGAATAATGCAGAACAATATAATCTCTAAAACCAGGACAGTAAATAAACAGGGGAATTCCACACAGGAAACAATCGGGGCCAGCTAACACCTCCCAACAAAGTATTCCCATCATCAAAGTCTGGCAAATCCTGTTTTCTCAGGGCCACAGACAGCAGAAGCACATAAAATATCGCAAACAACACCACTCTGAAAACAAGGAATTCCAGAGAGGAAACAATCAGGGCCAGCTAACACCTCCCAACAAAGTATTCCCATAATCAAAGTCTGGAAAATCCTCTGTTTTCTCAGGGCCACAGACAGTAGAAGCACATAAAATATCGCAAACAACACCACTCTGAAAACAAGGGAATTCCAGACAGGAAACAATCAGGGCCAGCTAACACCTCCCAACAAAAAATTCACTCAGGGAGGAAACAGCCAGGCTTTAAAGCTGCAGGGCCATTACATCCTAATCATTTTTCCTAATTGCAGCATTCATACTTGCCTCCAACAAACAAAAAAAACCAATCAGAAATATTGTATATTCACAACCTTTAGGAAATAATATCCCCTGATGGCGCAGCGTGTTAAAGCGCTGAGCTGCTGAACTTCTGGACCGAAAGGCCACAGGTTTGAATTGGGGGAGCGGAGAGAGCCCCCACTGTTAGCCCCAGCTTCTGCCAACCCAGAAGTTCGAAAACATGCAAATGTGAGTGCATCAATAGGTACTGCTCCGGCGGGAAGGTAACGCCGCTCCATGTAGTCATCCCACATGACCTTGGAGGAGTCTACGGACAACGCCGGCTCTTCGGCTTAGAAATGGAGATGAGCACCAACCTCCAGAGTCAGACACGACTGGACTTAATGTCTGGGGAAAACCTTTACCCTTGACCTTAACTACCACCAATTCCTCAATACTTTATTTCCCATACCACCATACTTCGCCACAGCAACGCGTGGCCGGGCACAGCTAGTGTAATATATAACATATAATTATTATATTATATTATTGTTAGTTTTGTATTGTATAAAATGATAATATTATTATCAATATTATATGTATATGCAATCTATATATATAAAAGAGTGATGGCATCATGGCGACCCACAAAACAACAAAACTACAGGCCCCCCAACCTCGAAATTTGACAACACAACCCATCATCCACGCCTCTAGGTTGATACAACAAAAAGAAAAGAAAAATAAAGTCCTAATTAAGAGAGAGAGGAATAATTGCTTTTATCCAATTGCTGCCAGTTAGAAGGCTAAGCTCCTCCAACTTGGTCTCCTAGCAACCCAATAAAAAAAATAAAAAACACTAAAAAATTAATACAATAAAATACTATAATAACAGAAAATAACTAAAAATAATACAAGAAAATAATAAAATATAATAAATAAAAATATAACTTACAATAAAATTAATAAAAAATGCAAATAACGTCTAATAAAAATTACACAACAATTTTTAACCAATACCACCACCACTTTGCCACAGCAACGCGTGGCCGGGCACAGCTAGTATATTATATTATTAAAACTGATATAAAAATATATTATAAATGAGGGCAGGGGCCAGGTAAATTACCTTGGAGGGCCGCATCCAGCCCCCGGGCCTTAGTTTGGGGACCCCTGCCTTACAACATCCTGATCCCAATCTAGTTTAAACCAACACTTTGAAATCACTGGCTGAGTTGGGTGAGTATTCTGGTATTATAGTCTAAAAAGTCATACAGGCAGTACCCAAGTTACAAACAAGATAGGTTCTGTAGATTTGTTCTTAAGCTGAATTTGTATTTAAATCAGAACAGGTACATTTTTAAGTGTAACTCCAGCCAAATATATATATTCTTTAGCTTTGGATAGCATAGAGAAGGGTTAACACCTCTGTGGTGTTTGTTTCAGAAGATTTCATCTCATTTTCTTTCCATGTGACAATTATATTTTGAAAATAATAATAATAATAATAATAATAATAATAATAATAATAATAATAATAAACTTTATTTATACCCCGCCACCATCTCCCCAATGGGGACTCGGGGCGGCTTACATGGGGCCATGCCCAGAACAATACAATATAACAAAATATAATAGAACAACAAATCATAGCACATTAAACAACACAATAAAAGAAAATATACACTACATTAAACAAGATCAAAGAACAATAAAACCAAGGGCGGGCCACATGAACACTAGATTAAAACTCGAGGTGAGAAAGGAAGTAGGAGTAAAAACCACAGAGGACAGGATCATAAAGTGGCGGTGCAATCTGGAGGACAAATATTGAAGGAGAGCAGCAAAAGGGATGTAGGTAGTGATTACTCTCCAAAGGCACAACGGAAGAGCCATGTTTTCAGGTCTTTCTTGAAGGCTGCTAGTGTGGGGGCTTGCCTAATCTCACCGGGCAGTGAGTCCCACAATCGGGGGGCCACAGCAGAGAAGGCCCTCTCCCTTGTTCCCACAAGGCGGGCCTGAGATATTGGCAGTGGTGACAGGATTGTGAAAATGTTGGATTGTTGGTTATAAAACTTGAGTGGAGATACCTTTACCATGATAACTCTTTCAGGAGTAAATTTTCCTTCTGGGTGTAGATTTCTCTCACTTCCTGTTGTCTCATCCTTGTTCTTAACTAGGACTTGTTTGTAAGTCAGATGTTTGTAACTCAGGGACTGCCTGTATTTCCAAGTTCTGCTTCATATAACCCATTAAGGCCCCCAGGCACCTTTGTGTCCAAGAAAACCAAAACAAAATTGATAGGCTGGGGGGGGGGGGAGTATTGAATTTACTACAGAAAGAAGTACTATGCACTATTTCTTCACATTCCCCTCCCCACAATAATGTTCAGAGCATCTTCTATTAGATTTGTAAGTGGACACTCATTCAGACACTAACCAGACTTGCTGAGGTTTGCTAGGTGATGTGGTTTCAGATCATCTCCCAACATCATGAGATTACAGTGAGGGTCCCATATCTGTACCTGATATATTTCCAGCTGAACCACTATTACCATGAATACAAGCAGACACGTTTAGCTATCTCATTTCTGGTCTCGACAAACAAAAGTTGCATTGGTGGACTTAGGACCTCTCCATACGAGACTAAAACAGCTCCGTTTTGCTGCCTTTGGCTGGGCCCCAACGGGAACTGCCGAATGTCATCAGATGAAGCTCGGCAGGCCTCGTCCACATTTTTTTACCACCACGGGGAGGAAAATGTGTTTTGTGTTCCTCCTCATTTCCCCATATGATGGGAAAAGGGCAGCGGGGCAATGTGCATTGCTTCCCTTTCTCCTATCTGATGGGGACAGTGTGTCAATGCACACTGTCTAGTCCCCACTGGATGATGAAGAAGGGAGAGCATGTGGGGTGCCATGAGCTACCCCACGCTCATTCCCTTTTGGTGGTGACTGCGTGTGAAGAGGTTCTAAGAGATTCCTAGAGAGATCATTTTTTCCCACAGGTCTGGGTAAGCAAAACCATGAATATGAGTTACATGGCTATAAGACTCATTTTAAAAGTAACCTTTTAAAGCTTTCGTCTAGGGTTTGATTTAGGGGAATTCACCCCAACATACTTCTTTCCTTCTTAAAAAGGTTGCGATATAGGAAAAGAGGAAACAATCTGATTAGATTTCTTCTTTAACTACAATGGTTTTCTCAGGAAAAGGACCATAATGCTATAGGAAAAGGAAAAAAAGCAACACATGAACAGATTAATTAAAAATGACTATGTACTTCGACCCTTGAAGTGGGACAAAGAAGACTCCTGAGTTGGAAGAAATGGCCAACATATAAAAACATTTTAAAGAAAAAAATGGAGTATATGGTTGAGACCGCAAGAAGAAATTAAACAAAAATTCAATAACGTCTCCTGGTTTCAATATAAACAGATAAGAGTACTACAACAAAGACAGGACTACGGGATTTATGGAAAAAGAAGTAATCTGGGATAAGATAATGCTAACTGAGAAAAAACTAATTACGAAACTTTATAAGAGACTTTTAGAATGGGAGACAGAAATGGAACAAGTAAAGGAATGTATGACAAAATGGACGGCAAATATAGGAAGAGTGATTCAGATGAATGAATGGCAACATATTTGGAATTATAAATTAAAGCAAACTTATTCATTGGACTTAACAGAAAATTGGTATAAGATGATGCATAGATGGTATATATCACCCCACAAAAATTAGGAAAATATTATATAGAAATTCAAAATAAATGTTGGAAATGTGAAAACCAAGAAGGCACCTTTTACCTTCTTGGTGGACGTGTGACAAAGCAAAGAAATATTGGATAGAACTCTACGAAATAACCCAGAAAATACTGAATACAAAATTACAACTAAAACCAGAATACTTTCTCTTGGGAATAATGGATCTAAAGATGGAACCAAACAAAGAAGTCCTTCTAAACTACTTTACCACGGCAGCTAAAATAGTATATGCCAGGAAATGGCAAAAAAAAGAAAGAAATACCATCAACAGAAGAATGGCTAATGAAAATAATGGAAATTATGGACATGGAGCTTTTGATGCAGTTATTAACCCAGCATCAAGGAAAGCCAAAGAAAATGACAGACTCTACATTATTTAAGAACTTCATGAGGAAAGAGAACAGAAAGTTATTTATATAGCTGAACTTAGGGAATTGAGAACAACGTGCTGGCTAAATAATATAACTGAGAGAGAAGCAATAGTAAAAGGTGATAATTAAAGACATTGTCAACATCGGAGAAGATTGGAAGTTCATACAACCCCCCCCCCTTTTTTTGTTGTTTTAGATTTCCTTACCCGCCCCCCCCCTTACCGACTTGTTCCCCTATATCTTTGGTTTTCCCTTTTTCATTACTATTTTCTTTCATCTAACTTTCCTAAAATCTCCTGTACTACATATTTTCTTTAAAACCTCCTTGTACCTACCCTACACACTAGCCATACCTTAGGATTTTATTTTGTCACTACGTAAAATGTTAATAAAAACTATTTAAAAAAAATATCAGATTTTTAGGCCCTGTTTTTAGGATTGTTCTTTTGTCCCCAAGACCAGGAAATACCCAAGGCAGCATTATACTTCCAGAGTAAGGAGCAGAGGGCAATGGTGCTGTCCCTTTACTTACTGAGATTACTAGAGCTTGCCCCTAATAAGTTTTGTCCACAGGTATGCAAGTTAAATATACTTTTCTCCAAGTGGAAGGTGCCTAATAATCAAGGTCAATCAAGTTAATTTGGCACTTGAGGCAGGAAATCCCACAAGCGCTTCTCCACATCTTAGCAAGAACAATTCAATCAGAACTCAATTAACATTATAGGTTCTCAAAATCAGCTACCTGAGGAGCCACTACAGGTTGTCTAGCTGTAGTTCCCAGTATGTTTAAAGAAAGTTATAGAGCAAGATTTTGCTAAAACTATCTGTAACACCCCTAAGCAGCGAGAACTCTGGAAACCAACACGGAGGCCAATAAACAATCTAATATCTTTATTAAAGCAATAAAAGTTCCAAACAAAAATAAGCAGAGTATATAGTCAAGCAGTTGACCTTTTAGAGAAGATCAAAATTAGTCCAATAAAATGAAGTTATATGTCCAGTATTAGAGTCTAAAGTCTATAATCCAAATAACCGAAACACACTCAAACTCTTTGGAAGTTTGAGTGGGGAAAGAACAAGGTTTTGCAGGAAGATTCTTGAAGTAAAGTCCAGAACAAGGATTCAAGGCTAGGCAAGGTATTTCGTGATGGATCTGGAAACACAGTCCAAACTTGGCAAGGAGTGGGACGCAACTCCCAGGCTACTCGTGAGTAAACGTGCCGGTAGGCCGCTTGGAAGCTCAGGAACAAGAGACGATGTTCTTTAGTCAATAGTCACGTTGACACCGCGACAGGGAAAACTCAGCGTAGAACTTTTATTGAAGTTCAAGAGCTCCCCCCAAGCAGGTGTTTGACTCCCCAAATCTTCCCAGAGAACGGAGCTGTTTCAACATCGCACCAGATGCCTGCCTCCCCGAAACTTCCCAAGGGAACCGATTTAGCCACAATCGCCTCTCTCTGCTAATCTCACACTTCTCCTTAAAATCTGTCTTTGGGAGCGATCTGTTTTGAGAAAAGCCCTTCTATCAAACACCAAACTTCCCGGAGAACCAGGCTCCGTTTCAAGGGCGTCCCTAATTGGCTCTGGCATGAAAATGTCAACAGGAGACATCTGGAAAGGAACAGACTCTTGCTGAGATGGAAGAAAACCCAAGTCCTTTTCAGTTTGATCTATGGTGGCTGCAGGATCATGGGCCAAAGGTGCCTGAGACATCACACTATCAGACAATAGGGTTTGTAGTTCCATTAAAGCCTGTTTTCCCTCCTCAAATGCCATGGAACTCTAGTTTTATTGTCACTAACTTCACCAAAATTGGAACTCAAGATAACTTATACTATTGCTGGTCCTAGAACCAATCTCAATAGCAACTGTTGTGTTCTCCTTCTCCTCCTTTGCCTTCATGGACCTCTATCATGACATGGTATCTTATAAGAGGTAGCCCATAAATCTGCAGGAGAACACCTTCTCTTGCCCCTCATTCTTACTTGCTTTGTTTCTTTTTGAGGGATTAATGTTTCTCCACTGTTTTACCTCAGAATACAGAAACTATCATTTTTGTCCACTCCTGGCATAAACCAATCCACAGCAAATATCCTAGTGAGATATGTATTAACTTGTCACCAGGGGTAAAATTTACTCAAAATTTAAAACATGTTTTGCTCCATAAAATGCTACCCAGTGCAGCAGTAAATAGTACATACTTGGCTAATAAAGCACTTTTCAAGAACCATGTTGAGAAAAACAATCTACTTAGTCTTCACTCTTTATAAATAAATTAAAATCAAATACCATAGCTATGAAACGATGAGTGCCCCAAGAGCAAAACATTCTCTTTGTTTCATTATGTGACCATAATGCTATTACAGAGCTCAGTTAAGGGTTATGCTCGGAAATAATTATCTAGACATTTTCACATTATGTAAAAGGGAAGTTGTTTTATAAAAAAAGGTCAAAACTAAGCAATGTCAAATAAAATAAGAATAAAAAAGGTCAACTTGTTTTTAAGAAAACGACATTGCTTACTTTGGAAAACAACTCTAAGGAAAAGCAGAGGTCATATTTTAACGCATCTAAGAACCTTTTTGACTGTAGAGGAAACATGTTGCTCTATTTTTCTATTCTGACTACCCCCTACTGTTAACTTCTCCTTTGAGACATGTTCAATTGGCCATTTAGCAATTTAGTCTGCGTCAGAAGGCTGCTGATTTCCCTTATCAGCCTGTGATTCATTTGGCTAGTAAAATCACTATTGAAACCCATTTTGCATCATTAACTGCTATTACTAAATCATCCCAAGGACTAAGAAGATGCAGCCACAAGAAAGGTTGTATGTCCATTGTGAAGCACATTTGATAAGCTCTTGGAAATAAAATTCTAGAAATTCCTGCTGTCAACAGAATAACACATAAGAATGCACATTATTTGTGGCCTTTTTAATACTACAGTTTTCATGTTAAATGCACATATTTTCCTATAAAATGTCTATCTGTTAGAAAACTGCTATTCTTTTTTGTCAGATGCTCCCCATAACATTTTAAAAGGAATCTCATGGTTTAAGGTCAAACTAGATCTGAAACGGTGTGAAACCAATACATATGAGCAGTTTTTTGAAATAGAAGTAGTAATTGTTGCCCCTTCTTCAAAGGACATCAATGAGATCTTTCTCACCTGGACATTTAGTAATTGGTGAATGGAAAAGGTTGACATGTCTGGGGATATAGTTATCATTTTGTACAATTATTGTTCTTTGCCATCATGTTTTTCTTCTGATTTATGGCAAATATATTGTGAGGTTTTCTTTTTCTCTCCTGCATCATCTCTTTGAAAGTTGCAGTTTTTGAAAAAAAATTATCAACTGGGAGAAGTGCAGTTTGCCCCTGCAACTTATTTAAATGGTGAACTGCACACTCTTGGGGACCTTCAGAAAGACAATTCGTTTTTTGTGAATAGGTAGGAAAGGGCCCCCCTGGTGGCGCAGTAGGTTAAGCTGCTGAGCTGCTGAACTTGCTGCCTGAAAGGTTGGTGGTTCAAATCTGGGGAGCGGGGTGAGGTCCCGCTTTTAGGCCCAGCTTCTGCCAACCTAGCAGTTTGAAAACATGCAAATGTGAGTACATCAAAAGGTACCGCTCCGGTGGAAGGTTATGGTGCTCCATGAAGTCATGCTGGCCACATGACCTTAGAGATGTCTTTGGACAATGCCGGTTCTTTGGACAAAGCATAGGGAGGAAAAATGGCAGCCTTTGTTTAAAAAAACAGCTGGAGTGGCACCATGCCACTAAAAATGTGCAAAATTTGTTATGACTAAATCTCTCTTAAATTCATGGCTGGAAGTTTGTCACCCTAGTGCATAGATACACACACCTATAAAATATAGTGAAAATGGTTCAAGTATTATCTGGTAAAAAAAAGTATGAATTGAGCATAGGCCAGACCTAGACTTCAGAAAGGCATTTGCAAGTGTGGACTTGGAGATCTTATCTGAAGCTACTGTGTGTGTGCATGTGCCTTCCAATAATTTGTTACTTTATAGCAGTGGTTCTCAACCTATGGGACTCCAGGTGTTCTGGACTACAACTCCCAGAAATCCCAGCTAGTTTACCAGCTGTTAGGATTTCTGGAAGTTGAAGGCCAAAACATCTGGGAACTCACAAGTTGAGAACCACTGACTTATAGTGACCCTATGAGTCTCAGAGGGGTTTCTAAGGAAAGAAATACTAGATATTTTACAATATTATGTCACAAGTGCTTAGAAGCATCATGATTGCTTACATGTTTACTAATGTGTTGGAAGCTTGACAGGCTTTATAAGGTGTAAAAATATTAAACAAAAATAAACAAGTCTATAGCATCTAGTGGGTCAGTCTCCACAGCCACCTGTATTAATGTCCAATCTCCACCCCCTCTTTCTTCCAAGAATGGGAGGCTGGCCTCTGCAGAAGACAGCAATTTCTACCTGTGTGGAGACACTTAAAATATATATTTAAAATAATTGTATTTCTCACCTGCTTTCCTTGAGGTGAGCTACAACACAGCAAAAACCACATAATCATTACATATTATACACATATTAAAAGATATTTTACAGGCAGTCCCCAAGTTAATTGGATTTTGAAAATGTTGGGTTTTTGTGTTAGCAAGGATTGCTGACAAAACTTCATTTGAGACATCCTTTCCTCATGACAACTCTTTCAGGTGATTTTCCCTTCCTAGGGGTAGATTTCTCTCACTTCCTATTGTCTCACCCCCGTTCTTAACTCTACGTTGTTTGTGAGTCTGATGTTTGTAATTCGGGGACTGCCTGTATTAAAATACACATAATGATGCTTAAAATATAGTGGACACAAGACACGAGTTTAAATTCATGATTAAAACTAGCTGGGTAAGCCTGACAGAAGTGCAGTTGGTGTCTCCCTGCCATGTTTGAAAGGCTTTCCTTTTCTTATCAATTAACTGTTGGATCTCTTTGTCATTTTCGTCAAACCAATCTTGATGTTTCTTAGTTTGGAATCCAATGGTTTCTTTGCAGGCTGTGATGATGGAGGTCTTCAGTTTATTCCAGTTTTCCTCAACATTTTCAGGGTGTTCTGTGGGTAGATGATCCTTGAGTGTTTTTTTGGAAAAGGGCTCACTTGGAGGGCTCCTGAGGGGCTTGGGTGTTCATTTTGCGTCTCATCTTTTTTCCTTGGAGTCTGTATTTGTGGGCAATCTTGATAGCCATCATGGATTGGATTAGCCTGTGGTCTGTCCAGCAGTCATTAGCACCTGTCATGGCTCTTGTGAGGAGCACATTGTTGCAGTCTCTGGCACGTGTAATTATATAGTCTAAGAGGTGCCAATGCTTTGACCAGGGATGCTTCCATGATGCTTGAGTTTGTTTTTCTAGCGGAAGAGCGAGTTGGTGATGACAAGGTTGTGTTCTGCACATTTGGTGAGAAGCAGGATGCCATTTGTGATGACTCATGGGCCATGTAGTCCCGTTCCTAGTACTGTTGTGACAGATGAAGAGGAAAACTTGGGTTTCCCACCGTTTCTGCCGGATTTGGAGCCCTTGCAGCTGCAAGATGTTTGCCCACAAGAAGTCAGCCAAACAAACCTTGAGCTGAAATCTCCCCCATTTTCTCGCCGCCTTTATTATAATCAAGATAGAAGCTCTCGGGAGGCGACTCGCAGGAGTGCCCGGATTGCTGCCAGACAATTAGATGATTAAGTCTGTTCCCTTGGGAAAGTTTAAGGAGTCCTGCATCTGGACACATAATAGGTTTCGTTTCTTGTTCCCCAGAGAAAGTGTTCTTTGGCGGGAAAACAAGATCCTATATAGGTGTTTGCCCACAAAGGAATCCTTGCGGAGTCAATTCGTCAGCTTCGGGAGTAGATTGTGTGTGGACTACGCTACTCCAGTTTCCAGGACCTTGCTCTCGTCCCAGCCCTGCCTTGTTCCCCGGACCTCGCCACGGATTTTCGCCACGGACCCTGTTCTTGTTCCTCGTTTTGTTGCCTTGAATCAAGCCTTGTTTGCCAATGTGATGCGGCTGCTAAAAAAGCCAATGGGATTCTGGCCTGCATCAATAGGGGAATAGCATCTAGATCCAGGGAAGTTATGCTCCCCCTCTATTCTGCCTTGGTCAGACCACACCTGGAATACTGTGTCCAATTTTGGGCACCACAGTTGAAGGGAGATGTTGACAAGCTGGAAAGCGTCCAGAGGAGGGCGACTAAAATGATTAAGGGTCTGGAGAACAAGCCCTATGAGGAGCGGCTTAAAGAGCTGGGCATGTTTAGCCTGCAGAAGAGAAGGCTGAGAGGAGACATGATAGCCATGTACAAATATGTGAAGGGAAGTCATAGGGAAGAGGGAGCAAGCTTGTTTTCTGCTGCCCTGCAGACTAGGACACGGAACAATGGCTTCAAACTACAGGAAAGGAGATTCCACCTGAACATCAGGAAGAACTTCCTCACTGTGAGGGCTGTTCGACAGTGGAACTCTCTCCCCGGGGCCGTGGTGGAGGCTCCTTCCTTGGAGGCTTTTAAACAGAGGCTGGATGGCCATCTGTCGGGGGTGCTTTGAATGCGATTTCCTGCTTCTTAGCAGGGGGTTGGACTAGATGGCCCATGTGGTCTCTTCCAACTCTACTATTCTATGATTCTATGATTCTATGAATCTAATTTGCTCTCCAGCCTTGCATCAAGTTCCATGGACTAAAGGACCTTGTCATCTCCCCTCACTTTGCTTGGCAAAGTGTGTGTTTCGGTTATTGGATTACAATTTTGGACTTTAATATCTCATATTGGACATTGTTTCCCTGGACTATATTTGACCTTTCCTGAAAGGTCTACTTCTGAACTATATTCTACACTTATTTTTATTGACTTTATATATTTCATTAATAAAGATATTAGATAGATTCTGGTCTCTGTGCATGGTTATTGGTGCTTCGCAGTCTGGGTCCTGACACCATTCGAGTTTCTGTTTCCAACTCCCTCTTTTCCTATGGTCCCTGTCTACAGGTTAGAGTCTCGTCCGACTCGCGTTAAAATCCCCCAGGAGGATGATTTTGTCCTCCTTAGGTATCTCTAATAGGATGGTGTTCAGCTGACAGTAAAAAAATTTCTTGATGTCTTCATCAGCATCTAGTATTGATGCATAGGCACTTATGATGGTTACCTGTTGGTTTTGGTAAGGTTAATTTGGGGGTTGAGAGTCGTTCATTAATGCCAATGAGAGCTTTATACAGGTGCTCCACCAGGTCATTTCTGATAGCAAAGCTGACTCCATATATTCTTTGCTCTTCTTCAGGCAGTCCCTTCCAGAAGAAGATGTAGCCTCCTTTTTCTTCCTTTAGCTGTCACTCTCCTGCGCTTCGGGTCTGCTGAATGCTGCTATGTTAATGTTAAAGCATCCCAGCTCCCTTGCAATAGTAGTAGTCCTTTGTTCGGGACGTTCACTGTCAGTGTTGTCCAACAGTGTCCATACATTCCATGTTCCAAAGTTCATTTTTCTTTTTTGGCTGAAGGGTGGTGACCCCTCTGGACGCAGCAGTCCAGTCAGAAATAAAAGAGGTAGACTATGTTTAGGGCACCTTTTCTAAACCTTTCCCCATATGGGGTGAGCAGAGTGGATCCTAAAAAGGACTTCTCAGTCATGGATACAGCTGCTGGACTACTCAACTGCCTCGGACCTTGAAGCAGAGTGACTGAGTCTATATCTACCGCCCATGTGCCAGTATGTGACTAGGGGCTTCCGGATTTCACAGTCCTACCCCCGTCGCCACTCGCTGATTGCCAAGGGACTTTTGTTGGTTTGTTTTTATTTTTCTTGGAAGACGCATGTGTGTGAGTTTTTTTAATGTGTGGAAGCCTGTGCACAGCCAATCAACACACAGTCTTCACAGAGTGGGATCCCAACCAGTGGTGTGGTTGACACGACTGTGGCTTTCCAATCTGTTGCAGCCTTCTTTCGCCTTCACAGCCGTTGTAACATGTACCATGTTGTCCTCCGCCTGATCCACTGTTGAGGTCTTCAGGTCTTCAGATTGTGCTTAGTCTGGAATCTTCTCCGTGCCCCCTCCTGAGAGTGCATGACTCCGGTGGTTACGCCTGCAGATTCAATAGAACATGCAAGCCCCCTCACCATGACAAGGTGACAATCCATCAAGGGGGTTCTGGCAGGCTGGAGTAGCCACCCTCCAGATGACCTAAGTGTTAGGGGCAGATTATATAGCACTTTATGCTATATAGATCCCTGTTATTCCACGCTTAACCATATGGAGAATGTAGCCACTTACAGATATGATTATATCCCATCAACTCATGGAGAGTGACTAGGGCAGCAGAGAAGGATTCATCCTAACAATCCCTCCTCAGGTGTTCATTCTACACATGAACATACAAGCACAGAAACATGTACATACTGACTAAAAAGGGCTATTCTGTCAACAGCTGATCTATGTTCCCTATATTATGCTATTGTGATATGACCTGCAGTCAAGTAAACAAAGAGGAGATAGAATTTTGAAGGCAAATGCGTATGTGAAATAACATTTATGCATATATTGTATGATGAAAACTCAGCAGTATCAAAAGATATCGCAAGATTTTTCTTAAAATGCAGGCATTATAGGATAATTTCTTTTGACCTCTGTTCCTGCGGAACACAAAGTTAAAACACTCATTTCACTTTCTATTGGACTCCAGCTGGCATTTTGTAATGGACCATTCACTGAATCTGATTGGTATTAGTTTTTACATGGTTCATTAACAATTTACTTTATTGTACTACAATACAGAGTTGCCAGGTCTGGAGTTCTACTGAGTTGTATTTCAGTGAAGCAATAGTATTTGCAGGACCACACATTGGAATACTTGACTTTTTCTGCAATTGCCATTATGTAAGTAATAAATTAAAGCATAAAATAAAATAGGCCTTAGGTTTTGTGTATGGATTTGATAACGATGCTAGCTTTGTACTAGCTGCTTTTGACAACAATTAGAAACAAATTAATTGTTCAATTTGTTTTTTAAAATATTAAATTTAATTTATGATGAACTTTTAATTTAATCAATAATGCATGACAGGACATATATTATAATAAATGCAATATTAGGCACTTAGCAAAGCAAAGCTCTCCAATAAATCAAGAAGTGTCATTTTTTCTTGCTTCACACTTACATCCTCAAGGGTCTTATTGAAACCACATTTTGTAGCATTTGTGATATACTGTCCTTTTCAATTCTCTTGATAGATTCTCATTATACTTTAATGATTACAAAATGAGTATTAGGATGGAATAATTTATTATAGTACTATTATTGAAACTTTCTATTTTTGACTCCCTACTTCTTTAACAAACATCTGAGCACAGCTGAACTTAACATGTAAATTTATCTTCATTTGTGTCTACTGTATTAATTGATGTGTGAATTATGAAAAAATGAAAATGAGAATGGTCTCTTTTCATTAAAAATTGAATATACTCAATTTTGCCATCCGTACCAACAAAAGAAAGTAGTGGCACAATTCAAAGGTTCCTGATATATTTTCTGAATTGCTGTATGATTGAGGTAGGTAACTGTGGTAGACTGGGGTTGGCATTGGCTCCACATCACAGGAAAACTTGGAAAACTGCACTAAAGTCCTTTGGAAAAAATGAATTTTAGCTTTGGGATATCCACAAACATCTTCTAGATGCTATTAGGAACAGAAATTCAAAATTAACCACACCCCGCATTATAAGTGATGTGAGTTGGCAAGACTCTGGATAAAAGTAATAGCCTTCTGTGAATCTTATTCTATCTTAAGAAAGTAGGATTGCTTTTTCATTGACACATAATATTCACATTTTATTTATATTATAATGCAACCCTGTCTGGCATAAATCTGCTCATGCAAAGCAGGTGAATATAGCACTGAATGAGACATGTAGAAAAATCCCAGGATGTCTTAAACCTACACCTGTAGATAAACTAGCTGGCATTGACCCCCCCCCCCCCCAATGTGTGACGTGAAGTTGCTGCCAATTGTGAGAGAAATTAGGTTGAATACTCTGAAAGCCACACACTGTGTGGCTATCAGCTTCCTCCTAGTAAATTTAAATAAAGGAAAAGTTTCATGAGAACCACTACTCTTCTAAATATTCCTCCAGCAACAGCAAGAGTATCCCTCTGGGCAGAAAAATCAGGCAATTCCAACTGGATGGCCCTCCCGCAAGGGTCTTCCTCCAGGGGAAAACCAAGAATGGGCAACTTGGAAGTCCCTGAACAGACTCAGAAGTGGAGTGGGCAGATCAAAAGACAACCTGGCAAAAGGGCACTAGCTAGAAGAATACTCCACCTTGTGCGACTGTGGAGCAGAACAAACAGCTTAGCATCTGTATACTTCCCCACAATGCCCTGCCTCATGTACAGAAAAAGAACTGATTAAAGCTACAGACAATGCAGTTGCTGTTGCCCGTTTTTGGTCTAAAACTATTTAGCTGCTTGTGATTTTTTATTTTATCAGTTTTAAACTTATTTATTATGCCATGCTTTTGACATGAAATAAATAAAATAATGCAACATTAATCTATGAATATAAAAGTCTAGCATTTTAGAAAACATAATTATTTTATTTCGGAGTTTTGTCAGTTGGAACATCACATGTATCAGCACAAGGGGGATCTAATACAAGTACTGTATTCTCCATGTATATGCATGGGATACATTCCAAGCCCTCTGCACTCCCACCCTGTGGATGCCTGAAATTGTGGATAGAATTGAACCTTACACTAGTAATATGCTGACTGTGGGAAATCATGAGAAGTGAGCCCATGGATGTAGGGAGGCCAGGTTACTTTATAACCTAAAGCTGAATAACAAAGGTATAATTAAATATTTTGAAACCTGAATCAAAGAATTATGCATGAAGGTGACAATACAGTGTTGTGTTAATTGTACACTTGTAAGATTGGAAGTAAGAATAGCTTTCATCATTCCTTACCTCTTTCTTATTTGATACTGTCTTTCTATTTGATGGGTTAATTGATGCAATGCCCTGTGCATAACTGCAGAATTACTGAAATCTGACATAATTTAACCGTCATGGCTTAATACTATGAAATCCTGGGATATGTAGTATGGTAAGACACCATCACTCTTTGGAAGATTTTAAGACCTTAAGAAATTGCAAATTCCAATACTGCATATCATCAAGCCATGGAAGTGACAATAGTATCAAACTGCATTAATATAGATGCACTATTCATCTCGCTCAGCTGCTGAGTTCACCAATTGCTCTTTGACAAAGTTTATTTGTTTAAAATCTCTTCGCCTCTAGCTTTTTGTGAGACTCACAAACATGTCTAGAATTGCCACATGTCAATAAATGCAGGACTTAAAATAAAATAAAACAGCACCATAATGTTTCAAAACATAAATAAAATCAAATTAAATAGAGTCACTCTTATTAAGACTTTGATTCTCTCTCTACAACTTATCAAACAGGGTTGTTGTGACCAGGCATTGAGATGATGTAGTTTAATTGCTTTCACTGGACATTTCGACTTGTACAAGAAAGAAGTTGTAATGAATATTCATAAAGCAGTGAAGTTTCACATCAAATGCACATGAATGATTGTGACGTGGGTCAACTCATATAACTGTGTCATTCATATAGTGTTTGAAATTACAAGTAATAACCTTTTCCTTTACAGCTTTCATCATGACATGATGGCAGTGTGAAATAGTCTTTTCATTTCTTAAGGACAGTAACCATCACAGAATGAAAAATTCATCCACGATAAGATTATCACTTGGTGAATGAATGACTAAGGTGAAATATTGCAAGAGGTAGAATCTATCATGACTTCTCTCTTGATATCTTTTATTTCTTGGTAGCATGGCCATGTGCCCTGTTATACAGGGAATGGCCTTCCGTTTGAAGTCCTGTCAAAAAGTGGGTCTTTGCTCGAAGGGCTTTCCAGTCAACAAATTATAAGGAGAAAGAGAAGGATGTTTGAAGTTGCTCATCAGTAGTTGGCATCTGAACAACTGAGTGGCCAACTGTACCAGGTGGGATAGAAATCATCAAAGTTTCCTGTCCTGTTTCATTGTCCAGCCATCAGCAGTCTCTTGTATACAATGGGGTTTGATGCAGAACAATGTGATCTCATGGAAAGAAATGTTTTTAACATGGATCACTGTCTCTTGTATCCTTTGGGGTTTCATGCAGAACAATAGGATCCCATGGAAAGAAATGTTTTTAAACTGGTGTCCTTTAACGTAAGGGGCTTTGGGCAGGGCAAGGGATCTTTTGGTTTTCAGATATTGTTGTTTCTCCTAATTAAAAATAAAAAAGTAGTACTGACTTTGTCAAGAATGTAAGATGAATGTATTCCCAGCTCTTAAGTTTCCACGTGTGAGTGTGAGTGTGAGTGTGATGGAGAGACAAAACTCAAAATAGGATTGCTGATGATATAACAGGGGTGATTCCCTACTCTTAAAGGGACAGTCACCCATGCTTTCTCCTCTCAATGTGATGAATTACAAATACAGTAGAGTCTTACTTATCCAACATAAACGGGCCGACAGAATGTTGGATAAGCGAATATGTTAGATAATAAGGAGGGATTAAGGAAAAGCCTATTAAACATCAAAATAGGTTATGATTTTACAAATTAAGCACCAAAACATCATGTTATACAACAAATTTGACAAAAAAAGTCATTCAACATGCAGTAATGTTATGTTGTAATTACTGTATTTACGAATTTAGCACCAAAATATCACGATATATTGAAAACATTGACTACAAAAATGCGTTGGATAATCCAGAACGTTCGATAAGTGAGACTCTACTGTACCAGGATTCCATAGAATTGAGGCATGGTAGTTGATGGTGTTAAACTACATAAATTATACAGTGTAAAGATACACATATGACTTTAGAGACCAGAGCTTAAATTCCTGGCTACCCATGGAAACTAACTGGGATATCTTAAGAATGTTGGACACTACTTTAACTGCCATAGCTCAATGCTGTTGAATGATGGGAGCTGTACTTTTACAAGGTTCATGAGAGGGTTTCCATAAGTTGGAGTGAAACTGAAGACACATAACAAACAATGTTGCTGTAAGTGACAATAAAGAGAAGCTTTAGTTGAAAATATCAGAAATGCAATTTAGGCATTTTAAATATTTAACATAAGTAAGATTTGTTTGCTTGGGTATTTCATTTGTTGCTGCTGCCATTGTTTGATATTTACATCTTTCATTTTTAACAATACAAACCCAGAGAGGCTAAGAAAGCACTTCAGCATTTAAAATATAGTTTTTTATAATGTTAATATAAAGAGGAAACGTACCGGGGGGGGGGGGGGGGGGAATGCTACATTTTATACCATCTGAATAGTTATTGTTATTGCACAGAATTAATTTTTTTCTTTGCTCCAGAAATCTAAAGCCTCAAAAATGTGAGGGTGAAGAACTGGGGAATAAAGCAATAAACCCCACAATCAACTTTATTCAGAAAAGATTTTTAAACTATTCACAGAGCTAACTCCCCCACAGCAACAGTAACTGGCATGCACAATAAATGTGTTATCATTAAGCTGAATCTTTAAAACACCAGTCTTTTTTATTGATCTTACAAGTCTGTGTTATCTCAAGCAGGCTACAAGAAAGGGAATACATTGTGTGCGTATTAATCCTTGTAATTCTATACAGCATTCTCACTGCGATAAGTCGCACTCCCTTTGTCTCCTCATTATCTAAACAGACATGCCTTTCCTTAAGTCATCAGCAGAGGTCATCACACAAATGCCCTTGTGGAATATTCATTAATCTAATAACTAATTTGAAATGGATCTTCAAAGCATTATTCTTCCGCCATCATTCTCCATAGATCAATTTAAATGCCTTGTGTGTATAATGATTAGGTTGATGGTTAATTAATTGTGAAAATCTGAATTAAAGCTAGCTTAGAAGATAAATTACTATCTGGTATAGATAACAATCTTCTTTCACTTATTTGGGGCATTTTTCTAACACTTTTGTGCCAAGGTGCAGTATGGGCGTACAAAGTAGGAGCCAGCTAGGTCTTCTAAGGGCCAGATAGGAAAAGAAACACATTTTAATTAATGCTAATTTACTTTGCAATTAATATTCTACTCTTCTATTTGGAAATAAAGCAATCATCTTTTTTTTAAAAAAAATCTGGCATATACCACAAATAGCCAAATTGTATAAATATAGCATAGCACTAGGAGCTAAACATTGTCATGGAAAGCCAATTAGCAGGCATGCTTAAAAGTCTAGGTCAGAGGTGGAGACCATTTCTCCTATCTAAGAGTTTTAAAAAAAATCTGCCACAGCCAAAAGGAAGAGACCCCACTTCTCTTCTCTGTATTTACCATCCTTTCTTTCTTAACCCTTTCTTCGCTACCTGGAAATGATAAGGACAATCTCATAGAGACCTAAACGGATCACATGGAAAAGACATTTGAAATAGATGGAATTGCATGAAATCATGGTGAAGGTGTGTATAGCCTTGGGCCAGATTATCCCTCACTGCTGGAAGTGCATGTCATGTAATGATCACCTCAACTGGGAAAGCTTGCTGTCTGCATTGGTTTCTAAGCCTAAAGGCAACATTCAGAAAAGTTGTGGGTAGATTTGTAGTCTCAGGCTGCTTCCAGACATAGCCAGAAACCATGGGGAAGCAGGTTAAAATAACCTGCTTTCATGGGCTTTAGTCCCCACCCCAACCCAACCTCAGGCTTTCTTTTGGGGAAGGGGGGCACTACATACCATCCTAAGTCAAACTACCCTGAAGCCCCCAATTTGGGCCCCAAAACTTACCAGATAGTTTTGCCGGCAGCACAGGCCTCTCCCTACAGTCCTCCTGGTGCAAGAAAATGAAGCACCAGGAGGTGGGATGAGGAAACTACCACTGGAGAAAATACAGAAGAAAGTAAGGACAAACATCTCTTGTCCTTTGCTTCTCAACTTGTATCTACTTTTCTTTCTCCTTGCATCATTCACCTTCTCATCCTCCCTTTCCTTGCCTCACAGTGTTCATTGCTACTACTTCACTGCAATGATGCCAGTGCTTTCAATGGAATTTTTTGCAAGAAGCTTTGCAAAACAAACCTCAAGTAGACCTTCCTCCATGAAATATGGTTTACTACAGACTTGTAATATGTACCCAGAGGATTGGAAACTGTGAACGATATTTCACTCATTGGCTAAATACACTAAAAGGTGGATGTGTGGCAGGGCAGGCAGGCTTACTATAACCATTTTCATATATCTATCTAGTTGACCCTCCATATGTACAGATTTCACCATCCATGGCTTGAAAATATTCCAGGGGGAAAAAGTCTCAAAAGCAAACCTTGTTTTTGCCATTTTATATAAGGGACACCATTTTACTTCAGAGTTGTATATAATGGGACTTGTATATACACAGA
This sequence comes from Anolis carolinensis, assembly GCF_035594765.1. NCBI lineage: Eukaryota > Metazoa > Chordata > Lepidosauria > Squamata > Anolidae > Anolis > Anolis carolinensis. Next base: position 165,323,093 of record NC_085845.1, on the reverse strand, counting down.
TTTTAATATTCAAGGAGGTGGAGATCTTCTTGGAACCAAACCCCAACAGATACCAATGGCCTATTATATAGCAACTTAGTATTTCTCCATATGAATCTGACTGTCTTTATGATGTGAAGAGGGGGCCCAATATACCCAACTTCATGGGGATATTTGTCTGAGCCTTCTCAGTGGCCACTGAAAATGGCAATAAAATGTCTTTCATAAAGAGTTTAGGCTAGCTCCTTCCCATTTTATTAAGACAAGCCTTTAAGATCTAACTGATCTAAATGACAATATTTGTATCACACTAATGCTTAAAGAGTAGACAAAGGGTATAATGGGGCCATAAGAGAAGCCTTCCAGCAGATTGGTATAACACATGTGGGCGTACCCTGAGCAAAGTCCTTGCAGACGGTCGGTTCTCTCACACCAGATGTGACTTACAGTATGTTTGATTCTGACATGATAAAAAATTTCTTATTGATATTTTACTTTCTTTTATTAAGTATTTTAATGTGCTATAAGGCAACTTTCATCCCAGCTTCAGGGGAAAGATACAGTAAAAATAAAATAAGATAGATGAATGAATGAATGAATGATAATTTGGATAGCTGTGACTCTTTCAGTTGCTTATGCTACACAATAAGGAATTGTAAATTGAGAACTTTTTCTATCTGAAATGTTAAAGTCGGATCCCAAAAAAGTATAGCATAATGAACAGAGAATGAACTGGGTAGAAAACAAGTAAATTACAGGCAGAAGCTGGAATAACAGAAAAACATAACTTTATTAATGAAACGAATGTGATTCTAATTATTCTAATGTACCAAGAAAACAAAATTGTTGCATATCACTAAATGTGTTGCTTCAGATTTATTCCAGGACACGAAAGAGTACCTCATTAAAAAAAAATAAACAAGTATCTAAAATCAAAGCAAAACACAGAGGGTGAAATACTATGAATAGTCTCTACTAAACAACCTTTTCCCAAGCAGACTTGCATGAGCTTTCACTGTTCTACTACATATTTTAGTTTGGTTTGGATATTGTATTCATGGATCAATACTCCAAACAGATTACATTTTCTAAAAACCTTCCTATCCTTGTCTCTCCTGCTTCATTAATTTAGTTTGTCTTCCAGCACATCTAAACCCAGATGGAATATGCCTACTGCTTTCTCAGTCCACTTACATCTATTGAAATATATTTTTGCTACAAAAATCTTGCTATAATGTATTAGTTAAGATGAAATCCAGTGCATTTTTATGTGAAATAACTCTCATTTAATGCAGTAGAACTTTTAGGCACTGATGATTGGAAGCAAATCTTGCTTCAGTGATCCATGTTCTTGTTGTTTCCCATTTGGAACATTACATGTGTTATTTATAGGTCTACCTTTGAAAACAACCTGGAAATCACAGATGCAGAGAATATGGCTGCAATTTTTTCAACTGAGAGTGGATCTACACTGTAGAATAAATTCAGTTTGACACCACTAACTGACCATACACTCTTGTTTTCTCTGTCTACTTGTCTGGTTTCAGATAAAATTCACAGAGACAGTTTAAACCAGAACTGTAAATAAACCCCTTTTAAGACTACAGTTCTCAAAATTCCTAGGCCTGAGAAAAATTATCTAAACATCTAAACATAAAGATTGGGACTTTGGTGCATTGAAGGATAGCCTTTCCCCAACATCACAAGATTCCTTATGTTCCTACCAAATATATCAGGTGCTTCTTTATGTATACCTGTCAAATGAGGTACAGAAGATAACCAAATATTAACAAATTTGTTTGCTAATATTTAGAAGTGACTTACATGCAGTGTGACTTACTAGACATACAGATATAGGATCTCATTGTGAGTTTTTACAGCTACCAGAGATGCTACATCTTTTTTTAAATGCTAGAAACCTAGGCTGCTCTTCTTAAACTGGTTAGTGTTCAGGTTAAATAAACTTTACACTTGCTTGGCATTTGAGCAATTCATTTAAGGATACTTAAATGCTACCATTTCTCTCATTTGTGTCATGGGATATAACCTTTATGAATAAGTGTTCAAGTTCCTTTGCACTTTTAAGAAATTATTCTGCTAAATGTTAATTAAATTACAAATCATACGCTCACTGCAGTTTACAGTCCTGGGCATGAAGCTCCCTTTTCATTGCAGAAATGAGCTAATGGCCAGTTGCAACATGCCTAAAACCACCAAGTCGTTCAATTTGATTGATTGATTGATTGATTGAGAACCATTCCTGCCTGTTAACCCCCAAGCCTTGTTGTATCTGGCTATTCACACAGGAAGCCCATGATTTTGGCAAAGGCCAATGTAGTATCCTCTCCAATTTCACAACAAAGTGCTGTGACACCACACAGGACCAGAGGGTAAGAAGGCAATCCTATCTGGTTACAGCTGCTCTTTTCTATTTGAATATTATGGTTGCATGTTCTCTTTTGTACAATTACTCAGCTCTAAGCTCATTTAATGTATGGATCCATCTAGCTCTGTGTTTAGCTATAAATTGCTTACAGATTAAAAAAAATATTTACTGATTTGGAGATGCTGAGACATTTGAGCTAGTCCGAGGCAGGATAAAGCTTGAAATATTTCTTCCTCACCTAATTTCTTATTTGCATACAAATTGTTTTGGAAAATTGTCCTCTGTTGCTCAGTTAGCATGTCACTGTCGCATACCAATTACAATCAATTGACTTCTTTGGCTGTGTCCAGAAGAAATTGGGGCTATTTTCTCCCCATTGAAGAAGACTGGTTGTCCTCTGATGGACTTTTCAATGGACCCTCTTAATAGGCATTCTTTTATCGGGCAGCATATTCTCCTCACCTTTAGTTGCTGGCATTTGTACTTTTGTCTTTTACCTTTGTTCTATTGTCATTTCCCTTATTATCCACTCCACTAGGAAATCAATCCAATGCGCCAGTTACTGATGGATCGGCCCTGCTATATCAGATCCATTGTCCTGACAGTCTGTGCCCATTTCTTTGTTCTGACTTCTGAATTTGCTCTTGGTTTTATTGTAGCATGCTAAGGCACTCTTCAAATGAATTTTTAGATAATGGGAAGATATGGTGAAAGCAAGGACATTGTTGCTGTAAAAATAGCATACCATTTCATTAACCATCACATGGCTCAAGTACAATATTCATTACCAAAATGATAAGATTGCTAAGTTAATTGAATAAATCTTAGACGGAAAATTCTATACATATTCTTTATGTATAGATGCAGAAGCAAGCATTAGGTCTACAATTCTATCTGACCATGAGTCTGTTATCACACACTCATCCACCAAGGTTGGATTATGACAATCATCACTTCTAGCCATCATGGCCAATTCTGGTGAGGAATGATGGTAGTTGTAGCTGAACAGGCTAGGGATAAATACATTAGCTGCCTTATATTGACTCAGACCATTGGTTCTTTTGTCCCAGTATTATTAGCTCTGAGTAGAAGTAGCTCTCTAGAGTTTCAGGAAGGATTCTTTCTTTCCTGGAGATTTCTGCTAAGCTTTGGTTTAGTTTTGGTCAGCTTCTGAAATCAGAAATGTTCACAGTAATATGCCAAAATATACAATGCAAACTTAGCTAGGACATCTCTCAGGAATGAAATTCTACAATTGGAATAAAAAGGACACATTTCCCTAGACATCTCTCAATCACTTTTGCACACCTGAGAGGACTAAGGTTGAAGTAAAAGTTACATTCAGTGGATAGGGAACATTCTCTGTCCCTAACTATGAAAGTTATTAACTGGTATAGTCATATGAAACGATTGGAACAGCTTTCTAAGGCTAACACAAGTACAGTAGAGTCTCACTTATCCAACATAAACGGGCCAGCAGAACGTTGGATAAGCGGATATGTTGGATAATAAGGAGAGATTAAGGAAAAGCCTATTAAACATCGAATTAGGTTATGATTTTACAAATTAAACACCAAAACATCATGTTATACAACAAATTTGAGAGAAAAAGTAGTTCAATATAAAGTAATGCTATGTAGTAATTACTGTATTTACGAATTTAGCACCAAAATATCACAATATATTGAAAACATTGACTACAAAAATGTGTTGGATAATCCAGAACGTTGGATAAGCGAGTATTGGATAAGTGAGACTCTACTGTACTTTAAGAATTGTTGCCTTACAATTTGACAGCACTCAAGGAAATCAGTGAATTTATGGTTATCATTTATTTCCCATCAGATCCACCCATGTCTACACTGGCATTTCAAAACCACATAGTTCTTTGGAATGTATGACCGCTAGGACACATATTGCCATATTTTCACATTCAAGCTTCCATCCGTCATAGTTGGAATTTATTGTATGAATTTTGATAACTCTATATGGCAAAGTGGAATATGTATTTTAATACACTTAGCAATTACGATGATTAACTGAACAGGGTCAGTCCACTTCCAAGAAAATAAGATTCATGGAACTTAAAGCCCTAATTGGATACATATCTCAATATGGAAATATATGCCTGCATAAAGATTAAGATCTGTAAAGGTGGGGACCTCCTCTGTGTCTAACCAGTGAAGTAAATAGGATTGGGAAAGGTTTTTTTCCCCAGCTGTGGCTTCCCAATTATGTGTGACTTGCCAAAGGTTGCATAATGAGTTTCAACAGTTGAGCTGAGATTTGAACTTCCAGAATCCCAGTGCAACACTATGGACCTCTTCACATGGGGCTAAAATTGACAGCATGCGGTGATTTTAGCCCAGCTCACCCACAGAGCCAACCAGCTCCCATCAGATGCTGCCAGTGCAGCTCTGTGGGTGAAGGAGGGTGGCACCGGCACATGCCACCACTATGGCAACACGGGAGGCTTTCTGTGTTGCCATATAATCAATGGGGGGAGGGGGTGCACACTCTACGAATGCTCAGTGCTTCTCCCCATGTGATCACCATCACCAGGATCCGGGCAATATGAGGCGTGGGATGCCAAATTCCTCACACTCTCTTACAAAGTGGACCAACATCAGTGACCATGTGACAAGGTCATATATCACATTGGCTCTCCCCTGTAGCTACATCCCTGATAATACTTCTGCCTTCACAGTAGAGCAACAGTTTCAAATTCTACTTGATAAGTTGGATTTTTTACAAAAGCATATGGTAGTATGATTCTGAAAGAAAAAGCCCTTGCAGTATCTATGACTATATATTTAAATGTGTCATTTTAATTCAGTATGCGAATTGAATGCAGTCTTAGATATAGCAGGTGCTGAATGAGTCCTAGCATTTCCCCATCCCCCAATGATTTGGCAAACAGTTGCCTAGATTTACATTTTCAATGTGTGTTGTAGTGATTTACATCAGCTCAATTAATATTTTTAGTTTCAGACAAGCACTGACTCAGTGATTACATACACTTCAGTGAAAACAACATATTAAGATGAAGGAAATTATTATAAAAGAAATTGCCCTAAACAGAGGGTATCACTTATCTTTCTTCTGATTGCTCTCAGTTTTGAATAGAAATGGAAAAAACTATATTCTATTAACATAATTTAAACCTTCTGAATCAAACTTCATCAACAAACAACAACAAAAAATCTTCGTCTAAAGGACGATGCAGGGAAAGTATAAACCAATAGGCTTTGCATACAAAGGTCCCAGTTTGTGGTATCTTAGGGTAGTAGTGGAAAAATCCCATGAAACTCTGGCCAATCAATGTAAAAATGCCTATGGCCCATGGTTTGGAAAATGTACATTTTTTACACAATAGCTCCCTAAATCAACAAAATTTGCTGGAAATCTTATGTCCTATGCAAATGAACTTTGTATTTGCATGGGCCATTGATCACTCATGGCTGAGTATGATTGTCTTCAAGATGTAGAGTCTTGATAGTGGATCTGTAAATGCCTATGGATTCAGATCAGAATACCTATTCTGGATCCATGTGGTCTTTCACATTGAGGTCATAGATTTCCAAGTGGAAGGCGGTCATGGCAAGGTAAGCTGTGGTGATGTCATTGCCAAAGTGTCTGTTTGCTTGGGTATACAGTTCTCCTAGACTCTTTCAAGGGCCTACAGAGTTGCGGGGGGGGAGGGGGGGGAGGGGGGATGGGAGAAAGTTACAGGCAGAGAAAGAAGTGGGGAAGTGGCTGTCTCCTGAGGTTCCTGGATTATATATCCCATTTGGACCAGCATGATAAATGATTAGGGATTGGTGTGGTAGCCCAACACTATCCGAAAGACCAGTTTCCCATCCTTAGAACAGATACTAGGAATTTTAATTTTCATAGCCAATTTAAGCAGTTGTCATGTGTGGTTGCTTACACGGAAGATATTGAAAATATAAGTGCAAATGCCCCAAATGTGATGTGATATGATGATGTATTGTTACTTGAAGGGTCTTTATAAAGTTTGGAAAAGTCCGTTCAACCAGTAGCTCAGAAGATTAGCCTTCATCCAACCAATGTGTGGGTAAAGCTGAGAAATGGCAAATTTCCCAAGATTTACTCAGTAACTACCTAAGAAGTGTGCTTCAGTGCTTGATTAGAAGAATTTGAAATAATGCTTAAAAAAACTAATTACTTTACGTTGATTACCCAACTACTACTGTTATTGCAGCTCAGAAAATTAGCTTGTGGAGTTACCTGTTTCTAATGAGTTTCTGTTGTAATTGCATCACTGCCATGTAGTGAGTGGAAAATGCTCTTTAACAAAACCGTTAATTTGGATATTGCACCACGGAAGTTCTGAATCAAATGCAAAAAATTTTTTAAAAAAATGAAGTCATGTGTACTTTTCCTTTCAACTCTCTCGCACAGTTCAAACAAATCCAGCAAATTCAAGGGCACATCCATAAAGTGGCCACTCTGGCAACACAGACCTTTACATTTACAAGGATTCCTTTTCTCCTCATGGCAGCACCAGTTGCTCTCATTTGTGCAGAATGGAGAAAAGTGTAAAGTTTTCTTTACACTGCATCTAGCCTGAATCTTTAGTGCAGTTCATGTTTGAAATGTGTCTCCTCAATCCCCCTCTTTTCATCTCTCCCTTCTCCATCTTCTCCTCATTAACTGCACAACATCCTACAAAGAGGCAAGAAAAGGCAGCCACCAATCTGACCCTTATCTTCTCCTTCCTCCATTACACAGGCTCAGAAGAACACATCCAGTCATGTGTAACAGACAAAAGCCCAATTTTCTTAATTTAGTTATTAATGACAACTCTCGGTAAAGGAACACTCTTCAATCTTATTTCTGCTGAAGGGAATACAGTGGCACCCCACATTTATGGATTCTGCAACCACAAATCCAACGATCTGTGGTTTTAAAATATATATTTTAAAAAAAAAACTAAAAAGGAAACCTCAATTTGCCACTTTATATAAGGGACACCAATGATATTGGTATCCATGGATCATCCTGGAAGCAAGAGCCCACTGTAAACTACAAGAATTATTTGTTTGAAAAACAAGTTACTCTCTAGATCTACTAATGTGTTTGTAAATCTGAGCAGGACTGTGTAATGTTACATTTAAAGACAACAACACCTAGAATTTCCAAACCACCATGGTAACTCAAGGTATTGGGAACTGTAGTCCAAAAAGGTAACTATTCCAAACTCTGAAAATTAGTAGCTATGACCACCAGTCCAAGAAATGTGACTAGCTGCCCCTCATTTTTTGCTTTTCCACAACCCTTCCCACATCTTTTCCAAATAGGAAGGTAACTGTATTTCCTTTAGCGGAAACAAGATGGAAGAGGGGTGTCATTATATCAAACAGCTTCAGATTGTTATAAAGTGATATGAAAATCTATGAATAAATGTGTTCCTTTACTTTAAAGTATACTCCAAATTAGTGCACATTAGTGGTGTGCATTTGTATGGAATCACTGTTAGTTTTGTTTAGTTTCATTCGTTTCAGCTCATTTTTGTTTTTGTCTCCGTTCCGAAAATGGGGTGCCTATCCAAATGGGATTTTCGTCTTGGTCTGAAAAAAACAATAACATTCGGACCATTGGGAGAAAATAATTATAGTTCTCCTAAGGGCCAGTTTTAGAGAGAGACTGAAGGTTTGAATAGAGGCAGGAACCCAAAACTGTCTTTGCTTTCAAAAATATATGTAATCTATAACAAATAATAAAACTATCGTATTGTATTTGTTCTCTATACAACTCAAAGGAGAGGAAGGACCAAGCCACAGGCAATACAGAGAGATAGGGAGAAATAAAACAGTAGTTTTTCCAAGGGCCAGTTGTAGAGAGAGAGAGACAGGTTTGATTTCTAAACAGAGAAGGGAAGCACAACAATTTCTTTCCTTTGAAAAATATTTCTTTTTTTAAACCAATGGGGGGAGGAAGAAGGGGGTTTTGCACAAAGAATAAAGAAGAAAAGCCCCACACATGCTCCCCAGCCAAGCCCACCCCTGTCACTTCAAAAATCCCAGCCCTTTCCCTTCAAAGATTTTTTTAAAAAAATATGCCAAGCAGCCAGGCAAAAAATAAAACCCAAATCTTCACCCAGTGCCCAGTGCCCTCACTAGCAAGGCAACGAAGCAGCATGACAAGGCAAAAGCCAAGGCAAGGGAACCAGCAAGCCAAGCCAAGTGGAGAGAGAGAGCAAGTCAGCCAGCACCCAGCAGCAGCAGCAGCAAAGGATGTGACCGCAATGGCCACTTTAGGGGCAGTCCCCCCAATATACCCTCCTTGACCAGTCCATGTCACTGTTTCCTTGGCCTCTGATTGGCCAAGGATCACCACCTCCTCTGACATATGAGGAAGACGTTTGCAAGAGTGGATGCCACATGGCCTAAAAACTAAAGCAAAGCACGGTGTTTGTGCAGCTTTCTCTTTCGTGTCACATTTTGTTTCATCCAAAACTTGTGTCTTTTATTTCGTGCATCCGAATGAATGGTATGAAACGAATACACGAATGAAACAGATGAAACAAATACACGCACAACACTAATGCATATTAGGAAGAGCAGGAAAATATACTGATAGCTGCAACAAACACATTTTGATTCTTATGTTTTCACATATAAACACATTAAACTATAGTTGGTGTGATGGTAATATTCATCTTTAGGCCTTTTGTTTTATTCATTTTCTTTAGTTCATGCATAGTAATGTAAAAGAGAGGAATATCATTAATGAATTATTTGGCAAGTGCATTATTGTACACTAATTTATGCCCTCAAAACAATCAGATTGTACTCCCAACTCAAGATCTATGCACACAAGCCTTGCCTTGTGTGATATGATATAGTTTCCAGAACAGTAATTTAATGAAATATCTCATCTTGTTCCATGGCTGCAAACATTTCACGTAATCTTCAAGAATGATGATTATGGCTTTCGGATTCTTAATGTATAATTTATTTACATTATTCCCATGAGAGAGCCATTTCATTTAACTCTATAGTGATAATATAAAATAATGGAAATGTGATGTCTGATGAACATGATTAGTTGACTCTCATACTCTCTGGAGGATAATATTTACTGACAGCTCTAGCACTGATAGTCCTAGATGGAGAAGTTTTTTTTTTTTTAAAAAATCTAGTCTTGTAGAAAAAAAGGGCATAAGATTGCTTAATGTCACAAGGAAAAATAGTAAACTTTACTTAAAACAAAGCCTGCCCAGGGTTGGCATTTGGGTACTGGTTGCTGAGCAAAGCTGCTTGTAGAAATAAAGGGTAAATGGCATATCAAGTGAAATAAAGGATGGCTTTTTTAAAAGCATCTCACACTGCAATTGGCAGTTTGCTGGATGTTGCCTGGTGCTGGAGTCTTCCCATTAAAATGAACAAATGCCACATTTGCATTTCCGAACAGTGTTAGCATTCCTAACATTTCTCAAACAATCTTTTTTTAAAGGAGAACGGCTGCAAAACATTACCTAAATTAATTTGCCAAGCAAGCTTAATCACAACAGTAGACTTGTAAAATATTTTAGAAGAATCTCTGTTCCACAGAAAGGACTTTTCCAGGAGTATTTGGGAACTGAAATAACTGAGATATCAAAAAGCTGAGGGACTATCACCTCTCCTTTAAAATAACACCCAAAAACACAAGACTACAATTTGTGCCAAAAAGTCCTATACTTGGGCATGCATTCAGCAGCATAAAAGTTATTACTGAATAAAGCCCAGACATAGTGAAAGAGGAAAGCTTAGCAAACAAAACATTTACAATCTTTCTGTCTCTTTCAGTATTACTTTGTAATTCTCAAAGGAGAACACACATGGGTACTGAAGAATTAGGTAAAATGAATAATAAAGTCCAATGTTATGGTTAAACCTCCTTATTTTCAAAGGAGAATGTCAAGAGAAAAGGGAATAATGGTTCACAGACGCTTTCAATAGAATGACTGCCTCAAGATTTCAAAACAAACAGCTTTAATTTTAAAAAATACCAAGGTGGGGAGGCTAAAAAAATAAGTATTTTGGACTTTCTAAAATAAATGGCCAGAAATTGTTTTTTGCTCTTTATGTCTGTGATTGAAAGAAGTGGATTTCTTCCATACCATTTTACACTGTTAGGCCAAAACAGTCTGCAACATTAAAGGAGTACACACATTACCTTTCATGCCGTCAAGATAGGAAACCCAAACCAAGACTTTGGAAAAGTTGTAGTGGTTGGTGGAAGATGTTTCAAAGCATAGAATCACAGAATTGGAAGAACTTACGGGCCATCTAGTCCAACCCCCTGCCCTGCAGAAAAAGCACAAACAAGGTACCTCTGACAGATGGCCATCCAGCCTCTGTTTAAAAGCTTCAATGCTTATTTCCTTGTTTGAAACTTGAAAAGTCTACTTACTTTAGTTTTGAGCTGCATTAAGAAAGCTACTAAGAAATTAGGCATAATGTTTTTGAGAGGATGTTATACTGGAACTACTCAAGCTGTTTAAACACCCAGTAGGAACCAAGTGAGCTAGCACAGTGCAATGGTTTGAGTACTGACTACATCTCCAAGAAGCTGACATCTTGTTGGTTAGTCCCCACTAGAGTACTAGTATTTAATCAATTGTTGAATGGTGAACCAACAAGTGGCTATATTTCATTGATCTAATGAGTTTGTGATAGTCAGAACAGATAGTAGGATTTAGTCCCCAGTCATCTTTGCAAGCCCACTAGGTGACCTAGGGGTAAGTCAAGCTCTCTCAGGTTCTCATTACATTAAGTAGTGAATTCACCAAGAATCGGGGCGAATCTGGTGGGACCCAGCAGGGGGCAGAGGGTAACCATTGCCCTACACCCCACATTGCTGACTTCCCCCTTACTCCATCCCATGGGGGAAGCATCCACCACACCCCCCCCCTCCATTGTTTCTTATGCAACACAGGAGGCCTCCTGTGTTGGCACAGTGGCACTTTTGACATTTCCTCTTCATTTGCACCATGGAGCCTGGCCAATGGGACCTGGTGAGCTCTGTGGCTGAAGAGGAGTGAAAGCAGCATAAGATGGGCAATTTTGCCCATGTGATGAGGCCCTCAGACCAAAAGGAATGTCATGGCAAGCCTCCACAGGAAATAGAAAACACTGAGAGAATTGCCAAGGAAACCCTCTGAGAGGGTTGTCATAAGTCGAAATAGTCTTGAAATTGCATTTACAACAACATCTAGAATTTGTCTACCTTTCCCTACATGTAATATGAGGGTCTTAGCAATGCTCACCTAATGTGCTTAAAAATTAGGCATCTTATTTGAATTTTTGTCTATTTGATTAGATCAAGGATTTTCTATTTAATTTTTTCAATTTATAGAAATCATTTGGGAAATTTCTCTATTAGCAAACTAGAAAAGTGGTACATGCCCCTTGTCTCTGTTGTGAAACAAGCAATGTGACCTTTTAAGGGTTCCCAAAATTCCAAAAGTGGCATGCTCTCAAAAGTTTAGACATTTTATCCAATTAATTCTGTATGAAGATGGGACATTTTGGATACAACATGGGATTAAAATGTTTTATTAATATTCAACTGAGGCAATATTTATAGTGGTATCAAAGCAATTGGTGAAAATTACACTAAGAAGCAAGAGTATATGAAAATTCTAATGCACATGTATATTTCAGATATCATTACAGAGGGCCTGATGGCTTTTGGCATTATCTAGGCCTATGATTTATGTATTTGTTAATTCCCTTGTAGCATTAAGACAGTTTAGCACTGTTGGCAGATCTGTTTGAACACAAATAGCTGGAGGCATAATTCTGAGGGCCCTTCCATACAGGCAATTACTCCAGATAGGAATGTAGATTAGAGATCTGGTTGGCTCCAGAGCACCTTTGAAGGCAGCACAAGAACCAGCTGCAAGTTGTAAAGTAGTCCACACAGAGTCACTGGATTGCTAAAATCTACATTCTGGTCCTGGCTCATCAAAATCAACCCTGCCCACTTTGTTTTTCACTTTCTGGTAGAGACACACATCTTCCTCAGTGCTTGTTCACAGGCTGCAAAGAGCTGTACAATCTAGTGATCCCTCTGCTTTCATTGCTGGAGGTGCATGGAAGGGGGGTGGGGGCTTTCCTTTACCTTCCAACTGCTACAGCTTCAGTCCTGTTTACATTTGTGCTCTGCATTTGGCTTTTGGAACCTTTCTTACCTGGGTAAATTCACACTGGAGATTTCATTTGGGTGGTTACGGGGGGCATTTTGTGTATATGCCCCAACCTTGAGCTAGCTTTCAACTGGATATCAAAGCTAGTGGTGAAAATTACATGAAGAAGCCTGTGCTGGTTTAGATGGGCATAAAATTAAGGACAGATCTATATGAACAAGAAAAGGTGGACTCACATCAAATCTAGCACTGGCTATCTCTATGAAATATGGTGTCTTCTGGTGAATATCCTGGGTTTTCTACCCTTAATCCAACTTTGCTACACTCTTGGCAAAATTGTCAGCTACTCTGATGTTTGTAGGGAACCCTGGAATATCTGTGGGTTTTATATCAGTCTGGATAGCTGGATTGGTTCTGATTCAGACCACATCCCTGTCCAGATGCATACCAAATATTCACCCTTGTCCCACCAGCTCCAAAACTTTTTGAAAGTGGTTGGTTGTCACAATTGTACCCGCTGATGCTGGAATGGGATGCCCACATGACCAGCAAGGCGTAGGGGTTTGATTTACTACCTTTTGTTGCTTGTGCAGGAGACTCATTCCAACATTGGCAGATTTAATAGGTCATAGAAAGGTGCTTACATAGAGCTCTGTGGCTGGCAGGGAGCAATGGTCTAGTTGCAACACGGAGGATCAGGTGAAGGTCTAGTGGAGTTGATGCAGTCTTAAACCATCTGGATGTCAATGCAGTGCTGCAGCATGTTCAATCATTGTCTTTGGCTGCTGTCATCGTCACTCCGGGGTCAATCCCGAGTATAATACTTCAGACTGGTCCAAGATTAAGTGCAGATTCACCCTGAGAAGATCTCGAATCAGAATTCATAAGTTTCTTTAAACCCCTCCCTCTTGCCTTCTCTCTTTCTCCGTGTCAGATCTATGCAGATGCAGGATGCCTGAAAACAATAAGTACCTGTAAATGACTGGGTATTCTGACAAAAGTATTCTTTAGAGTTTATTATTTCTTTATTTACTTCATTTCTACCCTGCCTTTCTTGACCCCAGAGGTGACTCAAGGCACAGTTGTGCAAAGATCTGTCTTTCAAAACAGGCTTTGGTTGTTTTGGCTCTTTCGGATGGCCATAATGGGATGGGCTCTGCTGCCATTTTTTTCCAACTGCAATAGACCACGTGGCTGCTGAAAACTGCTGCTTTCTGTTTCTTTCAGCTTCATGTGGAGTGCAGGGACGGAGGCAGCCCTGTGCACATGGGTTTCCCTGTGAGACTGTGAGCCCTGCTGCCTGCCTGAGCCAATCAGAAGAAGGAAGCCACTCACATGCTAGCTAGCTCTGTTCTATCTCAGTACCATTGCTGCTTTTACGATCTTGCTTTTAGACTCAATTCCAATCTTTTCCTTTAGCAATTTAATTTATGGGCTGTGAAAGGGCATTTGGGGGATATTTGTTTAAATATTGGGGTGGTTTACTGAAGGGAAGGGAGCCTGACTCCTTTGCGGTCCCATGGGGAGAATTCATTTTAACACTGGGCTTGGGAAGGAAAGCACCCCATAGAAGTTTTAACACAGGGCTTGGAAGGAAAGCATGGGGCTTGGAAGGCATGATGGAGCTGGTTGGCTCAGTGGTGAAGGAGAGCTGATCCGGTGCATGCTGCCAAATTTAGCCCTGTCTTATTAAAGGATATAAGGAGTAAGGTTTACAGAAAGGATGGTTTCTTAAACCTGTTGCCTTAAACCCAGGACTCATTGATGGATTTAAGAAGAAAGGATCCCAGAAAGGGTGGTTTCTTAAGTCTGATGCCCTAAAAATAATAGAAAGGGGAACTGGATCTTTCAGTTGCCGAGCCGAAAACAGCTTTTTCCCATTAGTTGTTTTCAGGAGGCTCTTGTAAAAGGATCTGGGTGCCCACCAAAATTCAGATACTGAAAATTGATTGTGGTCCAGCCAAACTGCATAACCCTACTACTCTTCTCTGGTTATTCAAATAAAGGAAAGTGTAAAATACCTGCTGGAGGTACAGACTATGGTGGGTGCTGATCTATCTGCCTCTCTACAGCTGCTGAGAAATTATTAATAAGCATGAAAGGGCAATAAATAATTTTATAAAATCCAGATGAGCATTGTAAAATTATTTTGGATTCCATGTTGGAAAAAAAGAAGGGATAAAACTAAATAACAATAAAAAATAAACAAAATAAGGAGAAATGTAACAAGAATGCTCATTTTCATCAAACAGTAATAATCCACATCTATTAATTACAAACAAATGTATTACCTCTCAAGATAAAGGAAATTTGAGCTTTTGTTTGGATAGAATATCTCTATATATAAAAGAGTGATGGAATCCCGGCGACCGAAAAAACAACAAAACTAAAGGCCCTCCAACCTCGAAATTTGACAACACAACCCATCATCCATGCCTCCAGGTTGATACAACAAAAAGAAAAGAAAAATAAAGTCCTAATTAGAGGGAGAGGAAGAATTGTTTTTATCCAATTGCTGCCAGTTAGAAGGCTAAGCTCCGCCCACTTAGTCTCCTAGCAACCCACTCAGCCCAGGGGACAGGCACAGTTAGGCCTCTTCCACACTGCCTATAAAATACAGATTATCAGATTTGAACTGGATTATATGGTAGTGTAGACTCAAGGCCCTTCCACACAGCTATATAACCCATTTATAATTTTACATTATCTCCTCTGAACTGGATTATCTTGACTCCACACTGCCATATAATCCACTTCAGTGTGCATTTTATCCAGCTGTGTTGAAGGGGCCTGATATAATCCAGTTCTAAGCAGATAATATATTAAATAATTAGCTACATGCTACTCATTCCCCCTAATTGCAGCATTCATACTTGCCTCCAACAGACAAAAAGAACCCAATCAGAAATATTGTATATTCACAACCTTTAGGAAATAATATCCCCTGATGGCGCAGCGTCTTAAAGCGCTGAGCCGCTGAACTTCTGGACCGAAACATTGCAGGTTTGAATTGGGGGAGCAGAGAGAGCCCCCACTGTTAGCCCTAGCTTCTGCCAACCCTAAAGTTCAAAAACATGCAAATGAGAGTAGATGAATAGGTACTGCTCTGATGGGAAGGTAACGGCGCTCCATGCAGTCATGCCACATGACCTTGGAGGAGTCTACGGACAACGCCAGCTCTTCGGCTTAGAAATGGAGATGAGCCCCAACCCCCAGAGTCAGACACCACTTGACTTAATGTCAGGGGAAAACCTTTACCCTTGACCTTAACTACCACCAATTCCTCAATACTTTATTTCCCATACCACTATACTTCGCCACAGCAACGCGTGGCCGGGCACAGCTAGTAATCCTATATAAGAATAGGAAGTAATCAATTGCCATTTTAAACTACAGAGGGACAATCAAATTATATTCCTTCTACAAAATTGATGTTTCTTAGTAAGATCAGTAAACCTTTTCCCATCTCAGATTTTAGAGGTGGGAATGAGGGCAGAAAGAAATAATATCTATAGACTTTTGTCTTGTTATCTTCTATTGCATATTCATATTCTAACTTTATTTTACTATCTGGAAAAGAACTCTACTGAGTTTGCCCCTATCCACAGTATATTTTGTTTTCTCTATCACATGGAAGCTTGCTGGAGGTGTCATTACAGTTTGAAGATACTTCCTACCAGCACAGATCAGATAATTGTGTTATAACATGTATAATAAAAGGTTCCTGGCAGTATGTTGGCTGAATTATAGGTTGTGTCATGAACACTGAAAGCATTGCTGTGCTGAATATTCTCATGTGGCTGATATCAAAACATGGCATCCTTTATATCCACTAAAATTATAGCTCCAGGAATTTGGCACTGTCCATAAACAGTTTGTTTAAAAATAAAAAGCAGGTTGGATTATAACGATCTTGGTGTCCCACCAAGGGAGATAAAACCAAAATATTCAGTAGTATGTAAATACTGTGCCAATCTCTTTAGTAGCTGTAAATGTATACTGCCTCAGGCTATAAAAACTCTATGAGTAATATTTTAAATACACAATGTGCCATTTGGAACTTGTAAAACTCACACTTGGGACAAGATTTCTTCTCAGTATGGCCTCTGACTATATGGACAGGAAGATTTTGGATCTCATCACATGAAGTTGCCCAACGCCAGTGGCAGCAGGGGGATAATCCAGGCAGTGTGGTGAACCCAGTGGGCAGCGGGGGAATCCATCACTCCACATCCCGCATTACCTGCAACACCCCCTTCCCTATCCCACAGGGTAAAGTGTCTCTGCCCAGCTTCCATGCTAATTTCCTGGCTGACACGAGAACACAGGAAGCCTCCCTTGTTCTTCTTGCTCTGCCCTACAACACTTTCACCACAGTTCAGGGATGGAGCCCTACCCGAAGTAGCTCTGTGCTGTTTGATGGGGTCCGACAGGCTCCGTCCCCAAACTGTGGTGAAAGTGTCATTGGACAGATAAATTTCCCCATGTTGTGAATTCCTTTGAGTATGGCCATCATGGTTTTTTTTTGGGGGGGGGGGGGGAGGGTTTGTTTTTTTTGCAAAGTCCCTGCAGTAGTCATGTAGCCATGATGTCATGGCTGCACTCCATTTCCTGACCGGACCACCCTAATATCCAGTTAGCTGCATTAAGACATATTGTTCTGTGGTTCTATTGAGTGAGTTGCTAAAAGATAACATGCTTAGTCCTCTCCTGGCATTGACCAGTGGTGTACCAGCCAGAAGCAGGAACCTCTGCAGAGTTCTGTCTCAACCCAACAATTCACTATCAGTTTGGATGGAATAAATTCATCATCCTGTAGCACCTCCTTCACCAACAATGTAGAATTCTATCCCTCTGCATAGCTAGTTGTATTTTAAGGTAAACTGAGAGGATTTTATCATTGTGGCCATTAATGCTACAAAAGTAAATATGAATAGGAAAAAATGCTAATGTATGATATTGCAAGTGACTAATCAGATGGTATGTAATGTTTACAAATTCTGAAGCAACTGTTTAGGTAATATAAATATGATATTTTTTGGAGGGGATGATGATCGTATAACAATTTTTATGATTTGATAATCTGGTGTTTATGGTCTGATGATCTGATTTCTGCTGTTCTGCTTTATTGCTGATGTTCCTAATTAGAACTGCTCAGCTATAGAAAAGATCAGAATAGAATCCTATCTGGATCTTGTATGTCACCTTGAGAGGCCTAGTGGTCAAAATATGATAAATAAATGTCTTGAATGAATACAATATACAGGATACGCTGTATCCATAGGGTATACGTATCATCTCTAGAAATTTGCTAGGTTCTCCAATACAACCCTCTGATAACTTCTGAAACACCTGGAACACATGGCAAATTCCTAGAGAGACCATTCCCCACCACAGGTGCAGGTAAGTAAAAGCATGGAGATAGTTTCCATGGTTACGGGGGTCTTGTTCTATATGGATCAGTCAATCAACCAATTTTCAGTTTTCTTCCATCATCCTGATTGACTGAAGCACAGTGTGGAATGTCTATCACTTGAAGATTCTCTTTAGAATCCATCATGCAATAAGCTTATCATACTCATGCCATGAAATTACATGGAAGGCACATATTACAGGTAAATAAGCTATGGAATACATGAAATCAGGCCTGAGCAAGTAGCTAGAGAAAGAGCGGTGTTTCTTTAAAACAATTCTTAACAAAAATAAATGAAAAATGGACCCATGTTTCTTGGATCAAAAATGTTAAATTCCTGACCATAGCATGCCAAGGAAATCTAGGTCAAACTAATAAGTCAATATTGGCTGTGGAATGCACTGAAAACCTAGAGCCATGTTTAATTGCTTCTTCTGAAAAGTTCTTTTCCCTCCTCCTGCTTTTATTCATTTCAGAGAACCTTATTAACGTGTGCTAATGAATAGAAGCAAAGGAAGGGGGAAAATGAGCAGAGAGAAGAGATGTCAGACTAGAGAATAAGGAAGCATGAAAAAAAGAGTTTTTTTTAAGGGTCTGTAAGACCTAAAGAAAGGCTTGGTAGACAGATACCGGCAAGCTTTTCTGTCTGAAAACTGAATTGAGAAGCTGAAAATAAATATTCAAAAACAGAATAGGAGAAAATCAATCCAAAAGAATTCTGAAAACCTGGTAATTATAAGTGGATAACAGGAGGAAGTTTTAAATGTTTTCTCTTGTTTGCCAGAGTTCCAATAGTGACATGCATATTTCAAAATATGTGTTTTTCTTTGTTAAATAGAATATATTAGTTCAAGGAGTTCAAAGTAACAGGATCAAGTGTGACTTTAAAGCCCAACCTTCATTTATTGAATTCTGGGAAAAAATAAGGCACTCGACCACTATAATTCAGGTAACATGTGGCTTCCCTGTTATGGGCATGGGTACTGCTTGTCACGTTTTCTCAGTCTCACAGCCATCGGAGGTGCTCCGCTTTATAGAGTGTTGTAGGGAACCCGACACCACATGCCATACATCACCCGGCTACAGCTGAGGACGATCAAATGGCTTTCCCTCATGAATTACACTGGCAACATGGGAGCCTTCCCGTGTTGCCCTGGTGGTGGCATGCACCAGCTCTACCCTCCTTCACTCATGGAACCGCATCAGTGTCATCTGATAGGAGCTGGCCAGCTCAATGGGTGAACAGGACTAAATCAGCGCATGCAACTGAATTTAGCCCCATGTGAAAAAGTCCCTAGAGGCATTATCAATCATACTCCTGTTCAGTCTTTGCTGATTGAGGTTCTGTGCTGTGTAACAAATATCAATTCAACACATGTGATTTTTCCAGCCATGGAGAAACAATGACTCAGAAACATGAAGTTCATTTCCTTGCTGATCCATTTGCTGCCCTACATTTGTTAAAGGGTACAACAGTCAGGTGCATTTACAGAAAACAGAGACCCTGCAGAGCTGCAGAGAAATGACGAGTGCATGGATATTAAAAACAACAGCAGTAGCATTTTGTAGCATTGTAATTATTTTTCTGTTTCTCCCACAGCTCCAGATAATGGTTATTTATTTGAAATTGATTGGGTAACTGGGTTAACCACTCTAAAAATGTTCCCAGATTCACGTGTCAGATAGATACAGGTTGATTTCTTAGTTGTTATCATTTGATGACAACTGAAGTTTTCCATTCATGCATGCTAGCAAATAGATTCCTGTATTTCTGTCTGCTGTGTAGTTTTTAAAAGTATACTGAGAGTTGGTCAATTGAAAAATGGAAAGGCTATATATCAAGTGCTTCAGATATCAGGTGACCCTGACTTGACAATAAATTCCCATGAAAACATTTGCTTTTTCTTTCCTCAAAGATGAATGAATATAACAATAATAATGAAGTTATTATGTCTCTGTACACAGTCATGCCTATTAACAGCTACTAATTATGTACGTTATATGGAACCCCATTCATAGGCACCATATCTCTGAATGATATCACTTGCTTGGTGGCAACAATATTAGAAGGCTAATACTGGCTTCATGGTTTAATTTCCCAGTGGTATTTCATAGTTCACTGGGGACAATTGCATGTTGGCCTTAATTCTGTGTTTATAGCATAATCATATGCTTTCTCCCTCCTCCCAAAAGAATCTATTAATGGCTAATGCGGTTGAGAAAGCTGTTAAACCTAAAATACCCACAAATTATGTGATCCACCTGATTCTGAAGAAAAGCAACCATTTTAAAACAAGAAAGGCCCTCATTTTTTTTTTAAAAGAGCAGCTTGGGTATTGAATATATGTGCAGCCATATTTCAAGGGCAAATATACCTTATGGCCTACAGAAACAGCAATTTCAACAGCATTATTGTGTCTATCCACTTCATATCCTTGAATTCTCCAAGGGCTCAATGCCTGAAGGTCTTTGCTATGCCTGAAGGTCTTATACAAAAGCAAGCAAGAAAGCTAGGGTGGAATTCTATAGGTCTACAAATAAAGTTTTATTATTTACTAGCTTGGACCCGGCAGTGCCTGGGGTTATTAGAAGAAGGCACTGTTTGTTTTGGGATGTTAGGTAATATTATTTAAGTTTGGTCCAGATTCGTCATTGGTTCAATGCTGTATAGATAAGGGTGAACTACAACTCCCAGATTCCCAGGGCAATCAACCCTGCCAGTATTCACAGTTGACCATGTTCAGTCCGTGTGCTAAGTTTGGTCCAGATTTGATGTCAGCCGGATTCAGTGCTTTCTAGATGCAAGTGAACTATAACTCCCAGAATCAAGGTCCATCCCACTAACCCCTGCAGTATGTTCAGTTGGTAATGGAGCTTATCTGTGCCAAGTTTGGTCCCAGTCCATTGTCTGTGGGGGTTACAGTATCAGTGAAGGTACTGCAAGTCCCATCAACTGTTGCAAGTTTGGTCCAAATCCATCGTTGGTTGGGTTCACAGTACTATCTGGTTGTAGGTCAAGTACAACTCCTGTAACTCATGGTGAATTCTCCCCAAAACTCTTGTTAAGTTGCTGATCAATCCCTCTGTTAACTGTGTGCCATAGGAAAAGGTAGGAAAGGGTTAAGGGAAAGGCAGTGGGTGGGGCCATGCAAATTAAGGAACCCTGGGATGTCAATTCTGGAGGAAAAACAGAACATCTAGGATGAAATTGTCCCCACATGAAAGCCTTCACTTGGGTGGGAGACAGAATGATGTTTGTGGAGGACATTGGCAGGGTTTGGGCTACATGTTCACGGCACTCACTATAACCTGCATGTCAGTGGAGGGCCATTGGTATCTCCTGCTCAGTGGGAACTATCGCTGTTTGTGGAAATGGGAGGCTGTCTGTGTAAGCAAACACCTCTGCCATACACACACATACACATTTTTCACTTTTATTATGTATATAGAAGATTATTATTATTATTAATAGGAAACAAAATTATCAGACAACTAACTCCCTGACACTTGATTTCTTATATAACAGATGTGATAAGAAGGGTCATATCTTTATCTTGTTTTATGATCTATAAAGTTCAACACTTTTATGACTGTGTTCTAACTTAAAATGTTTATTTGTCCATACATTTTGTCTTTTAATATAACATTTAAAGTTGCAATCCTACACACATTTCCCCCCTGAGGTTAAGTACCATTGAAAAGTACCATTACTTTTGAGTAAACAAGAATAGACATATTATGCCCATCTGGAAAACAAGCAAATTATCTTGAACCAGTCAGTGTCACTGCTCATAATGAGAAAGTATAAACAAGAATTCACAAAGCTAATTTCAAACTTGGACATGACTGCTCTTTTGATCCACAGGAAATGAGAGGTTGAGACAGATATAATTTCTGTTTCTACAAGATAGAAATACACGAGAGAGAATTAATTTTGGTGTTATTATTCACTATTTATATTAAAGAATGTAATATCAAGAGTGCTTATTCACAATGAAGAGTCTGATGACTACTGTCTTATATGGTGAACCATGTTGCTATAGCAGGCTCTTACAACCTCTTCACATGGGCTGCCAGAATCACCACACATTGTGGCGAATCTGGCGACTGCCATTGGGGAGCGTGGGGAATCCATCACCCCATGCCTTGCATTGCCTGGCTTACCAGGAAGTTGAGCCCATGGGGAAAGCATTGACCGCAACAGCTTCCTCCCATTGCTTCCTGTGCTGCTGCCATGGCAGCATACACCAGCTTTGCACTAATTGACCCATGGAGCCCTGCAAGAAGTTCCTCTGTGGCATGAGATGGGGGCTGACGGGCTCTGTGGGTCAACTAGGGTTGAACCGGTGTATGCTGCTGAAGTAAGTCCCATCTGATGAGGTTGATTGTGATTAATTTTCTGAACACATTGATTTGGGGGGGGGGGGGGGGCAGGGCAGGGCAAGAGTGTAAGGAAATTCCCATTCTCTGTTGCATTTTTTGGAGCAACAAGGTCTACCAGCAGATCTCTGCTATGTCTTCTGATATGCCTTCTGTCTTGAGTGCAGGCTACTTCTCTACCCTTGTTTTCTCCATTTCAGCCAGGATCCTGATTGTTCTTCAGCCCTACACTTGTCAGGTCTCAGGACATCAGCTGTCAGAGAACTGACAGTCTCTGTCTGAGGATCGAAGTTAAAGAAAGAGAAACAGATTTTTGTGTATATAGTGGCTTTAAATCTTGGAAATGCATAATCATCATTTTCAATTGATGCTTACGTTTACTGGCAGAGCCCAGAGATGTTTGGGTGTGTTGTGTAAATACCAACTAGTAAAGTGTGGAGGGAAGAGACTGGGAGACAATTGGTGAGTGGTCAAACTGGATATCTTATGCCATTCGATCAAGGCAGGGAAAGGAGACCCAGGCTCATAGTAGGTGAAACTTCTTTTTGCCCAAGTCCTGGCAGTATCAGCACAGGATCTGGGAAATGTTCCATTTGTGTCACATGTGCTATAGATAAAATCATGGGAAGGGCAACTGTTCAGTCAACAAAATTTTCCCTTCCCTTCTGAATTACCCTATTGCCTGTTAACACAGCCTATTGTCTGTATCCTGTTGATACAGATTCTCTTCATGCCTATTTCTTCAATCATTTGGGTCACATACAGTTCCAATCCCCCCTCCCAATAATGGTTTAGTTGGTCTCTCACAGTGGAAGGGCTTACTCCTATGACATCTCAAGGGTCATCTTCATGCTCTCAGGTTTTGGCCTTGAAATCCACTTGAATAGGAAATAGTGTGGTGTTAACCTGGCAATCCTAGTTCCTGAATTCTAACTCCCAACTCTTTGAGACACTCTGGACTGTTCTCTATAGCCCCAAAGCACTCATTAAACCTGAGCCTGGAAAATTGCATTTTAGAAAAATGACTAAACTAATGTGCTGAAGTCACCCATACCTGGATCCTAAAGCATCACTGCAAAGTTATGGATGGGTTGCTTCAATATGTCATTATATCCATCAATCTTAAAACTAAAATTCTAGGTTTTGAACAGAAAATCAAAGCCCTTAAAAGACCTTTACAGTGGATTTACAATAAGCAAAAACAATATTTTAAACATCTAATGATAAATCCATATAGGCTGCCTGGAGGTCTACAATATGTAACTTCTCATATATTTTTTTAATTAAAGAAATGAGCTAAGTTCCTATTCTGAAATGTCTGACCAGCTCCTTTTTCAAAGGTTGGTCCTTTACAACTGATTTGAGAAGTCCTTGTTTTGACTGGGGTTAGTATTATAATAAAAGAACATTTCAGTGGCGAAAAGGAATTTTAAAAAATAGATTGAAAGTCCACCTGTTTTTAAATTGGACTGTCATGCTTTTATGCATATTTTGCACATTACACATCTATTATTAAGGAAAATTGCTGGCTTTAGACCAGAGAGGACCTGATGGTAACAAGCTTTGCATACAAAGTACAGTTGTTCTTTTCACTACGAAAATAATATTTTACAAAACAAACAGAGACACAACATTAAATAGAGATAAAACTTACAGAAATTGCATATCCTTCAACTTTGCACAGATGAAAACTGAGATTTGGGTGGGCAAGCAACATTAGGGTATAATTAAGTTAGCAAAAGTTATTAAATGTGAAAAACAGACTAGCTAGGGGAGACTGTAGCAGTTTGCTTTTGCTTCAGCAAGCTGGGAAGGATAAAATGTTGCCATCTCTTTTCCTCCTCTAGGTGTCTCATAATGTGGCTAAGAGTTTATGGGGGCTCTAGTTCAAATAAGTGGCTTTCCTAAGCTCAGGGTAGAAGATACCTCCATAAATAACCATGGCTTCATGGTCAGGCCTCCTGCATGATGGGACTGGCAAGAAAGAATGTGCTTTCCCCCTCACAGAATGGTATTATGCAGTGTATAATGTTATTTGTAATGTACAGGAATAACTTTCATTTTCTTTTCTTTTTATGAAAATTCTCCCCTCTCTCTAAATATATATATTATATCAGGTGTAGGAATCATGAGCCCTCCACAAGTTGGATTGCAATTCCTAGTGCTCCAAAGTAGTGGCTGCACTAGAGCAGCTGGGACTTGCACTCTAACAAAACTGGAGAGTCAAAAAATTATAACTCCTGTACAATATAGTATATTGTGTGTTACACTTACAGTACAACAGTTTTAAAGCTTATCTGATTATTTATTTTTTAAAAAAAGCTTTTGCCTTTTAGGTGGACAGAGAGGGAGGCCTTCTATCTTTTCTAGGGAAGAAAGTGTAATGTCTGTGGAGCAGCTACTAAGCAAGCCCTGTCTTGTGTCCCCAGCAACCGTACATGTGGAGGTGGTAGGGTTAAAAGAAGAATTTCTTCTCTGGATCACAGGATCTGGAAAGACTAATAGGGAAGATACAGTCTGGTACACAGTCTGAATTAAGCAGTATTTGTTATAACCCACTTTGAACAGTGTCCAAAAATAAAGTGGCAGCACGTAAAGCTGTTGGATCAGGGGAATTGTATGATCTCTGTAGCCCCCAAGATAACACTGGTTGCAGTTCTTTGTATCATTTTAAGAAGTTGTTGTCAGAGACCTATCCTATTCTAAATAGTACCAAGAACAGATTCCATAAGTCATAGGCTGTTGCTCTGCAATAAAACTGATTGATATTAACACTGACTGATCAATGGAATTTTAAAATGTAGAAATACTAGCCAGGAGCACTTTTAAAGTCACCATTAGAACATGTTATACCTCCCCTATATCTCATATTTCCCAGCTCTATCATGGCTGCATTTCCAATACTCTTTTGTCATTGTCACTGGTGAGTTTCTGTTTAGGGTTTAATATGTTCAGTCAAATAAAGAAATATTGCCCAACCACTGATATACATTCCCTTGTTTACAAGGTGACATAAATAAATCTATGGGGGAAAGTGGCCCTGTCTCTCTGCTTTTTTTCTTATTGAAATATTAACAGGTTATCAGTGTGTCTTAGCGCTGCAGCAATTCGATTTTGAAATTGGTTTCACTGTTGCCCTCCTCACCTCATTTCTATGAGGGTTTAGTGTCATATTTTGCCATTGATTTGTCTCTTCTGACCCTAAAGAGATTGAATGGATACTTAGAGATTCTGCTAAGATTTTCACTAAAGCTCAAATTTATATCCCAACTTTCTCTGCTGGTTCCTTTTTGAATCAGTAGAAAAACGAGCAGACTCGCTAAGCTAGAAAAGTAACTATATTGGAAGGTTAGTAGTAGAATAGTTATACCACTTTGCACGTTATGTGAAGAATAGTTATGCAGATTTTAAAATGAAGGCGACAATTGGCACAGCAGTAACAAAATGACGGGTTGTTGTTGGCTGGCATTCTGCATTGCAGTTATGGATTTGTAACCTAGAGCCTGTTACTGCTCTGTATTCACTTTGTAATTTCACCCTAAAACTATGGAAATGCCCCCTTCAATCCCCTTTAACAGCCAACAGCTGTATAGGTAATGGTATGTTCAACTGCAGATTAGGGTGGAAAAATGTTTCCAGCTCCTTCCCAGAGCCTCTCTCACAATTCCTTGTCAAAGACTTGATGACTAGTAGATTGAAACATCCTCTTCTTTCCATCACAATCAGCAGCTGAGTAGATCTGCTCTGCCCAATACAGCTGCTGATTAAAATAGGGTTTTTGGAGGGGGAAGGGAGTTACGTCAGCAAATGTTACTTATGGTGCATCTAAACTGTAGCATTAGTGAAATTTGACACCACTTTAATTGTTATGGCTCAATGCTATTGAATCATGGCAACTGTAGTTTCACAAGGTCTTTCGCTTTCTCTGCTGGTGACTCATCAAATTATAACTCTCAGGATTCCATAGCATTGAGCCATAGTAGTTAAAATTATGTCAAACTGCATTAATTTTACAGTGCAGGCAGAGGCGGTTCAACCGCCAGGCAATATAGTCATTTGCCTGTAGCGCCGCCCTCCTGGGGGCGCCCTTGAGCCCCCCGGGAGGATGGCGCCACCCCCCCTCCTTCCCCTTGTGCAAGTGGTGAGCATGGTCCCAGGATCTCATTCTAGGTTTTGAACTGGATTATATTGATCTTCACTGCCAGATAATCTGGGATAAGCAGATAATCTGGGATCAGATCCTGGGATATAGGCCAATGTAGGTGACGGTCCTGGAGGAGGAATATGGGTGTGTGTGTGTATATATAAGGAGCTCCCAGTGGCACAGCGGGTTAAACCACTGAGCTGCTGAACTTGCTGACCGAAAGGTTGCAGGTTCAGATCTGGGGAGCGGAGTGAGCACCCGCTGTTAGCCTCAGCTTCTGCCAGCTTGGCAGTTTGAAAACATGCAAATGTGAGTAGATCAATAGGTACTGCTCTGGCAGGAAGGTAACGACCTCCGCCGCCACCACCTTCAGGTCAGCAACCTGATAATTTGTTGGCTGTTCGAATTTGGGGCACAGGGTGAGCTCCCGCTGTTAGCCCCAGCTTCTGCCAACCTAGTAGTTCAGTGATTGGTTTGGGTGGGGGCGCCAAAATTTCTGTTTGCCTATACTTGAAAATTATCTTGGACCGGCTCTGAGTGCAGGTCAATGGTTCTCAACCTGTGGGTCCCCACGTGTTTTAGCCTACAACTCCCAGAAATCCCAGTCAGTTTACCATCTGTTAGGATTTCTGGTAGTTGAAGGCCAAAACATCTGGGGATGCACAGGCTGAGAACACTGGTGTAGATGCATCCATAGTTGCAAAGTGGTCAATGGAAAATATTGGTGATAATTTTTATTTATATCCTACGTTTTCCAAATTGGGACTCCATTTTCCTTGGTGGCACCCTAAAGACTATTGTATTCATTTGGGTAGAACAAAAAGTGGACACTCTTGGTCATGAAGTTTTAACTCTGAGATAGCAGCAGTAGCTGATGTAGCATATAGTGGCATACATCATCACTGAAAAGTCTTCCAGAAAGTCGCCAATTCCATGATGGGATTGGCTACCATTATTGTTATTTCACCTTTTCTCCAAATCTGGGTATCCAGGCAGCTTACAAATATTAACACAAACAGACATAAAAACACATACAGAGGCACAAGTGAAAACACATAAAAACCTCTCACTGAAATGCAATTAAACTATCCATGGAATTAAAACAGATCTATTAAGAATAACAGATAGAAGTCAGAAAAACACCAGTGTTTAAAACCTTGCATTCAATTCCTCAAACCTGTTGGTAGGAAGGAATGAGCCATCCTAGCTTTCTTTAATTTAAATGTTTAAGTTTAGGTGAAAAACAAAGATCAGAAATTTTGTGACACTTTTAAAACTTTTATTCTGGCTTGGCCCCATGTAAGCTGCCCTGAGTCCCCTTTGGGGAGATAGAGGTGGGGTATAAAAATAAAGTTATTATTATTATTATTATTATTATTATTATTATTATTATTATTATTATTATTATTATTTTATTATGACACAGCAAACAAGATAGATATGCTGGATTTCATATCACAAAATCACAAGTTGAACACTTCCCAAGTGTCTAGGACTGTGTGATGTATTTTCGGATGATGCATGCAGATCCCAGCAGGGTGGCCTTTTGCAGTTGGCAGATCGTAATTTTGTCAATGTCTATTGTTTCCAAATGCCGGCTGAGATCTTTTGGCAAGTCACCCAATATGCCCATCACCACCGGGACCACCTGCACTGGTTTCTGCCAAAGTCTTTGAAGTTCAATCTTGAGGTCCTGATAGCGGCTGAGTTTTTCCTGTTGTTTTTCGTCAATGCGACTGTCACCTGGGATGGCGACATCAATGATCCAACCCTTTTTCTTTTCCACAACTGTGATGTCTGGTGTGTTGTGTTCCAGAACTTTGTCAGTCTGGATTCGGAAGTCCCACAGTATCTTTGCGTGCTCATTTTCTAATACTTTTGCAGGTTTGTGATCCCACCAGTTCTTTGCTGCTGGGAGGTGGTACTTGAGGCATAAGTTCAAATGAATCATTTGGGCCACATAGTTGTGCCTCTGTTTGTAGTCTGTCTTTGCAATTTTCTTACAGCTGCTGAGGATATGATCAATGGTTTCGTCAATTTCTTTGCACAGTCTGCATTTTGGGTCATCAGCTGATTTTTCGATCTTGACCTTAATTGCATTTGTTCTGATGGCTTGCTCCTGGGCTGCAAGGATCAGGCCTTCTGTCTCCTTTTTCAGGGTCCCATTTGTGAGCCAGAGCCAGGTCTTCTCCTTATCAGCTTTTCCTTCAATTTTGTCAAGGAACTTTCCATGCAGTTTTGTTGTGCCAGCTGTCAGCTCTAGTTTGTAGTATGGCTTTCTTGTAATGGTTTTTTGTCTGCTGTGCTTTGAGGAGTTTCTGATTTTTGACTTCAATCAAAGCAGGTTCTTCACTTTGCTTTATTATTATTATTATTATTATTATTATTATTATTATTATTAAAACTAATCAATTTATTTTAATATGAACTTTCATAGATTAGAACCCACTTCATCAGCTGCATACTGTTGGAACCTCATGTGGATACACAGTTACAGGATTTTGGGGTAAGATCATGATGAGCTTAGTGTACAAAAGTGATTGTATTTTAATACTGCATTTTAACATTTGTAACATAAATTTGCTAATTTTCAAAATGCTGCAAGTTGTTTTTTTCTTTTTTTGCTGAAAAAACAATTCATAGCTATCTCTTTGAAAATTACATTTTAAAAACTCCTGAGTCAGCTGAAATATTATCTGTAGCTTTAAGTTAGAAATGCAAATAAATCTTGCAAAAAAGTGTTAGGTATTTAATTCCTAAGGTGAAGTATGAGCTCTGTGAAAGAAGAAAGGAAAAGAAAAGAAATCAGCACAACTACCTCATTGAGAGACTCAGTATCCAAAAGATATCCCCACCAGCACCACAGAGTAGTTTCTGGGCTCTCTGGGTCTTACAGTGCAATTCTAGCTATAGTCAAAACATAGGGTTCACTATTATTCATGATCTTGGAACATATCCTGCATAGGGATCATACCATATCTAACTTCTGCTTATTGATTTTGTTCCTTCTCTGGCTTCCTCTAGCCCAGTGGTTCTCAACTTGTGGGCCCCCAGATGTTTTGACCATCAACTCACAAAACTCCTAACAGCTGATAAACTGGCTGAAATTTCTGAGAGTTGTAGGCCAAAACACCTGGGGACGCACAGGTTGAGAACCACTGCTCTAGCCCAAGAAACATTTTCAGCCGCTGTGCCCTTTTTGAAGCAAATGTTTCTTGTGGAGCTCCAATAAATATTTATATAGTATATAAATATAATATATAATTTTGATATATTATTAAATGTTTATATATTATTATAATTTAGAAATCTTTATATAGTTACAGATTATGTTATATATAAAGGAAACAATGTTTTAAAAAAGACTCATGGCAGCGGATGGAGGAGTGTGGGCAGGAGTGGCCACCTCCAGGATCACATGGGTGCATTTGCTTATTCCACCACTGAAGGGAAGGTAGGAAGGGAAGCAAAGGAAGGGAAGGAGGCTGTGGCGCAGGCTGGAGAGCAAGCCAGCTGCAACCAGCTGCAATGAATCACTCTGACCAGGAGGTCATGAGTTCGAGGCCCGCTCGGAGCCTATGTTTGTCTTGTCTTTGTTCTATGTTAAAAGGCATTGAATGTTTGCCTATATGTGTAATGTGATCCGCCCTGAGTCCCCTTCGGGGTGAGAAGGGCGGAATATAAATGCTGTAAATAAATAAATAAATAAATAAATAAATAAATAAGGAGGAAAGGAAGGGAAGGAAATGAAGTAAAATGAAAGGAAAGAATAAAAGGGGAAGGAGGGGAGGGATGGAAGGGGAGGGAAGGGAAGGAAAGAGTAAGGGAAGGAAGGAAGAGAGGGAGGGGGTACAGGTTTGCTGGTTGTGGTGTTGGGGCCATTTCCTTTCACACAAGGAATGACAACACCTCTCTGGCAAAGGCCTAGATAATAATTGTAAGATGGGATAGGTTGAGAAGAAGGAAGGAAAGCAGCCGCTGACTGAACAACTTGTCTCCTGCCCTCCTTCCTTCACCGACCTCTGGTCTGCACCCCCGGAGCCACTCAGTCTTCTCCTGGGTGTAGAGAAGGTGGGGGTGGGGGAAGGGCTTGGGTGGGTGGGAGGAGGTCATATGGTGCCTGTGTGCACACTCATCTCAGCCTGCCCGCTCCAACATCCATCGGAATGCTTGCATGTGCTGAGCAAGGGAAACGGGCATGAGAGGGAAAGGAAGGGGTACGAACAGGGAAAGGAAGCAAGAACTGTGTGTTTGGGAAGTGCTAGAATCCGACCCCATGCTTGGCATGCATATATATTCTCCCTTTCCTCATGGGGCCTATTCACATTACAGAATTATAATGCTGTCATTCTACTTTAATTGTCATGGTCCATTCTATGGAATCCTGGAATTAGCACTACTGTATATGGATTGGTCTTTAGAATTCTCAGGCAGAAAGCCTAGTGCTACCAGTCTCGAAATGATATTTAATGGAAGCAAAACTTTAAAGAGGAATAACAGCACTATATTTCTATAGTTTTAACGAGTTCCTAATATTCAGATTGATTAAATCATTGATTCTGTTCTGAAGTTCCTGAAGCAACACACCTTTGCTTTCCCCTCCATGACATGGCTGTGATGTTGATTAAATAAATCTGAGGATTTACATGCGATGTTTTGAACTGTCACAAAGTCACAAAAATCCTGTTTTGTAGTAACAACCATTTATGTCAGTTTCACTTTTGTCTGAATCCAGCTTTATAATATGCTCAATGTACAGATTAAAATGACTAGAAAATGATTCTTAGTAAAATCAAGAAAATAATGAGATATGTTGAAGACTCAAAGAACAGGTAATTGAATTGGAAGATAGATGTTACAGCTGGAGACGTATAAGACCAAAACCAATGGGGTACATTCAGTTAAGAAGGAATGGAATATGAATAAAAGGAGGTCCAACTTGACAATTCCAGTGAGTCACCCAACTCCCTTTGCTGTTTCACCCACAGTTTTTCTACAGTTATCTATCCTCTGATCTTTGGGGTTTTATCCTTTGTTTATTCATAATTGCTATGACCTTTTGCAGTATATCCTTGTGGATTACCATATTTTTTGACCAAAACTAATTTTGGCTGTATAAATGTGTGGGTAGTTACTGAAGATTTGATTTAGAAATTCATCATCTGTTGGTATCTTTGCTTTGAGGTTTCAGGTTCTCACTGTAGTAAGCAAGCAGACCGTTAGAATTCTCACAAAATGAGATTTTTCTTAAAACTAATTATATTTCAAAAGTTTAAAAGTTATGAGTTTCAATCAAACCAAAAACTTCAATGCTACTCATATCTACTTTTTTTTTCTTTTACACTTAAGAAATATTTTACAAATGGCTTGAAAGGTGGTCAGATTTACTGCTGAGCAATGTAGAGAAGAATATTCTGTTATTGCTGTCATGCTTATATTTTTTCTGGGCTCTTATGACCTTGACTGAAGCTTGATTATCAGATTTGTATGGTTCCATTATGTGCTCATAAAGAAATAGTGGGTCTGAAAATGTTGAGTTTTGGGCAGAGTGCTGGCAGTAACTTAATGGAGGTTAGCTAGAAGGAGAAAGCAATAAAGCAAGTTCTTCTTAAAAGGAAGTTCAGAGTGATTCACCCTGTTCCCAAACCTGAAATCACACGTGACTTTATTCAACTGAATGAAGACATGATCATTTCAAGTTTTTTACACTACAACTCTCAAGTAAGACAATCTAGGAGTTGTATGTCCAAATGTAATCTTTCCAAGCTCTGATTCTGTCATGCAACTGCTGTCTCATGGTGAACAATCAATGGGTATAGTTGTGAGATACCACCATAGCATATGGGATTGTCACAGTGGGAGTCTCGTCTGCTCTGGGTCTTCAGTTGATGGATCAATGAGTAGCTTGTGCTGTAGTCCCGATGACCTCCAACACTTTGGTTCTCCCCAGCCTCTGAAAACTTTATCGTGCTTCATTGTCAGGAACATGTTGAAGTTTGATGTACTGCAAAAGTCTAGTACACTCAATGTTCAGAACTCTTTCTAGATATAAATTTTGATGTCTAGAAAGGAGGGCTTATCTGTTTCTGAGCTGCAACCCCTCAAATTGTTTGAATATCAAGGAATCTTCAGATTTGCATATTACAACCCCAATGACAATGGCAGTTCAGTCCTGAAGTAGTGATACCTAGTCAAAGCTTTACTGCATTGTGTTGGGCTGTGAGCCCTAGAATGTGAGAATATTGACAAGCTGAAATATGTACAGAGGAGAGTGACCAAGATAGTAAAATGCCTTGAAAGATCTATGAAGAAAGATTGGGAAACTGGATAGAATAGAAATGTTCAGGGACTGCCGAGGGTGGGACCTGAACCATTATGGAGTATGCATATGTGCAGTGGTTAGAAATTCTGATTGAGCAGTAAAGACACCAAATGAAATCTTTATTGTAAAAACTTCATTAAAGACAGGAAAGCTCTTTAATGGTATGAGGCTAATACAGACTTTCCTTGTTGTAGAGGCTAAAAAAGGACCCAGCGTGGTGAAATGGTTTGAGTGTTTGTCTACAACTCTGGAGTCCAGAGTTTGAATCCTGCTTGGCCATGAAACATGGTGGGTGACCTTGGGCAAGAAACACTATTTCAGCATCAGGGGAAAGCAATAGAAATCTCTTCTGAATAAATCTTGTCAAGAAAACCATATGATAGGTTCACCTTGGAATTGTCACATTGGAAACAATGTGAAGGCACACAACAGCAACAACAAAGAAGTGAGAGAAAGAGGAGGCTAAAAGAAAAGAGATAGAAAGATCCCTCAGAATATCTATTTACAATTCAGACATATTAGGATACGTGGATAAAGGATAAGGACACTCTTGTTACTGGAAACTAGGCTTACTTTCACACAGGCCCTTCGATACTGCCATATAAAATCCAGATTATCTGCTTTGAATTGGATTATGTATAAACACAGATAATCTGGATTATATAGCAGTGTCGAAGTGGCCTAAGACATCTCTAACTTTTTAGGTCACTGTTGCATTTCCAACAACGCAACAATCTCAATTTTTTTAGAATGGAAATTTTGAATAAAACTACAAACAACCACTAGATGGTAAAAAAAAATCAGCAATGGAAAGGTTGTTGGAATTTCCTTTCTTGAAGCTTTTAAGATATATTGGAGGGTCATCTTTCACATATGGGTTAGCTATGGATTCCTCCTTTCGTAGATGATTGAACTGAATAATTGTTGGGTTTCCTTGCACCTCCATGGGTCTATGATTCTGTGTCCTTGTAAGTGGAGCAAAATACTGACATAGGCAATTTAAGTACCTTTGATCAACATTGTGCTCTCCTAAATAATTAGATGGATATACTGCTAACCAAGAGACCAAAAACACATACACACGCCAAATCAAACAGAAAACCCCAAAAGAAGACTCAAGACTACATTTATGAACTGCTGTCCACCATTTCTTTTAATATGTGATGTCAGTCTAAAATGGGAATCAGGCTGTTTTCAGTCCATTTTATTTTCACAGATGCTTGCTCATAATAATTCTGATGTCTAATTACCACATATACCCACTGTTTAAAATGTGCATTTTTCCTAAAACATGTTTCAATATGATTTTTTGAATCAAATCATGTGTTGTCACATTTTAGAAATGTCCAAATCAGTGGGATAACTATGTTGCTTTGAGTTTTTTGGGCTGTATGGCCATGTTCCAGCAGCATTCTCTCCTGATGTTTAGTCTGCCCCTATGACTAGCATCTTCAGAGGTTCTGTTATCCTCTGGATAATTGTTTCAATGTACTATTTATTCCAAAAATAAGATCAATTCTTAAAAGAATTCATAAAAATATGACATTGGATATCCCTGTCAAATATTAAGCATGTCAGTATTGTTCTTTTTCTTATCATACTTTACTGGAAGATTGGGTAAATATTATCTGGTGAGCAGTCCAGTAGACTAAACCTGACAGTTCCCAGCAGCAGCATGGAAGTAGGCAGTTTCTCCAATATGCAAATACTATTAGAAACTACCAAAGCTAAACATGAAATCATGGTTTACATCATTTAATAACTAGCTAAAGGAATAGTGATCCACTTTTGATGGAATCTTCTGTAAATCAGAATTAGTTCTCATTAAGTCATTGTTGTAAAAGAGAGTAGAACAGGGTCTTGCAACTCAGCCTGCAAGTTTGAGATATGCAGGCATATGCTTCTGGAGATTTGTAATTCTCTGGAACACACACAGCAAACTAATTCAGTTCTTTGAAGATCAGTCATTTTACTGATCCAATCTAATTAGAGCAATTTGTGTTTAAGACAATATTGATTTTAGATTATAGTTTTCTCTTGCATCACATTAGGCAGTATTTCTCTTCTTTTGCCTTGGTGACAAATATGTTAGCTACAACTCCTATTTGCTGAAGAGTTCCATTAAAACAACTTCAGCAATGCATGTGATGATATTAACTGCTCTTAATTGTTTACATACAGGATTTCAGCTGTTAACAGCAGGCATATTCCTCATTCCGATTTATTTTTTATTGCACTTGATAAACTTTGGTGTTTTCTACCCTACTCCTCATCATCATCACCATAATCAACATTTTATCATTTATGTTTGAAATGTTTATATTCTATTCTAAATGATATGGACTAGAATTCATTATTGTAGTAGCAAATACATAATGTAGAATTCACAAGTGAATTCACAATACCTAAGCATCGGGAACATATAGGGATGGTAAAAATCCGTCAATCCTGACTTACTGCTCTCCGATTGATAAGTTCTCCTTCCCTGCATCTATGCTGGTAACAGTCAAAAGTTAGATTAGTTTCTGTTACAGGCTGATTATCCCTTATAAAAAACACTTGGGACCAGTAATGTTTTGGATTTTGGATTGGGGGGATTTTGAAATATCTGCATTTGCATATTTGTACAGAATGAGATATCTTGGAGATGGGACCCAAATGTAAATACAAATTTCATTTATGTTTCATACACACCTTGTACACATGAACAATGTTCAAACTACTATAAATTAAGGTAAAATGGAATCACGTGAGTTTTTGACTCTTCACTTTTTAAAATAATAACGTATATGGGATGACTGCCATGTGGAATCCAGTAATGATATTGAAGTATTCAGGAAGATTCATTTTCAGATTAGAAGTCACAGAATTCCTCTGTCAGCATGGCCAATCTTCATATTATCTGGGGAATTTTGGGAGCTATAAACCAAATAGTAATTTTCCCAGAAATTACGGAAAACATATTCTAGAATGGAATATGTGTTCAGAGGCTCCTCTTTCCAGAAATCCATTTTTATCTTTTTAAGCAAATGAGTGGCAGCTGCTGGACTCCATGCTATAGCAAAAAACAAAGTAAGGTAAAAGGTAAAGGTTTTCCCCTGACGTTAAGTCCAGTCGTAACCAACTCTGGGGATTGGTGCTCATCTCCATTTCTAAGCCAAAGAGCCAGCGTTGTCCGTAGACATCTCCAAGGTCATGTGGCCGGCATGACTGCATGGAGCACCGTTACCTTCCTGCCGGAGTGGTACCTATTGATCTACTCACATTTGCATGTTTTCGAACTGCTAGGTTGGCAGGAGCTGGGGCTAACAGTGGGTGCTCATTCTGCTCCTGGGATTTGAACCTGGGACCTTTTGGTCCAAAAGTTCAGCAGCTCAGTGCTTTAACGCACTGTACTACCAGCCCCCCCCCCCCCCAAAAAAAAGTAGACACACCATAAAGATAATTCTGTTTATTCCTGACCTAGGGACCTGTAAATGAAAAAGAATGCATCCAGATCACAGTGATCCTAAAGAAGGTCTTACTATATTAAGGTTTACCATTGACTTAAGTTTCAGAAGGAAAAAAACTATGTCTTTAGACAACAGTTAAAATCTATAGCGCAAAAGTCATAATGGAGACTGTGAGGTGCTCATTGGGATAAATTTCTTTTAAAGCCCAAGCTGTAAAGGGCAAAACAAGAAATGGTAGTTGTGCACAAAGTGGGTGTTTTAGGTTTCTTTGACTAAGAAGGCTTTCTTTAAAAACCTGTGAATGAACACTGATTGCACTGCAGAGAGACCCTACAGTACTATGAGAGAGAAAGATGAAGGCACCAACCTAGAACACTCAGAATAAGTCTTCCATCACTAATCAGAGGAAGCTGGAAGTCTAAAAAGCTATTCATATCCAGCTGTTAACCAGGTGTGATTTGAGTTCAGTTTAGTGAATTGATTTACTCTAAAGTGACTACCACACATTACTAACAGGTTTTGTGGAGAAAACTAAAACATAAAAATATTTCAATTAAAATACTTATATATGGAGCTGTATGTATGTGTCTCCATTTCCCAGGCACAACAGAGAGATACAGCTAAATGGCCAGGTACCAATTTTTAAAAATAATTAAGGTACTGAACCTGGCAGAAAAAAGTAATATTTTATTCTGTCACACACTGTGGCTTTGTTTCTAGGCTCTTTGCAGTGCATCTGAGGGAAATGCTTTCTCTCCACGAAGTGACACTATTTTAAGTACATTACAAACATTCAATCTGTGCACCCTCCAGATTGGCTTTCGCTCATTCTTAGATTAATGTGGCAGCAATGGTTTCTATCTGAGCTCTGCTTCATACTTGACCACTCTGAACCCCCACCAAAATACCAGAACAAGTTAATTGGCTTCAGGGATTGTCTCCCCCTTTCCTTGCTTTCAACCTATCCACTGGGCCAATGTTGTCAGTTCAGACATGTCTGCCTTGGAGAGATTAAATAAATCCATGAGGCCCATCTAGTTAATGTGCAGATTTGTACTGGTAACACAGGTATTTATTTATTTGCGTGGTTGTATTTCAAAGCTCTTTTTGAAGAGAAGCATACAGTTATGTGGAGAAATAAAACCAACTATTTCGGCTGAGAACATCCGCCCATTCCAAAGTCCACAAAGCAATTATTAAAATGAAGAGTCCCCTACTGCCCCCAGTATCTTTTTCATACTGATATCATCAGGCTGTTGCTTCTGTTATTTTGGTAACCTCTTCATTATTATGTTTTAATATATAATGAAGACAAATGTCAACAGTTCTAACAACAGATTTAGGCAATGGCAAACTATACAGTAATACTGAGTAATCTGCAGCGGGGCTCCAAAATCCTAATTGAATTTTTCCCCCTTTATTCTTCTTTGTCATTAATCTTCTTTTCATTCTGTCTACCTCTTCTAGCCATTTCAGCTCCTTCAGTTTGCCTATAGAAAACATTTTAAAGAAAAAGAATCTGCTTCCACTCTGAGAGAAGGTTTTTTTCTCCTCCTCCTTATCATTAGATTCTGTTTATCTGAAGATAAACTATTGAGTTTCTGTGGGAAGAAGTGGCAGAGAATCCAGAGACAGGGCTTAATTGGTATGCTAGCCCACGCAGAGCTATCTGATTGCATTTGGTAACTAGCGAGAGACAGCCAGCATTTCCAAGGGAAATAATATCTAGCTGTGAGTGTGTGAATATGTGTATAGGAACGGAATGGTAAACATCAGCCTTAATTTTAATATCTTGTATTATACAAAACTTTAAAAAGATGAGTGCTCTGATATTCACGCAGCACCCACTGGGCTAGTAATGTTATCATAAGAATATTGTGGAAGCCAATGTCAAATCTCCAGCTGACAGGAAAAGCTCAGAGTTTTAAGAGCATCAAGAAGTCTTCAATCACCATTTTCATCTTGCAGCCGAAGTCGTTTTACCTATTAGGAACAAGAAAAACCTGTTATTTCACTGGGTTATATGATTGCAGGCAACATTGCCTTTCAGGTTAAGTTTTTATAGGCGAGCATGTAATACTCTAAATAGCCTTTAAAATGGAGAGGTAAAAATTTAAAACTATAATCCAGCTCTAAATGGTCACTTTAGCAGAGATCACACTGAAGCCCAGGAGAGCTCTATTCCATCTATAAGAAGTTTTTGTTAAAAAATAGTTGTGCTACAAATGTGCCCATGAATGCCTATCTATCTACTGTTATATGAATAATATTGAGATATACGGGGGTTGGGGAAGTTTTGGCCCTCCCCATGATCCTCCATATCTGTGGAGGATATGTTCCAATACTCTCTATGGATACCTGAAAAACATAATACCAAACCCTATATTTTACTCTGTTTGGCTCAG
The DNA here is from genome assembly GCF_035594765.1 of Anolis carolinensis. Classification (NCBI taxonomy): domain Eukaryota; kingdom Metazoa; phylum Chordata; class Lepidosauria; order Squamata; family Anolidae; genus Anolis; species Anolis carolinensis. Next base: position 165,284,450 of record NC_085845.1, on the reverse strand, counting down.
GAGCATACCACAGAATTGCATTGGATGAGCTAGACAGGCCCACAAGTCCACAGGTAAGGGCACAGTACTACATTTTTAGTTCCAACAACAATTCGCCCCAGTCAGCATGGGAGCTATAATCCAAAAGCTCAGGTGTCCCAACTCTGCTATATACTCATAGCAATCTATTTGTTTTCTTTTCCCCAGTAGACTAAATGGTGGCCAAAATAGCATATCCAAGCAGAAAATGCAGCTATCAGTATTCACAGAACTAAATAAATAAATGTTTTAATGAAAAACCCATGTGTTTAATGAGCAGACAGCATTCTCAGTGTGCATGAAAAGCTTACCAACTATGTCAGTAAAATGAAACACATAAACCATGCAAATAATATATCTTCACAGGACCACCACAAATCCCTGAGATCTGATATGGTCCAAATACCTTTGTTTTCTGCTATCAAAATGAATTCCTATGATTTCCCATTATCATTTTGAGAGAAGCTACTGAAGAGAAGAGAAGCATCTGGGCTTGCCCCTGAAGGCTAGGTATAGTCCAGAATGGGGGCCTAAGGGAAATTGTCTGTGGATCCTGTCTGTCGTCCATAATTTCCCACACTTGGGTAATATGATGCAATGCATATGACCAAACTGCTATTCAACTGCCTTAAGAAGAGGGAAAATGGGCTTACTTTCTGATTTTAAGAGTTGTAGCTTATGCTGTGCCTGTAGCTGGGAAAACAGGGGAGTTGTAACTATTCTAGTTTATAATGTCATATATCTTATAGATCAGCCTTTCCCAATCTAGTACATGGCTTTTCATTGATGGGTGGATGCTACACTATGGGTAAGGATTTAGGTATTCCTCTCAGATCTAAGAAGAAGCTTTTGCTCTGAATCTCATGATTGTTTTATAGTTTTGAACTTGAAACAAAGTCTATTAAATTCCTTTCTATTGCCAGGGGCTACTACATTTTTGCCTTTGTAGAAACTTTATTTGAATTGTATATCTTGGCGAACACCTCATCCTGAAGAGGGATAATGAATTCTGACAAAACTGAAATTTGATGGCCTTGCAGTTAAGGAACATTAGTTCAACAGAATCATTTAGGCATGCCCATTCTCATGTCATATAGCAATTTGATAAAGAATTCTGTTAAATCCAGGAATTTACCACATCAGAATTGTTTAGGCATGCTTAGTTTCATATCACATACAGAAAGAGAGTTATGAATTTTGAAAGATATAAAGATTACCCATCAGAATTATTTAAGTATTTCTAGACAAATGCATTTTGACCAAGAACCTGAAAGTAAGTGTATGTGTGAAACAGAGAGTGAAAAAGACTAAAATCCATAATAGTATTATTGCCTGGGAATGGCAAAACAAACTAGAGTAGGCTGCCCCAAAGTATTGAGTCCCACATTTCAATATAGTTTACCATTCCTCTGTATCTCTTTTCCCCACTGGCTCCATTAATACATATGTTTCACTCACTCTTTAAATACTTTGTTTGTCAAACGTTAATCAGATGTGATTTATTTTAGTTAGAGTGCACAAATGTGCTGCAAGAAAGTAATAAGTTTTGTTGTTGTGTGCCTTTGAGGCGTTTCTGACTCAACAGCTACACACACACACACACACATATAGGCTTTGGATAGCATAGAGAAGGGTAACAGTCCTGTAGTGTTTGCTTTGCTGTCTTTACACCTGTTCAGAAGATTTCACCTTACTTTCTGTCCCTGTGACAATTGGATTTTGAAAAAAGAAAAAGAAAGTCGCAAGTATACACCTGGAGGATACATCTTTCCTTGGCTTGCTGTGGAAGCAAGAATTGGTGATAAAGCTTCAGTGGAGACACCTTTTCCACCTAACAACTCTTTCAGGAGTGAATTTCCCATCATAGAGATAGTTTTCTCTAACTTCCTGTTGACTCTCCCATTCTTAACTATGAGTAATTTATAAGTTATATGTTTGTAACTCGGGGACTGTCTGTACTTAATTATCAAAGAACTTACTACTAAGATTGTAAATGAGTTCATTGTAGCTCACCCCAAATAATATTTTAATGTATATTGTACCTTTTCTTTAACTTGTTTCCCATATTTGAGTGTTGTTCTGACCCACAAGCCCAACTATCTGGCCTAGACTCTAGGACAGTGGTTCTCAACCTGTGGGTCCCCAGGTGTTTTGGTCTACAACTCCCAGAATTTCCAGCCAGGTTACCAGCTGTTAGGATTTCTGGGAGTTGAAGGCCAAAACATCTGGGGACCCACAGGCTGAGAACCACTGCTCTAGGAGTACTGTCTTCTCTTCCTTTCTGTCTTTCAAAATAAATCGCATGGATTAATCTGCCTAAGAAAGAAACCATGTAACACATTTTGTCCAATTCAATTTTTTCTTCTCCTGGGGCAGCAACCTTTCATCTTCCACTGAATGGCACAGCGGGAGTGGTGTGGCCAGTTAACAAACTCTAATGACATAATTCACTAAAACATAGTTTTCATTATAGCATCAATTCAGAAATCTAGAAAACTGGGTGAAATCACTAGAAAGATTGAGTTAATATTTTAACAAGTTAATCAATCAACACATTAACTCTAGGTTCTGGCCTTGCATAAAAAGTTGCAGAAGAGGTTAAACATTGCCTGAAAGAAACAGTTGCCTTGAGTGGAAGGACAGTGCACGCAGCTACAGGAATGGGTTGTTAGTTAATCACTCTGATGTTAACAAAGAAAAAGAAAAAAAGTGTAAAAATGTCTCTTAAATATCTCCTAGGTTCATTTCTATTTTGGTGGAGGCATAACAATTTGCTGATTACAATAGGAAATTAGTGGGAGGGTGGTTGTAGAATACCATAGGGGAAAGCTCTTTAGAAGAAAATGAAATAATAAAATCTTTTAGATTATTATAGTTAATAACCCAATTTTCTTCAAGCACTGTGCAGAAAGAAATGATGGGAAGCAGAAAATACAGCTGATTTTTGTTTTTGAGGAATATGTGCATAATAACAAGATATCTGGTGCACTGTTTGATAAGTGAACATATACTTGATAGCTGTTCAAAATTTTCAAGTCAAAAAAGATAACAGGTCGCCTTCCCATGTTGCTGTGCGTAATGTAAAAAGTAAAATCACTTTGGTCTAATAGTAATTCTGTAACATTTAATAGGTGGCTCTAAGCCTTTGCATAAAGAATGTTGTTCTAATTAAAAGATAGTAAACTTGTCAGAAACATCTAGCATACATGAAGAACATTTTGTGAAGAAAAGGGAAGAAAAAGTTGATTATTCCGAGTAACAAGGACTGTAAATGATATACAGCACATATGGAAGAGATCACTGTTTCCAAATATGTCTTACTGTGGATTATCCTAGGAACATCTGTCAGTTTCACCTTTGCCCATATGTGGATTTTTAAAGTTCTCCTAAATTCTCTCTTAACTGAAATTCTGTCCATTCTGAATCTGAAAAAATAACATGATTTTTAAAGCAAATCTATTTAAAATTAACGGCTACAAAATATTTCCGTATTTGAAATAGACAGTTTTGCAGACCTTAAGAGGCAGAAGGGTTAAAAGACAAGGAACGTCCTGTATGGGTGTGGAGGTGGCAACCCTAATCCAAAATACATCTGAGTACAAGTGGAGTGAAATTCAGATTTTCAAAGATTGTTCAAGGTAATTCCTTAGTTACCCAAACCTTGCTTTACTTAGGCCCAACAACCATTCTGTGAAAGACAATTTTCTTCTGTACTTTATAAATATGGACAATAATTCATAATATTATGTCTATACACACCTTTAATCCTTTAGGAAGAAATTAATTTCAAACAAACTCCTTTATGCTACTTTTTAGCTCCATAACAATTCAGCTGACTTAAAAATATTAATATGATTTCTGAGGCTAAGAGATGAGTGAGCAGACCACCCGGTCATCCTACTACTATAACCCAACACTGCTTATAACATATTTTTTTCTGCTTGATACATTATTGTCTTTTATGTTTTTATCTATAGATAATTGACTGTATTGCTAAAATAATGAGAGAAACCAAGAATTATTGGATAGAAAAATTGATTGTCTAGGGGCAAACATGAAAACCAAAACCAAAAATGATATAAGTATCAGTGTTGAGTCATGTATCTAGATAAACTGACATTAATGTATATAGATTTGGAAGCCAAGGTTGTTGGAAATAGCAACCTCCCAAGCCTACACTATTGGATTTGTTAATGTATATATTTGCTAACCTGTATTCTGTGTGTATGTTGATTTGTCAGATTGACTTACCTCTTTGGTGTGAGAGGGGTTATAGACATGTGATTGTACTGAGCATGTTCAGACTCAACACTCCATTTTTGTATTCAATATGTGTTTGGTCTTCAATGAAAGCTGGCCTCTTACATCAGACCTTAGTGGAGGTGGATGCATGTATGTTGATGTTTGGATTTCAGTATGTTGCTGTTTGCTTTAGATACTTCAATATAGAAGTATGCTTATGGACTTCAGTGAGTACAATTATACCTAAAGACTATGGACTATTGATTAAGAATGACACCCAGTGTACTCAACACAGAGAAGCTATATCCTATCTATAACTGAACTTCAATAAGAAATGTGCCTGTATGGTGATACAATATGTTTATGAGTAAACAAGATACATTATTTTTCAAAGAAGACTTTGTTGTTGTTGTTTTTATCTCCGAGTGCATATTTTAAACTAAGAGATTTCAAGGGAGTATATACCTTTTTGGCAACTGCAATTTCAACTTTAAAGAAACAACCATCCTCTGCTAACCAAATATATTTTTGTAGTGGCATGTCTTTATCCTTGGCAGTTTAAAGACATGATTCTTCAGTTTAACAGCTGAATTAACTGTGTGCCATTACATGATTGCTTATAAATATCACTTGTTCAAAGGGTTGACTTCTAACAAGGTCATGCTTTACTTGACTAGTGATTTTCAAAAGGTGGTCTCCACATATTCATGGAGATTCACATTTGCCAAAAGTATACAAATATAAAATTATAAAATACAATTGTAAAACAAATCATTCAGGAAAAAAACCCAAAATGTAACATCATATAACAAATCAGAATAGCAAAGAACCGTTTTGGGAGTGGGAACTCCAGAAACTATAGAGTAGATATTTTGATAAAGCAGTATATTTAGTGATAGTTATAACTTAAATAAATTTATTCTATTGAATTGGACTCATAGGTCAGGACTAACATTGGATTTAGTCAAGAGATTATGGATATCAGTTTGTTATAACTCAGAAAAGAATGCAGCTGCTATAAAAAAGAAATGTTAAATCTTATAACTATGAATAAACATTTTGGATTAAATTACTGCATTGACATTCTACATGAGCTGAAGAAAAAAAGATGTGTTTTAATGAGGAAAATCTTGAACTGAAGACAGTGAATGAATATACACTCTAAAATGTGTCTAAGTTGTACTTCATGGGTTCAAAAAGCATTTTCCATGTGTGCAAAGTTTTCATATCTTGTAATAAAAATGATATGATTTCAAAAAACAAAATATCCTCATATCTATTTGCAAATCTGCTTTCAACCTTTCCTGTTATGTTCTGCACTGAATCCCATCCCTGTTTTAAAATAATTAGTTCCACTAACTGGAAAAGGAACCATTTATGATCACTCTACATCTCTCACCCACAATAGGGGCTTTACTGTGCTTAAACTCATTGGTTTCTATAAAATTATATATGTTGAATTGTGGCTGTTAGTTTCCCAATTATATACAATATCCTGGATGAGAACAAATGACCATTGAGAGTAAACAATTAAGCATCTGATAAGAAAAAAATAATTTGAACTGGAACAATCTAGTCCATTTTTTCATTATTCAGAAACACATATTCATCTTTATCTACAAAACATCTCTTAATAATGAAGTTTTTAAAAGATTAATTATAGGACCCATACTCATACATCTTTGCCGAAGGATACTTTAATCTTCTAAATCACACCAGTAATGAAATTATTATCATATCTACATGTGATATTGAAGGCAAGCCGCTATAACTTCTAAGCAAAGCTTCCAAAATCATTATACAGTAGAGTCTCACTTATCCAAGCTAAACAGGCCAGCAGAACCTTGGATAAGCGAATATCTAGGATAATAAGGAGGGATTAAGGAAAAGCCTATTAAACATCAAATTAGGTTATGATTTTACAAATTAAGCACCAAAACATCATGTTATACAACAAATTTGACAGAAAAAGTAGTTCAATACAAAATAATGCTATGTAGTAATTACTGTGTTTATGAATTTAGTACCAAAATATCGCGATTTATTGAAAACATCGACTACAAAAATGCGTTGGATAATCCAGAATGTTGGATAAGCGAGTGTTGGATAAGTGAGACTCTACTGTACCTTATTAAACATTAGGCTTCTGCAATCCTGGTAAGCCACGATCCATTTTGGTGTCCTGGGTTTTGGTGGAGGCCCACTCCATTTTTCAGGAGCCTCCTGAATTTGCCAAGGCAGAAATCTGTTTTTGCTCCCAAAAGATTTTTCCTATCTGGCCATTAGTGGGTGGGTGGGGTGGATTTTCCAGGCCCTCTTTCCCATCATTTTAGGCATTTAACCTGTTTCTACTCTAGAGGAGAGGCACTTCAGGTAGGCACGCACACTTTCTCTCCCAGGCCTGCATGCAACCCACTCTTTCCAAGGCATTTAAAGGAGGCAAGTTCTTAAAGCTGTTTCTCTACTCCAGAGGAGAGGTGTGGCAGGCAGGTGCGTACACTTTCTCTCATGAGCTTGCACACCAGACACTTTCCAAGGCATTTAGAGGAGGCAAGTTCTTAACACTGTTTCTATTCTAGAGGAGAAGCCTTGCAGTCAAGCACGCACTTTCTCTCTTGGACCTGCACACCACACACTCTTCCCACTTCCAGGCAAGGAAGAGCAATGACCTGGAGCTATCCTCCCTGGGCTTCCTTTTAAAAACCCTCTTTTTTCTTTGCACACTTCAGTCTCCTTTCTGCTTTGATTTTAATGCTTCCTTAAAGCTTTTTCAGAGAATGGGAGTTTTCTTTTTGTTTGCTGAAACTGATAAAAAAAGATTTAACTATGATGTGAAATAAGGGAGGAGGAGCCGAGTTTGGCTGCCAGGTGTTCCCATTACGGAGGGGAAACCATGACGGGTGAGCCCTTGCCATTTCGTGCACCCAAACAAACCAAAGAAGCTGGACTGGCCGAAGGAAATGGCTAAAAACAGATCTGCACACAAGTCTATTAAACATCTTCAACACATGAAGACCACTGCGTTTTACACAGCAATATTTCAACGGGGAACACCTTAAAAAAATAACAAATATATTGGACATATATATTGAAACCTCATGGAGTTTTCAAAGTGTATATTAAGAGATATTGGAAGATAGAAAATCCAGTCATTTTCACTATTTTCTCATCTGATTGTTTGATATTGGTGTAAAAAATGAAGTGTCGATCAAATAACCAGTTTCACTGTGAATTGGCATGTACAAGTGTGCGCGCACACACACACACACCAATCTAAAAGACATCTTTGCTTCTCAGTTTTTTCCCCACAACTAACATTTAAGGAAAAACAATTACCTTAAATTCAGTGAGACATGTTTAGTAATATAATGGACAAATATCCTAAAGGTAGGTGAGCAGTGGCATTAATTTTTAGGTCAGTTGAGTCATTTCTGCCACTGTGTGTTTTTCAAACCAAACTGGAAACAAAACTAACTGTAATTTTTTGGGATTATCATGCTTTCAGACAATTACAAGAAACCTGTGGCCCTCCAACTGTTGCTGAATTCCAATTTCCAGTAGCCCAGGTTGAATGGTCAATGGCCAGGAATGATCAGAATTGAATTTCAAGAACACATAGAGGGCTATTTTCATAACTGTGATTATTACCTGGTTCCTTCTATCCCTCTCAGTCCCATTTTACTGAACAGTTTGCTGCATGTGGTATTTATTTACTTTTTGATACTGTCCCACTGTGATTCAGAAGCCAAGAGGACATTTATGCTTTTCAGTTAAAGGTATACCAGAAACACACAATTGTGCTAGATAATATTAGTAAGTCTTCAAATGATACCTCAGTAGCAGCAATTTGTGAAACTATGAATTTTACAAACATACACACACTCACACATGTTTGTCAGATGCAGGGGTCATTATTAACCATAATTTAGGTTCTAGACGTGTTGTGGAGAAAGCCAACCTTGAAGAAAGTCAACTTACAACTGAGGCCCCATTGGCACTGCCATATAAATCAAGTTTCTGATCCTGGAGTATCTGATTTGAACTGGATTATGTGACAGTGTAGACTCATATAGTTGAGTTCAAAGCAGATAATATGAGATCAGATACTGGATTATATGGTAGTGTAGATCCAGCCTTAAAATACCAATTTTCTGGGAACAAGGACCACAAACAGGGATTGTTGCTGTTAGATGGATTCATTGGACCATATGTAGACTCAGGATTAGCCTTAATGTTGGGAGAGTTGAGCATGTACTCTGGGCACAAAGGGAGTAGAATTCAATAAGATTACTTTGCCTAGTTAAAATGGTTTATTATATTAACCCTAGACATCCTCGAATTCCTTGTACATAAGAAGATATCATGATACAGTAGGGCCAAGTGATACTTCTTCTGGTAAGATCTGGTGGACTAGAATAAGTCTAATTCATTTGTAGCCTCAGTGTAGCTTTGGACACCTATACATTTGTTGTATATTTAGTTCCATCCTCAAATATATGAGAGAATACCCCAGGAACTAGAAAAAAGCTACTAAATGTCTACATAATAGGTATCCTGAAGATCTTTCTGATATAATTTTCATTGTGAAATGTTAGACATTAGATAGAATGAAGTACCTTAAGTTTTGGGTGTCCTAATAAGGTAGTATTTAGTTATTAACTTTATTATCATTATGGCCTTTGTTTACTGTGTTTCTACTGTGATTTGCCAATGAGAGTTGTGTTGCTCATAAATTCAATTTTTTTGAGCTTGCATATGTATGTATGTGTATACATACACATTCATGCTTATGTGCATTTTCTTCAATTCTCTATTTCAATTTTGAGATACAAATCTTACCTTGAAGACCATTCAATTTCAGGAAAGATTCTTCAAGGTCTTAATTTAACTTTTTTTTAAGGTCTCAAACAAGTACTTACCTAGCTCACATTTTCTATGGTAGGACTTTCCATCCAAACCTTTGTGCAAGTACACATTTTGTTTAAACAGAAACAGCCTAGTACAGATCATAAGTGAAAATCTAATCCTTTCTATATACTTAATGAATATGAATCAATCTAATTCTATGGCTTGTAGCTTTTCAATCACAAAGAGCAGTACCTGCTCTCAATATTTTTAAATCTGTATAGCTTTTTATTTAAAAAATTCAGACCATTCTAAAATATCTAATATAGTATAAATTTTTATGAGCTTTCAGTAGAAATGGTGGAGTATGTGTTTAAAGTGATACAATTTAATGGTTTCAAAACATAAGCCAAGAGCTGTCAGAGGGACATTTCTGTAGCTAATCAGTTTCCCTTGAATTTTAAGGACAATCCCAAAAGTGGAAGAAAACTGGATTATCTGGATATGAATTGCTAAGTGTTTATATCTCTAGATACAGGAACTCAGTCTTGGTGGGTGGGCCACCAAGGAAAAATAGGCAGGCTTCTCTAATATCATTATAGAAATGCTTCACAATACAACATAGGACTTATCTCAGATAAGAACAAAGATAAGTATTTTGCAAGGCATGAGATTCCAAATAATAGAAGAAAAGACTTATGTGCATCAATGCACACCTTTTAACTATTTGAGTATTGGGGAAACAACTAGAAAAGTTCAGTATGTTTCCAGTCTATACAATTATGGAGATTTGATATAACTATGATGGTCATGACTCCATCCTAATGATATAGAAATGTGAATATTGTTTCATTATCTGGGTGGAGGCCACAAGGGGGCACTAGTTAAAGAAAGATAGTCAATTTGAGGAGGGGAGTTGAAGGAAGAAAACAATTTCACCTGTTTTTGCTGGTTATTCCCCTTCCCTACTTCCCATTTCATGAACAAGGGTTGTTTCCATGATGGTGACATGGGTGAAGGGAATAACAGGAGAGCAGGGGGAAATGGCTTTACTCCTTCAACACCCCCCATGGACTATCTAGCTCTCTCTAGCGCTCCCTTGGGGCCTCCACCCGGATAATAGAATAGTACCGAAATTTGCAGTTTGAAATAGGATAAGTTCTAATACTATATTTCAAGACAATAAGAACCTTCTAGCATTGTATTCAACATAATTCCCAAACTAAAAATCTCAGGATTTTGTAGGATGCAGCCACGTCAATTAAAGTGGCAACACACTCCAGTAATTGTACAGAGATAATATCATTTTCTTTGCAGTGGAGCTGTAGGTATAGTTATTGCTGTTATGGGGCTCCATCTACACTGCCATATAATCCAGTTTCTTAATCCAGATAATCTGTTTTGAACTGGATGATATGAGTCTACACTGCCAGTAGACTATGGCAGTATAGATGGGGTCATAGTTATAGAGATATATGACTTCACAACTGGCTGTTTTGTATTGCAAGCCAGTGGTTTGTAACATTTTAATTTTTAACATTAAATGTAACACAAAGTTGCTTTTAAAAGAAAGATGATTGCATTTTAAGGTTGCTTTAAAATTGTGAACACAGTTGTAACTAACAACTTTTGTAGGTCTTGGAACTATTTTATTTTAATTAACTGCCTTCAAAACAAAGCTACGTTCCTCCTCCTCATAGAAAGTCTTTAAAGAATTTCCCCTTGCCAAACTGGAACTGAAGCAATAAATTGTTCATACAAAACCTTATTTCACTGTCATCTTTTTTAAGTCTACCAGTTTGCCTGTTCAGGTGAACGGGTTTTGTCTGGTTTATTTGGCAAGCCTCAGTGGTAATGCAAAGTCTTGACAAAAGAAACCATGGCTCATTGTCCATCCCTACATGGAAGAAATGAGCATGCAGCTCGATAAAGTCCCCTTCTATCCTCTGGTCCTCTTGAGCTTGCAACAAGGAGTCCTGCTCACTTGACATTACTGGTCCTTCTCACAGTCTTGCCCACTTTCCTTTCACTCTCCAAAGCTTTGGTTCTTGCCTAGAGCAGCTCTAGTAGCTACAATTGACTTATTAGGAGAAAAATGACCAACAAAGGCCAGGCGATAGTGCAAACTATGACTGCAGGCCTTTCTTCATGATTAGTTTTCTCAAAACATAAATGCACTGCTGTTGCTCATTTATTGTGAGAAATCCAGATATTTTCTCCCCAGGCAGCATTTTTTTAATGATGGCAATATTTTATTTCCCTGCACTCAAACTGCAATATTTTGTCACTAGGGAAAAAAATAGTCTCATGTATCATATGCTACTGACCTTCTCCTTGTAAATTTTTCCTTCAGCTGGCTTTAGTTTACCATCCAGTGGGTAAACTTGGAATTGGGATTTTGTCTTTATACTTCATGTTCTTGCATTGTTTGTGTAAAACTGTTGTTAGTTACTTTGAGTGCTGTATTTAAGGTAAGATACATAATATCTTAAATAAATAAACAAATTCCCTTGGAATTGCATTCAACAATGAGAATGGCAAAATCAAATTAAATGTTATGAAGGAAGAAATTTCCAAGCTCTGGGTGGGGGCCACTATGGAGGGAAAGAAGACATTGGCTGGAACCTCATAGGAATACAGATCCACTGCCTCTCCAAGTGGAAATAAAGCTTGGCTCTTGTTGCAGTAGTGCTCTTCAATCCAGGAGAAGAACAGTAAAGAGTATATATTTTATTTTTAAAACTTTATGACAAGTAGATATCTTTATGAAGTCCAGGATCTATCCACATACCTTGACAGAATACACCCACAAGCTTAGTCCATCCTAAGAGAACTTACAAGAAGCACCAACCCTACACCCTACCCCACCATGGTGCCATTTATGGCCTTTTTGAATATCTGGATGTGGAAATGGCTGCAGTGGCCAGGGATAGCATTGGTGCTTTCCCTTTCTCTGAGGAATAACCTATGGCTTATCCATGAGTCGTGTGAAAATCCATAATTTTGGCCCCCAAATCTGTCCTTGACTTATACATGAAGTTGACCTATACATAAGTATATACAGTATTTCCCTTTCTGTTTTGTATTAGTAGGTTATCAAAATTGTTCAAAGGCAAAACAGGGAAGGGGTGAAATTTTACTGCAGTACTTCAAAAAAAAAAAACCTTTAAAATTAACAAAGAACTTAGTTACTTACCATTTCCGGCCACAAACCTTAATGAATAAATATGTTGGCTAGTGGGCACTCACTAACAGAGCTTGTAAATGCTCTGTGAAATTTAACAAGTTATGTGCTGACTCATTTTCTTCTTTTCCCAACAAGATTTAGCAAATGCACTTGTTGACAGGACTAATTAATATTCCTCTGGCAAATTAAGAAGATTTTGTCAAGTTGTTCATTGTTGGGAAGGTCTCAAGATGAGGAAGATGGTTGCAGAGTCATGGGGTTGACAGAAACTGCACCCATATGCAGTAATACTGATTTTGACAGACCATGCCTCTAGATTTTAAAAGGGATGGAGAGAGGGAAGAGAGGATACAGCCACTTAATGATGCCGAAAGGTGGTCTGTATATGCTCAGAGGCACTGAAAATCTTTCCGATTAAGATTGTTCCATCCTTGATTCACAAACAGATCTTTGTAACTGCTTTTTGGCACCCTCCTGTATTGTTGTGAAAATAGTCCTTGGCATTTGAGAGGTGAATGAACAGTTTGATTTTTGAAGGAATGCCTTAAAGTGTGCCTGAAGAGTGACTGCCATATGCCCCATGGTTTGTTTTGAAAAGAAACTAATGAAAACCATTACAACTTAATTAAACAATGTCAGTTGTCCTTGTTAATAGTGATACATTTTCTCTGCATTTCAGATGTTTACCAATAACAAATTAATTTTCAAACTGAATATTCCAAGTGTTGTGTCAACCTTTTCTTCTTATTTGGCACAAGCTGGCAAGGCCTAAGAAGTGACCAATTGTCCATCACGGAATTTCTCCTCCAACTGGTCCAATAAGATATTTATAGTTGAATCCCTACTCTACTAAAAGCATTTAGAGCTGAACTCCTCAGTTTCTGAAATAGGAAAATCTTCATACAGACTCATAAAGTTACTTCAGGAATTGGTTCATTTATCATAGTCAGCCTGTAAAATCCTGTAAAGGGAGGATGGAGCTGATTAAGTTAAGACAAACGTTCACAAATGAGGTTTCATCTCTGGGCTAGCAAATCAGGAGATGCTTACTAATCAAGCGGAAAAGTTTGTACATTAATAACTTTGTGAAATGCCTAAACTGATCTCAGACAGTGATGCTGGAGAGGATTGAGGAAGAAAATTAGAGCCTCTGAAGAAAGATATGACTGAGTTCTAATTTCTGAAATACACATCCTGAATTTAATAGATATGAAAACTGGTTCTGCACAAGGAGTATGGATCAAAATAGTGATGTTGAAATGCTTTGATCACCCTCCTACATTTCCAGTTTTACCATTTCAGCCTGGGGAATGAAATTTTAAAATCAAATCAAGGAGAAATGGGAGCAGAAAGAATAGTTAATTTAGTATGAATTATATAGAACCTGGTCTGGATCCAATTTCACCACTTTCTTCAGTTTCACAGTTGTCATTTAGAAAGACAAATATCTAACATTCCTTGCAGTGATGAAGCTTGTTGCATGCTTCTTTGATTCCGGGACTATAGTAATTCATTGGGGGTAGAAATCACATGATCCATGGGGTACATGGGGCCCCTCATACTCATAGACTAATTCAATGCACAACAACTTGCATTTTCTAAAATATTTCAAGTACAGGAGTGGAATCGCAGGTGCAGAATGATATTCAGTTCACCTTTCACTATGAACTTAAATTTTCATTTCATTGAAGAACTACAATCACAAAACCCTAGGACTAATGAATACTGAAGGTAAATTGTGTACATGGCTAAGTGAGGATGTGAACCCAAGTCCTCTTAAACCCGATTCCAACACTCAAACCACTACAACAGGCTGTCATATAGTAAAACCTACTGCAAATCCAGATTTTTGCCCTTTTTTTGTAATGTTACCCCTTTATGCAATTCACTGCCTTTCTGTTTCCTGTGTAATGTGCATTGAATAATGTTGGTAACATGTTTGTGGGTGGATAATTATTTTGGTGCAGAGTTGGACAAGATGACCTTTCATCCTTTCCTACAATGTTATTATCCTTTTATACCACAGTTTCTGTGTTCTGAATGAGTTGTAAGACAAGTGGTGCAGCATTCCCTATACCATGATTGATTTGGGTAATGGTAGAAACTTCTCATTGCCACAGGCAACAAATGACATCAAAATTTAAGAAATAATGCACGGGCAAGGACATCAAGGTCAAAACCACTTAATTTGAAAGAGAGCATGCTTAAATATAGATATTGTTTGTTGGCTTGGCATTTAAATTTCTCTCTGCAGGTGCTCTGCTGGAATAGCACTATTTCTGTAGAATTAATGACACATCATCATTATAACAACTTCTTTGCAAGTCTCTTGAGTGTCTATAATTAACAAGTTAGGCTGTACTTTAAATGATATAGGGTATCATTATATGCATGATAAATCATTGAGAATTGCTGAATTATTTGTTACTAAAATTACTCAGGTAATTTCTTAGTTCTTGTTAATAAGAAATTTCATATTCTTCTCTTAAGACTAGAGATGTCTAACCACAAGGGCTTTGCCATTTTAACCACATTGCATTGCAAACCCAAATCTGCAATGCAAATGCTGTTAGAAACACATTTCAGGTATATTATTGGATAAAGAGCTTAACAACACATAAACACTTCATTCAAGCTTGCCTCCTTCCCAAATAAGTTCATTTTATAATGTCCACTCTCACCACATATGTGTAGCAGATCATTGTTTTGCCTTTGTTGTTCCTTCTGTTATCATTAGTTCATTTCTCTTCAAATAGTCTCCTTTTCCAACTCCACTATTCAATTCTTTCTTGATATCTCTTCTTTTAGTCATTTATCTTAGCCTTGTCATCTTACTCTCTACCATCAATCTGTCAAAATCCAACCTTGTCTCTTTTTGGTTCTTTCTTGGTTCATTTCATATTGTCTTGAAACACCCTTCTCCTTACTAGTGAAGATACATTTAGATTTTCTCATTCCCAAGGGATGTCAAGGAGAATAATTCAATTTTTCTCCCTATAACTGTTAAGGAACATAGAAACCTTTTTCATCTCCCCCAAAACTGCACAGCTTTCAGGTGAGTCTCACTGCTTTTCCAAACTTTTCCAAGCTGCCAAACATCTTTTTTAAAGAGAGAAAGGTAATATCACTTTCTAGATGGGGGACTTTCGGAAAAGCCCTGCAGCTATAATCAGCTGAAAAGGACACTCCTGGAATGGAAGTGGATGTTCAACTGCACAAAACATAACAGGATGTGGAGTTTGAGGAGAAAGGTCAAAGTGTGGGTGAAGTGTGTGCAGCCATATGATCTCTCTCTGTGTGTATGCATTTATGCTGTGACAATTTGATAGAGATGAAATGTTTAGGAGAAGCAACTGTGGGTAATGGGATTTGATGGCAGGAACTGGAAAACTGCAGTGAAATGGAGCAGGGTGTCAGGAATTGGAGAAGAAAGAGTGCCAGGAGCATACAATTCCCCTGGACTGAGAAAGAATAAGGTTTCTTTTGAACAAGAGGCCATTTATGCTTTGACAACAATGCTAATTGAACAACAACTAAAAGTATTACTTTTAAGTCTTGTAAAATCATTAAATGCTATTCTCTGTAGAATTATTTGTTTAATTTTAGAAGTAGAAATGTGACATTGCTCTCGATGTCACTGAAGGGGGGTAAGGGGGTAACCTTTTAAGAAGAATGGGTGACTTACATCTGTGCAATGAAGTATTACTTTCATACACAGAGTCCATAGGTTAATCTCAGCATTGTATACAGGTTACCTTATTCCTCCGAAGTGCACCTTTTTGCTTGCTTAGTCCATAACGCCACCGAGATTGAAGTGATATGTTCTCAGGTACTGCACTGGAAAGAAGCAAATGGATCCCCCCCCCCCCAAGTGTGAAAGTGAAAAGAGATGCACATTGTGTCAAGACATGTTTTTAAATGGTAAAGTGCTCCTCCAACATTGCTGGAAATTTCAATGTGCATTGATTCTTCCCACCAACATTTCTGAAAGGATCAAACATCCCAGTTGCGATTAGGAAATTAAGAGTTTTCAGTCCCACCTCTAATTCCTAGCCAATGCCCCCCCCCCTATTAATTTCAGATTTACAACCTTTCCTTTAAATCACCTAATTTGATTGTCAGAATATAAAGTGGTAGTTGTGAAACCTGCTTACTCTTTCTCCTATGGTGACATGGTTTGTATTTTTAGGGGAATGGCCATAGGTATAAATTAGCATATGCAAATTTTATGAGCATTCATGTCATGTTTACCTTCTTTTGGAAGTCTTTCATTATTTCTTCTTTCTCCCTTTCTTTTTTTATGCCACCCTAGTAGGGTCAAGATAATTTACTTCCGAAGTAGTTCTATTGTTAACCAGAGCTGAACATTATTGGTGACATTTCATAAATTTCCAATTTCAGAGGCTTCACTTCACATCTGACATCTAGCCTTGATGAACCTGAAGTGCCACTTCAGCTTTAAGAAAATTATATTTTCTGTTATTTTAAAAACTATCAATCCATTCTTCTATTATCAGGAGGGCTACTTTCTTCTAATATTATGCATATAATATCCATGCTGCTATTATCATCTAGTGCAATACTTTGCAATTTAGTGGGTTGTGTGTTTATGTGACATTTTCAATAAAAACAATTCAAGTTCCAGTTGTATCTTTGAAAAATGTCTTGCTTTTTTATAGGACCACCACATGTGGAAGAAAGTTCTTTCTTCTTCTTTACATTTCCAACACTTGTTGTTTCTTCCTTTATACATTTTGCTGGAGTCAGATACCACCTATTCATCATTTAATTTTTTTTCCTGTAAGGTCATAGCACAGAATTTTCTTTAAGCCAATAGTCTACATTTTCCTTATTTATCTAATTCTATGTTGTGTCAAGCATTCTGTGCTCATTTAATCATGCCTTTCTTTATCAGTTCTGGTTCCATTTTAATCTTTAGTAATACTTTATATATTTTTCCAACAAATTAAAAATGAAGAACACAGAAAAAACACACCAAAAAAAACCTTTAAGACTGGGAGCGATTTCTAAACCTTGTAAAAAAAGAAAGATGGGAAAGTCTTTATAGAAAGCTTCATAATTTAATCTGTTAGAATCTTTGTAAATATTAAATAATAACTATTAGGCCAGAAGGAGGAATAGAAAATCAGTGTAATAGGAAGGAAGAACAAAACTATATATGAATGTCTCCAAACCAAAGGACGGGAAGTCACCACAATAAGAGGGATGAGAAGAGGCAAGTGCATAGTCAAACACAATGGTTGTATAGACATTAGGTAATATTGTGCTGGTCTCTCTGTGTGTATAAATTTATCTGCTTCATTGTTTTTGTATTAATATATAATTTAGTACCATGAAAAAAGAACATTACATTTTAACATGTTCTGTAGAACAGTGAAAAGCAAGAGCAAAGTTACTCTAAGACCACTTCTTTTTCTTAATACAGTAAGTTTGTGTCCCAGAAAGACTACCCAACAGAACAGGTTGCAAATTAAAAGAGAACCCTCCTGCATAGTTTTAATAGACCATAACACAACAGTCATATTCAGGAGATGCACTCTCCATGCCCATATGCTTCTCATTGTCTGATGTTGAATATATTCTGATGGCACATTAGTGTCAGGATGCTGAAAGCCAATGACCTCCAAACCCAGCTGGCAGCATCTTGGCTACCCATTAAGTTGTCTACCAGAAACTTAGAATTAACTCATCCACATCTCCCACTGATAATGGTGGACAACAAAAAATTGAAGCTAAAGATTGTCAATTAGCCCCTTGGATATTGCAGACACACACAGGCATCCATTTGTTTAGAAAATGCCAGCAGTCAAGTGTTAAGAATGTTTTAGTGACAAGTTTTCATACAGCTCAATTCTTCTGCCAGCGCTAAATGATGTAGATATGAAAAGCTTGCTTTTTGAGGTAATCTCCTTCATACCTATGTAACAACACCAGAAAATTACATTCAATCCATTGTAACAAAATGAACTCCCCTCCCTTTATTTTTTTTCTTTTACAGACAGCATAACATTGAAATTAAGTACAGAAATAAAATCCTAATTTTCACATAGAATCCTAATATGTTTGCAGTACTATCAGTTCTAAAGAAACTGACTTAAGACAGGAGGGAAGTGGAATCCCAATGAAAAATGTGTTTGTTATGTGGTAATTTCAAAGCTCTGCCAAATTGTCAAGGCATCCATTTAATCAATCAGAAAATTAAAGAACGTGGTAGATCTCTGAGTAGCTTGAGGTGAAAATTGTGCCAAGAATCCAACTGTAACAGGAAGCTTGTGTCACAATAGCAATTATTTAATGATTCATTTTCTGCATAACTGCAGATGTAAAAATGCAATTTAGTTTTCAAATCATTTGCAGCTGTACTTTCATCTGGAAGCAGATTATTTCACCTAAGGAAACAGTTACACAGTTGCTTTTGCTGCTGTTCTCAGCCATATATTTTGTTGTCAGACTAACATTAGCTCTTGCTAGCTAAATACTCATTACTCCCAGACATGGAGAGTTTTCCTTAAGACAATGCATCAAATGATTCCCTTGTAAAAACTACTTTAGTATTCATAGGATTCGCATTGCAGTAGTGACCTAACATCTCCCCAAGTCTAAGGCTTTCGCTTCATATTGTGTGCCTGAGATGTTGTTTTGTGTCCATATTTTCTCACCAGAGGGTTATGTGAAAATTGCCCTGCAAAATGGCTGATGGTTCAAAGAAGAAATGTAACAGATCTCAACATCTGATAGTTGCTGCAGCTCTTTACAGGAATAATTGATTGCCCAGTTCTTCTACCTGGTTCAATGAACAAAAAGACTGCAATGGAATAGAACAAAGCAGAACTGTGTGAAAGAGTCTAGCATTTTCATGGCATTTGGCAGGGCTTTGGAAAGTTCCTTTTGACTACATCTTTCAGAATCCCCTAACAATACATATATCCTCGTGCTGTCCCAACGGCTATATCACCACTGCCATGTCTTCCAGTGGTTACAAAGGTCAACAGGATCAAGAACAGACTACCTAATGGATTTTAACTGTGATTTTTAAAATACTGATTATATTTAATTTCATTTTAATGTTTGTATATTTGTATATTTTTAATTGTATGCTAATGCTTTTATGTTAAGCTGCTTTGAGTCTCCTTTGGGAGAGATAAAAGGGGTATATAATAATAATAATAATAATAATAATAATAATAATAATAATAATAATAATAATAATAATACCTTGCATTTATTGGTGAGCACTAATGTGAGAGTTTTGTGTTTGTTTGGCATTTCATGTATGCTTACTTTCATCTTCAGCCAGTATTTTTTCCAGCAACGTGCTAACAATAACACACATAATTTAGTGGACTGAATGCATGAACAAATCAACATATGTATTTTGAAAAATGATAAACATTGAACATTTGTAGAGGTAGACAGACTTGTCCATTGAACTTTGTACACATTTTGATGCAATGTCTGAATGGACACTGTAATTTTTTCTAGGCTTGGCTAACTACTTTCCTGCCCATCCCTTGTCTATCTACACTGCAAACAGGGTTCAGACAGAAAAAAACAGTTGGCACAGAGCTCTTCTAGACCCAATTTCTCCCATTACTTCTTATGCTATATTTCCTGTTGTTTCCTGCCATCAAGGCACACATATAATCTCAGAACCATGTTTTCCTTTTCTTTCTCTGGCTAGATCATTCTTCTGACAGCTCATATCATGTCAACACACACATCTCTTTCCTCTCTTTCAATATCCTGCCACTTTCCTGCTCCCCTTTTCTGTTTCTTTTCATTTAGTTAATTTTGGTTTTCTTAGTGTCACTTTGCTTCCCAAGTTGCCGTCCTCCTTTCTTAATGCTCTGGGCTGTAGGCACAATCCATTAGTTAGCTGTAAAATACTAGAGGTGAGGCATATGTTGCGTATCAAGAGAGCTTCATCTGGAGAGACTCTATGCCTGCAAGCATAGCCTGCTGTGGTGGAATTTATCAGGGAACCATAATTAGTCTTTAGAGAATAATTATTCAGGCAGCAGTTGGTGCTGCTGACCCATTCCATTATATTCTTATTCTGCATCAGGACTCACATGTTTGTTTATTCCACATTCTAAGTAAATAGAGCCAGATACATCCAGAGGCTTCTACTTACAGAGCCCAAACTTGCATGGCCCATTGAGACAATGTGCAAAAGATTGTATGACACTTGGTTGAGAAATTCAAGGACTACCCAAGAACATTCAATCCGCTATACTTGAAATTTATTATATATATTTTATACATCCTTACATATGCTAGCGTGGTATTCTGGAAAGATATTGAGACATTAATAAAGAAATTCCTTCACTGAATGAGTCATAAATCTCACTATAACAGCCAATATTTTCTAGTCTCTCTCCATCACACAGCTACAATATGGGAGGAGAAATGATATAAGGCTATTAGAGATATTACAAAAGCAAACTGTACTTAAACGGAATCTTCAAAATTGCTCTATCCCTAGAGACTGCTGCCCAGCCTAGGGTAACCATGTGTTCTGTTTAATAGTGAACGAACCTCTGCTTGATGGCATCTTTTATTTGAAAAGTTGTTCAGAATATGAAAAAAGAATCGCAAGAAGGGAGGAAATCTGAAGAAGAGATGAAGTTGTTCATTAAGAATTAGTATCTTTTTTTTAAAAAAATAATTTTTATTAAGTTTTGGTGGTTAACATCGGCATAGAGGGGGAGGAGAAAGAATGAGAGGAAAGAGGGGAGGGGGGGGGTGGGCTGAAAAAGCAAGGTTTCCATAATAGGAGGATATGGGGAAACATAGGAAGGGGGGGCTGGTGTGGGGGTAAAGGTGGTAAAAAGGGAGGGGGGAGGGCTCTGCTGGGAGGAGGGGAAGGTTGAGGGGTAGAAAGGGGTATGGAGGAGGGGGATTAGAGGGAGACTTCCGATCTTCTAACTTCCAGTCCATGTTTCACATCAGAACGTTGTCTCTTGTAGGTAGTTGTCTAAGAGTATCCAGTTTGTTTCCTTCATTGGTTGTCCCGTAGATTTTTTAAGAAGAAAGGTCAGTCTGTCCATGTTTCTGATGTCCAATAATTTTTCCATCCATTCTTCTTTGCTGAGATTTTTCCCTTCTTTCCAGTTTCTGGCTAGTACTATTCTAGCTGCAGTGATAGCGTAAATAAATAGTTTCTGTTTGTTATTTTTCCCTATTTCTTTCCCTATTTCTGGGTTATCAATTTTCTCTGTTTTGAAATTATATAGGCCTAAAAGGAAGTATTCGGGTTTACATTCAAAATTAACTTTAAAAATTCTTTTACATTCTCTATGGATTATTAACCAAAATTTTTTAATTATCTTACATCCCCACCACATGTGAAAATATGAGCCCACTTGTTTTCCACAGTGCCAGCAATTCTTGCAACTATCTTTATACATAAGACCTAATTTTTTGGGTGTTATATACCACCTTTTTAGCCAGTTCTCCTTTAATTCAATAGAGTAACATAATTTCGTATTCTTGTTCCAAATAGTTTCCCATTCGTCCAACATTATCGGTCTACCAATATTTCTAGACCAGTTTAGCATCGAGTCTTTAATTATGTTCATTTCCGTATTCCATTCTAGTATTTTATTATAGATTAGTGTTATAATTTTTTTTCTCTTTTAAGTAAAATATCCCAGAAATTAGTGTTTATGTTAAAGCCAATTTCCTTATCTCTTTTATAACACTCTTTTAATTGATAGTATTGGAGCCATGTAATATTCTTATACTGTTTTTTAATTTCCTCTATGTCCTTTAAGGGGGGTGCGACTCCCGGCATGTTACCTATTTTAATGACTTCTCTATACGTGGGCCATTTTTGCCATCCTAGTAATCTCCGCTGTATGGCTTCTAAAGGGGCGAACCAGAGGGGGGTTTTTTCATATAGATATCTCTTATACTTTTTCCAGATTCCAATTAGGGCTGATCTTACAAAATGGTTTCCAAATTGTTTATCTACTTTTTCTTTTTCTTGCCATAGGTATCCATGCCAGCCCCAGCGCAAGTTAAATCCTTCTATTGTTAGTAGTTTAATTTTTTCTAATTTTACCCAATCTATTGTCCATTCTAGCGCACAGGCATCATGATATAATTGTAGACTTGGTACATCGAAGCCCCCTCTTTCTTTGGGTGTAATCATAGTGGAGAATTTGATTCTTGGCTTTTTGTTTTGCCAGATGAATTTATTAATTTCCCGGTTCCATTCGACAAATAGTTTTTTCCCTCTAATAATGGGGATATTACGGAACAAATATAGCAGTTTGGGCAGAATGTTCATTTTAATTATAGCTATTCTTCCCATGAGTGATATCTTTAAATGCTTCCAGCCCTCTATGTCTCTTTTTATCTCTTGCCATTTTGTCCTATAGTTTAGTTCTAAAAGTTGATTATTTCTATTTGTAATCCAAATGCCTAAATATTTAATTTTATTGACGATTTCTAATCCCGCGGTCGCTTTTAGTTCGTGTTGTTTCTTTTTTGTCATATTTTTTGTAAGTATTGTTGTCTTATTAGCATTTATTTTGAAACCCGCTAATACTCCAAATTCCTCAATCTTTCTTAGCCAGTCCTTGATAGTCTCGTTGGGATTCTCTAATATGCATATAACATCGTCGGCAAAGGCGCGTAGTTTTAGCTCTTGATTTCCAATTTTAATGCCCATTAAGTTTTTATCCTCTTTTATTGCTCTCATCAAAATTTCTAGCGTAAATATGAAAATTAGGGGGGAGAGCGGACAGCCTTGTCTTGTTCCTTTTTGTATTACAAAATTATCAGTGTACACATTATTGACTTTAATTTTTGCAAATTGATTAGAGTAAATTGCATTTATCCCGTTTTGAAAGAAAATTCCCATATCTAGCTCTGCAAATAAAGATTTGAAAAATTCCCAATTGACGTTATCAAAGGCTTTCTCCGCATCTAGTGATAAGAATCCCACTTCCTTTTGATGGTTTTGGTCATAATATTCTATAGCATCCAGAATAATTCTAATATTATCTTTAGTACTACGGTTGGGTAAGAAACCTGCTTGGTCTTCTGAGATCCAGTCTCTTAAAAAAATTGTAAATCTTTCAGCAAGGATTTTCGTATAAATTTTGTAATCGTTATTCAGTAATGATATGGGCCGATAATTCCTTACATTACTCGAGTCTGTTCCGTCTTTATGGATTAGAGTTATTTCTGCTTGTTTCCATGAGTCAGGGATTTTACCTTCCTTTAATGCTATATTCATGATTTTCTTTAAAAAATGGATTACTTCTATTTGTTCAATTTTATAGAACTCGGCTATAAAGCCGTCTGGGCCTGGTGATTTGCCTGATTTTAAGTCCTGGATGGCTTTTTTAATTTCTTCTTCGGTAATTTCTTTATTCAGGATTAGTCTTTGGGTATCGGATATTTTTTGTAGTTTTTGTCTGCATATGTAACTTGTTATCTCTTCTGGGTTAACTATTTCTTTCTTGTATAAATTCTTATAGTAATTCAGGAATTCTGCTTTAATTTCGTCGTCTGTAAACACCTCCTTTTCCATTGCACTGATTTTAATAATTTGTTGTTTGTTTTTCTTTTTCCTAATTATTCTGGCAAGCCATTTCCCCGGTTTATTTGCATTTTCAAATGAGTTTTGTCTCATCCATTTTAATTGATTGGCTAGGGTTTCTAATTGTATATTGGTCCTTTCTTTTTGTAATCGTTTTATTTTTACGAGTATGTTAGTTTCCTTAGGGTTTATTTTTAATCTTTGCTCGAGTTTCTCTAGTTCTTCTTGGAGTGATCGTAATTTTTGGGTTTTGATTTTGTTTTTCCTTGCTTTTTGTTGTATAAAGAAGCCTCTTGCCACCGCCTTATATGCGTCCCATAACGATGTCAATAAATAAGAAAGACCATAGAGTAAATTGGAGATTAGATAATAATTTGATTAAACAGAAGCAAGATATCGAAAACTTAAAGCAGTTAACTAAAGAATATTTCCAGTTAAATGATAATGAAAATGTCGCCCCACAAATTGTGTGGGACGCATATAAGAATTAGTATCTTAAATTCAGCAAAGTCAGCAGGCACATAGATGAATATGACAAATTTTACAAAAACTGGAATGGCTTGCCAGGAGCAAAGGCTTTTTATTGTGATAATGGTTTGAATACAAAACTTTGTCGGTCTGATCTATATAGGATCTATATAGGACGGCCTCTCTCCCTCTAACCAATAATTGGCTGGTTATCTAACCATTGCTGAGAGCCAGTGGTGCAGACTCCTAGTATGGAACTGATATTATGCCAGGAGAAAGATGGCACTCTACTTTTGCTCTGCAATGGGCTGGAAACAGAGCCAGTCCAACAATGAGGTGAATTAAGTGGTCATTTTGGGGGCAAAATATACGGGGGCACAGTCGAGACTGCTTTTTCTGTTGATTTGTTGTAAAACATGATGTTTTGGTGCTTAATTTGTAAAATCTTAATGTAATTTGATGTTTAATAGGCTCTGGCTGGAAACAGGCTCCCAGATGAGTCTAGGGGTCATGTCTTTTATTTAAATTATATCACTGCATCTACAGAAATAATAAATTAGTTAATGCATATCTATGTCTCTTTTTGTTTCTTTTTTTATGTTGTGTAATTATCTACCCTTTTGTAGAATTCTGAACATCACATTTTACAAAGTCTTTAAACTTTTCTGCCAGAGAGTGTTGGTGCCTCACCAAACAACACCTTTCAGCAATCCATAGCGTTAAACCATGGCAGTTAAAGTGGCATCAAACTGCATTAATTCTACAGGGTTGATGTATTCCAAATCTGGATCCATCTCTAGTAATAGAATGTGTCCAAGCATAGTATGTTAGGATCTACTGTGGGTTTAGAGATGTTTGGCTTTGCATTAGTTCATCTATTATTTTTAGTTGAAGCAAATATTGCAATAAAGTTGTTCCTCAAAAGGAAAGAACCCTTAATAGTACTCTTTCTTTAAACATCTCAACATTTAAAGAAAGGAAAGGCATGCAGTATCATTTAATAATATGTAGTATTATATAGCAACAACAACAACAACAACAATTTGTCCTAAAGAATACACCTGGTGTTTCATTTAGAATTCTAAGCAATCTTTTGTTGAGACATTAAATAGGCTTAGACCTATTCTTAGCTTTAATGATATATAGTGTTTTGTTCCATCTCTTCAGACAAGAAAGTCAAAAGTAACAGCCACAGAAATAGTGGAGACCTGTGACGTGCAACCAGGTGAGTTTACATATTCAACATATATCTGCAGAAATGATATTACTCACCTTTTCTCTGGAGGCTGTATGTGAGAGTGCCAAACCAAGAATTTAAGAAGACATATTTTTTCAGAGCATTTTATTAACATCTGGAAATTTCCCAGAAACCAATGAAAACATGGTTGCACACATTCAGAATGTATATAATTAGGTCACTTCTTGGCTTCGATAGCATATGCTCAACTAATTTTCTTCTGTTGTGCAGAATCTTCAGGAAAAAGAGCAGCAGAAATGAGAGGCAATGTTTTACCTGTGGAGGCAATCATGGCAGGCCCGGCCCTAGGTAATTTCGCCTAGTAGGCGAACCTAGGGCTGAGCCCCCCCCCAAATTGAACCCCCCCTACACACATACCGGCGATGGCGGTGGCAGCTGCGGCAGCTGTGAAGGCCTAGCTGTTCTTTTGAGGCCTGGCGAGATTTTGCGAGTTCTCGTGGTGTGTCCGCGCGAGCGATCAAAGCCCCGAGCCAATGGCGGTGGTGCCGCGGCACCTCTAAAAACACCAGCAGCGCTATAATTACTTGGGGGCGCTGTCAAGGCCTCGACATGTGGCCCAAGCGGTGGCTTCAGCTGCTTCAACGTTGGACCGGGCCTGAATCATGGTTTAGTTGCTGCAAACTATATCTCTTTACCATCTGCAGAGCTCTGATCCCTTCAGTCATTTTTATAGTACCCAAATGCAGAAAAATTCATGATACGGGAAGTAGAAAGAGGAGATTTTTAGCACATATTCAGGTCATTTCTTAAATGACTTCTGTGTTGATTTCTTGATTTGAATAATTCATTGCACCCCACCTAGTGACCCCTAAGGCAGACGAAGCAATATGCAGCAATTGTGTCATTGCGTTGCTAGAACCCAGATAAAAAAATTTAACCTACAAAGGACTTCTGAGAATGTGATAACCCCATGCATGATTTGCCTAGGCTTGTGCAATAATCACCCAGTTTGGTTCAGACCTTCCGAAAAATGGGCTGCTTCAGCTCAGACTGATATATGACCTCATCACATGGACCCCCCCCCCCCCGGTGCCGTTTTGCCAGCCTCCAAGAATATAGAAGTGGTACACAACACAGAAGCCTTCCCATGTTAGGAGGGAAACATCCTCTTCCGTTGGAGGCAGGACTTCAACAGGAAGTCCGGTGATGTTGTGTAATGGGCAGCATACCCATCGGTCACTGGGCTGTCCCTTTAGCATCCTAGGATGCTAAAACGATAAGTTTGATGAGGTCCTTGGAGCCAGTCATAATATATTCCTTAAATCACACAACTGATTTGGTAAAATGTGCCCCATGATTTAAGAGTAGTGTTTCCATCCCCTTCTGATCATATTTATGATGATCATGTGTTTTTTTAATGTTGTAACCTGCCTCAAGTCATGAAAAAAATTATAAGAATGTATTATTATTATTATTATTATTATTATTATTATTATTATTATCAAAAACAAAGCCTAAAAGATACCATCCTGCCTGCTCATTTCTGAATCCCAGGGCCCACATGAAATGTGGTCCAGTGTCCCAACTTCCATTCTTGTAGCTTCAAAAGGAAACCTATTTAAACCATGAGATGCATCAAAATCTATCCATGACCACTGTCAAATTTTATCTTTCTACAAATTGAGTAATATTGCCAGTTCATTCTTACCTCTGTATTAAATCTGAGAAGAATCTTCCCATAGGTTTTCTTTAGATTTATCTCCCCCTGCCACCACGCCAATGTTTCACTCCTTTTGCAGAAGTCATTGCCGCAGTCAAAGTTGGGTACATTTTTGATGTGTATTTCCTTCAAGGATATTCTCTAAATATTGAGTTTTTAGTTTTGAAAGACTGAATTGGAACCCTTTACACAATTATCATTCTGTGGAATTCTAGTTTAGGATGGGTTATTTATCAGAAACTAGATTAGAACTTTAGCAGGTATAAAATTATATACTTAGACCAGGGATAGAAATTGTGTGTCCATTTTTAAAATATATATACACTTTAATTCAATACTTATTTACTTGAAAGAAAGCCCAATTGAATGTAATGGAACTTCACTTTTGAAAATTCAGGTGTGTGATATTGCATTGCAAGTGTGTTTTTTCACTTAGTTATTCATGTTGATCAGTGAAGAACCAAGAATTAAATGAAAACTAGGGACGTTATTCCATCTTAACTTTCCCCCAATTTCTTACCTTCTTTGTATGTTGGCAAAACAGAGTCCCATGGAGGCCATCCCATGATGCATAGCCACAATAGCTTACTGCCATTGGATAAGCACTGTTTTAATTGAGTTTTAAGTTGTTGTTAATATATCTATTCACCTGTTATTTTTAAATTTTATCTTATGTTCTGTTTTTGGCACTTTGTGCCATGTGTAAGCCACCCCGTGGAGATGGTGGTGGGATACAAGAATAAAATAAATACATAAATAATAATAATAATAATAATAATAATAATAATAATAATAATAATGTTCTTGTTGTTGTTGTTGTTTCTTACTTTTTACACACCTGTCCTGGTCTTTCCTCTATTTGAGAAAACACTTGGGATGGTATTGCCCATTTTGATCCAAGAAAAGTTTGTAAGAGGGAATAAGACGGCATTGGGGCCAGAGAGACCCAACTTTTGACCAGCTACCTGTCAGACACACTGTAATGTAACAAATTATTTCTTAAATGTGAGCATTGCTTTGCTTCCCTTGCATCACCAAAGTAGCTAGAACTCTTCACACCATTTTGAAAATGTGCCTTTATGTTTAACAGTTCAGAGGCAACAAACAACCTTTGAAAATGTGAATGATCAGCAACCTTTCCCATTTTTTGGATAGAAACAGGACGGTACAAGAAGTATGGAGGAGTGGAACTTGAAAAATGTGCTGTACCTTTAGTCTGTGAAATCTGTTTGCAATCTCAAGGTTTTTTATAATTGATCTTCTAGATATTGTTAATATCTCACAAATCATGTAACTTGTCAATAAAAACAAAAAATGGACTGAATACCAGGCAGGATTCTAAATTTGTATTTATTATCATGCTTACAGAATTTCAAAAACATTTACAAAGAGTTTACTTTGTCTACTGTTCTTTTCACAGGGTTAGTGCAATTTCTTTAATTCTCCAAGATGTCAGGTAGCCTACTGCTAAGGCTATCATAAAATAAGCTCCCTCTTTACTTGAGAAACAATGCTACTCCCAGATTTGATATGTAATGATACACAAGTTCACTGATTACAGTTTATCCTGATAATTTACTCTGTTCACATGCATGACCTTTTAGATCATACTCATAGTTTAATTCCAAAATCTGTGCCTCTTTTATTAATGTCTTCAAAATATCCTTTCCAAAAATATATATGAATGTCTTCGACTCAAGGGACGGAGGTCACTGCAATGGGAGGGGTGGGAGGAGGAATAGATAATGGGGAACAATTGCTGTAGGCACTGATCAAGTCAGGGAAAATCTCCACAATGTGTAACATGTACACACACAACACTAAAAAGTGTTTTG
The DNA here is from genome assembly GCF_035594765.1 of Anolis carolinensis. Classification (NCBI taxonomy): domain Eukaryota; kingdom Metazoa; phylum Chordata; class Lepidosauria; order Squamata; family Anolidae; genus Anolis; species Anolis carolinensis. The sequence continues at coordinate 165,255,362 of NC_085845.1, read as the reverse complement.
GTTTTTTTTTTTTGTACAATGGTTTTCATCATTCTCCAGCTATCATTTCTACTGTTCATAACAACTGAGGGATCCCATTAGCTATAGTTCTCCAAGTTCTGTTTGCACTACATCCAGTTCCATTCTCTGTAGTGAATAGATGGGCTGTGAAGAAAATATACAGAACAAGAACATCACACACACATTTCCATCTCTGCTTCTACACTTCCATCTGTACACTGTCAATTGAGTATATAGGTAGCTAGCGGATTCATCTGAGTAGTCTGAATGATAAAAAGAGATGTGAGCTAGCTTAGTAGCTTATTTAACTGATAATGTTACACAGGTGATTTCTGGCTGCACAAATTCAAAGAACAATTTAGATGGTGTACTAGTTACAAGGGAGCATTATGTTCTGGTTTTAATGGACATAAACAACCTCATGGCTGAAAGGCAAAATAGTTGAGTAGTTAAGATTTTTGACTGCATTCTTGACCACATATGCTGCATCTCTCTTCTTGGACACAATGGGAGATCATTTGTCTGTAAATGCATTCACAATTCATTTGAATGGAGCAGCTCTCATCATGTTTTGTTGTCAGTCAATAAGCCTATTTTTTTAAAGAACAGATTGAGAATCTCTGCATGAGAAAGAGAGAAAAAAGGTTTTCTAATATAATTCTTATGCACAATCTTTCATCCCTATATGCACAATGATCAAAGACTGGTGCTGAAGTCCAAAACACCTGGAGGAGCACAGTTTGAGAAATGTTGCCATAGGCCAAGATAGCATGACAAGCCCAAGGTTATCCAGTGGGTTTCTATGAATGAGCAGAGATTCAAACCCTGGAATTCCAGAGTCCTAGTCCAACACTCAAACCACTCTACTGTGCCAGCTCTGTTTATAAAATGCATGCGAAGACAGAAATAACTTTGGATTTAAAAATATGAAAGCAGAGAAGTGAAAAGGCCAGAATTTGCCATCCCTAGTGGATGAATTAATGTAAAACATAACTATTGCTTTCCTTTCATCACTGTTTGACAGGAATATTAACAACTGATTACAGAGCTTCAGCCTCCAGTAGTAACTTCCAGTGCCTTCTTATGGGACAGAACCTTTTATGGATTCACACCTGTGCTGCAGCTCGATAAGACAAGTGGTCATATTCCTAAAGGGATGCCATGGTTGGTGCACATTTTCATGCTGTGCTTATTTGAAGGACTAAGATCAGAAAATATGATAATATGCAATTATATTCATGCAGTCTATTTAATTTTGTTTGATAATTAAGGCACGAAGTATAACCATGGAAAAACTCTAAACTGAATTGGGATTGTAGCACTATTCCCCTTATGAACCATTTTTCCAATGAAAATTATTTTCCTAAAGTTGCTATTTGCCAAACAAAAGATATGATTACTTTTGCCAATGAAACCTTCTGCTCAAATGGCATCTGAATAAAAAAAAATGCAAAGAAAGAGTTATTACTGTGTCTCCTGCCTCATCCCTGTACTACAGAATTTATCAGACTAGTTCCCTCCATATCTCTCTTTTGGGAAGCTGATCCATTTTTTTTTAAACCCTGCACTATTTGAACTCTTAAAATTGTTGGAAAATTGTATTTCTCTCCTGGGGAATATTCAGCAAATGGACTTCCCAATTTTGTAGCCCATGAATATGATGGGAAATTTCCTGATACTGATGGCACTTGAATATTTGGTCTTAAACTCAAAGGTTAGTCCTAGTGAGAGTAGACCCATTGAATCAACTGACCATATAAATGTTGACTTACCAAGTTCTAAATTGACCCAGTATATCTACTTAAGTTTAGATTACATTGGATCTAGACCTCAATATTGTAGATGTCGACAATAGACTTCATCCCTACTGCTCCCTGACAATCGTAGTTCATGACTGTCTTTCATCTACCTGAACCAACTGAAAATAAGGTTTCATCCAGTATTAACTAATCTAACAATTCTTAAGAAATAATTTTAATTTCCAAACCAAAAACTACTGCAGATTTCCACCTTAATTCACAGAATATTTATCATAATATCCCGCTTCACCACCCAGAGGTAGGATGGATAATTTTGGAAGGCCGTGTTGACTCAGTCCTGCTATTCTTTTAATGTAAAAACACAATTATGCAAATAATGCCTAATTTAACTTGAATCTAAATTCTGTTGAGCTATGCAATAACAAACACTTACTTATCTCTATGGTGCTACATCAGCAGAACCGTCTATTATGGAAAGGGAGGTGGAGATAAAAGAGAAGATCAAATTGTAACATTTGAAAATAAGAGAAAACAGAAATAAAACCTAATTTTATTAAATGTAACTTGAAAAATGAGAGACTGTGAGAGAAAAAAAGAAAGATCAAAAGTAGATGCAAAACGATTTTAAACTAGGGATGGAAAATATCTTCATCAGATTGGTAAACTTGACAAAATCGCAGTTTTGCTCTCCCTGAGACTTACTACAAATATAAATGTACCTTTCTTTGAGAATTTGCACATTTGAGAAGATTAAAGTGAATTTTGGAGGAATGAAGTGTTTACAAAACAATGCATAATTTATAAATTTAAATGGCTAGAATATGGACTATAGAAAAATGTACATAAAATTTAGTCAAATGATAAACATTTGTATAGTAAGTAAAACAGTCAAGTAAGTGTACACATTTGGGAAAATGTATTAAAATGTGCATGAACTGCCATGCAAACCATGTCATCCAATCTGAAAAAAGATAAGGAAATTAAGGTAGGATTCGGAGTAAGGCAACAAAACCAAAACAAAGGATTTTTTCACATCCCTATTCTAGACTTCTAACAGGACAGATTAATATTTTCAGAAATATACTATCATCAGAATAACTACAAAGAACAAGAACTGCAAATCTAGCAGACAATATTAAGGCATTATATTATGAACACAGTCAGATGCAGGTTTGAGTCAAACATTATCCTGGCAGTGTAAAAACATGGCTAGGTCCCATGCCATGCCAATAGTGATATCAAAGAAAGACCATGTAGACTAGCACAGTGGTGTGGCTGTTCATTTCCTTTCCAATGTCACTGTTTCCTTGCCCAGGATTATTAACCCCCAGAATTCAGGTCATCTCTGGGAAAAGAGAACATGCACTTTCAATAAAAAACATTCCAGTGCAGAACTACTGGAACTGTTGCTTCGTTTCTACTGCAGTAACTGGATCACTTCCAAAGTATGGGAGTAAAGAAACCTGGACCATTCATAAATGTCATAGATTTTGCTGCTGTTTGTTAACAAAAGTCAGTGTTTCATGCACAGTGTTATCTTTAATAACAAAACAATAAAAATGTATTAAAATATATGACTTAGATGCTGTCTTAAAAGATGAAGTAGTTGGTTAGAAGCTACTTCCCTTATCCTTCAAAATCTGAGGTGAGGCAATGAATAACCAGTGCAAGCATGGAAGTCAACAAAACAAGACACTACATCATTTTCCAATAATCGTTAGCAGCTCAACCACTATAATGATTCTATTCTGATGGCTCATCTTAGTTGATGATTTTTCACAATGTATTTCATGGCTTCCATCCCTACATGAGACTTTATTACTATCACATAGGAATAAAAAGCCATAAAACACTAGAGTGAATTTATCTTGATCAGATGCAATACTGATTTTCTTCACATGATTTCACAACCATTTCCAAACTAACTGAGAATTTCATGCTACATTACTCAACATTTTAAAGCTACATTTCGATGATTAAAAACACACCACAATAGTTACATCACAAATTAGCAGCAATTTAGGCTTCAGAGAGGTTGCTAGCTAGACAGATTGGGGACAGGCACAACACACAACCATGGAATTCACCAAATAGACAGGACGCCACAGAAAATATCACTGAAACAGACATCTTTGGACACATACGAAAGACAAGAGAACTAAGACAATTGCCTTGGAAACTTCTAAAACTCTGTTCAAACTTTCCCATGGAAGCTCCTGAGAAGGGGCCACTAGAAACATGGATTTGCTGGGGAGGGGAATCAGACAAGTTAAGACAACAGCATTGTCAACAGACTATAGCATCTGAGAGTATTACAGAGATGCTTCTATGAGAATGAAAGCACAATGCTGCAAAAGTCAAAGGTCAGAAACATTCTACAGGGAAAATCTCACTCTGCATCTGAAAGGATCTCAATCTATGATAACTCCCATATCTCCTCTACAATCATATTAGACAATAAAGAAAGTATACAGTAATTTTCACAATCACACTAGGACTCCATAGGTCCTGAAATGAATACCCTAATTTATATCTGAAATTAGTATTCTTGATGCTACTAATTGGCCAGGCTGGAATACATGTCTCAGGTCATGGAGACAGTCAATAAAATAACTTAAATTCAAAGCTTTCAGGAGCAATATCCAAAGTACAACAAGGCTAAAAATCAGTACTTTCACTAAGATAGCTAATGTGAACCTTAGCAAAATAACCCTGGTGTTAGTATTGATTTTAATTTGCAGTTAACGTTTATTGCCAAATGTCTATTCCATTGTATTTTTCTGTTACTATTCTCTGACTGCCTATCAGATCCTGATTCTCATCTTGCACAATATGGTTAGGATAAGTGAGAGCAGAAAACTGATAAATGAAAGGAAGAACACAAATAAATTAAATGATCATGCATAAAACATGCAAATGATTTACAGACTGCATACGAAACTCTTATTTATATATTCATTAATCTCAAATTACACTTTTACAGGGCAAATAAACACTTAACTGGGTCCAGATTAATGCACTCCCAAACCTTCTAGTGTATATTTGGGTAAAGATACGTTTTCAGTGATATGTATAAAATGTATACAGCTGTTCAACTCTCTCTTTAAAAGCTCTCATTTATCAGGAGCAATGATGATAAATATACAGCTTAACTGGGATACAAATTTTGCCTGATCTCAGTTACTTGATCTAAATGCACCTGCAATCCTAACTAGAGTAGACAAATAATGAGTTACTTATTCAGCAGTTGATTCAATGGGTCTACAGTAGTTGGACTACTCACTGGATTTAGGTAGGTCTTTACTTTATATAGACAATAAAACATATTCCTTTCTGTACCTTTTTTGAAATGAATATCAAGGAAATAACCTCAGAAGAAAAGGAGCTATCATACAATGACCAATGCATATTGAATATATGCAGCCTTAAGTGGTCTTTTTCTTCCATGGTACTGTCCTGATTCCGCAAAGAAGGCCAGGCTGCAGAAATATATTCATTTTAGGTGGACCAGTCTATATAACTAATTTATGAGTTACAGCATCCATTTGTATGGCTCAGAATGGAATGAACATGCCATGTCACATGTCATTTTATCCAATTAGTTCAAGCACCCCCAAGAAGTTCACTAATTGTGACACATGGCTAGCTTTGTGAAACTACAGCTAGTTAAACTGCTGATTTAAAATAGTTGTCTTCCATTTGAACCACTAAAATTTAAGGATGTCTACATTCACTTATTTCAACAGGAGAGACTAAGTAAAATATTTCTATAGGGATCAGCGGGGTGTAAAGTGCCCATTTGGCCCACTTGTATCCAATGTTCCTAATTCAGCTTGGATTTGAGAGAGTAGTGGGTCAGCCTTCTTTCCCCTGAAAAAATCAAACGCTGCACTGACATAGAGACATTTCACTGCTGAGATATGTGGGAACCTTAACATCATGAAATCTGGTTTCATTCCAACAAGAGAGGAAGGGGTGGGGAGTAGATTATTTTCCTATTGTGTTTTTGCTTAGCCAAATAAAATCCATGCCCTAAAAACTGGCTTTTGGCCAGCTTGATCCTTTCATTCTTGGGCTCTTCTTGAGAATTATAGCCTTGGTTTCTGGGTTTCCTTCAGTGTCTTTGCTCTGCATGGTTATCTTTATTTGTGGAAAAAAGAAATTGTTTGTCTCAGCTGCACTCCCTTGTTGGCTGACAGCCTGAATTGAAAAGGAAAAGCAAAGAGCTAGGACCATTCAGCAGGGAGAAAACACTGAATCCAATTTTATATTATTCTTTTTCCTTTTTTAACAATGAGGCTGCAGAACTGACAAAAAGAAAAAAGAATAGCATTGAGAGGAGGATGTGTTACAATTCCAGAAGACCTGTTTTATTGTGTGTTTGTTTATGTGGCAGAACAAAGGGAAATGGGGATCCCTCCCTTCCTGAAATTCTCAGATTTAATTCACACAGAAACTATAATTTTTCTGAATGGCCCAAACAGTAGTGCTTAATGCATTGCCATGTATGTAATTTTCATTTCCTTAGCATACATGTATTGTAAATTAAAATTTAGTCACAGAAACCAAGTTAAATAAAGCTATATATTTAACTTGTATTAGGAAGCATTGCAATCCCAATGTGTCTTAAAAAAACCTCCCTTGGAAAAATGTAAGCTATGAAAGATAAAAATTACCACAGAGAAGCAAGGACGCATACAAAGACACACATAGAGATGCTTTCAGACACACACATTTATTAAGTCTTCCACCCTGAGAGCCTTTCAGTGACCGGACAGATTTGCATATATGAAATTGATTATCATAAAATAACAGCAGTAAAGAAGATATCTGATCTGTCAACACATTGACAAATGTCCTGATTGCCATTTAGCCTGGAAATATGTTTGTTCCTAGGTATTCTTAAATTCATGATTCCAAATATGGTAAAACAATCACATGTTTATAAAATCCTAAGACAGTCACCTGGTGAAGCTATTTCTTAATTTCCTTAGCATTTGTTGGAACTAAGTACAGTCAGCATGCTATTTTATTTTAATTTTCTGGTGACTCCATGTGGGAAATTTCTCTCTCATGATTAAAAGAGGACCTGACCATTCCTTTAAAGCCTCCTCTTTCGTGTCGCTGGCCACAGACCAGATCTTTTGTCTCAGGGATGTATTGCTGAAAGCTCATTGTTGCACAGAAAGGGGAAAACCTGAAAGTGATAAAGTGAACTTTATAGATATCTATATAAACATATTTTAGACCAATACGTAACAGCTGACAGATGAAATGGACTGTTTACCTCGGGAAGAATGGTCTTTTCTTCTCCAAATCATCACTCAGACCTGAATGTCATCCAAAAGCGATTCAACTTATCCAGCATCTGGAGCTAGGAGATAACCCTGGTGGCACTGGCCTCCTTTACGGACTCCTTCATTATTAGCCTCCTGGTGGGTGAGATAGAATACAGTGAATGTAATAACCATACTTCACACAACAGGCTCTTTCACGCTTTTAAATTGAAAATCCCCTTATTACAAAACAAGGGGTGTTCTTTTTCTTTCACCTTTAAGTAGGACTGCCACATTCATTGGTTTTTACAAAAAACGCAGCTGCTCTTTAAGCTACAGATAAATAGAATCTGCTAGGCAGTAATTCTCCTCAGACTGAATTGCATTATTTTCTAAGATGGTGAAGCAATCTCTCTCTCTCTCTCTCTCCACACACACACACAAAGACAGAAATGAATAGATTTCTCTTCCGATTATGGTTCGGTTCTGTTTTGTGGTATTAATTTGCAATGCCACATGTATCTCCTACGAGCGTTTTTTGGCTTTATTTTGGTTTTCTGGATCAAAAGTTTGAATAGCAACATTTTTTTCCAATTCTATGGAAATATAATTGATTATGAAGATTGGTTTGGCTAAAATTTAGCAACGGCATTAAAAACTGTGCTGTAGTTACAAAACTAAATAATGAATATCCTAAGTACACATAGATTTCTGGTAACAGTCTCTGGCTAATACAAGTAGATCTAAACCCTATTGGTAGTTAGAACTAGAACAGAACCATTGAAAGAATTGGATATCCCTATGTGTTGACTGATGATTCAATAGTTGATTCAATGGGATCAATCATAGTTGGTTATATTAGTACCATATTAAAATATTGCTCTAATTGTTATGATTACCCTTAATGTTTTTTTAAATTTGATAATTGCCTCTTACCTATACATCTGTCTCTATATCTGTGTAAATATTATTTTATGTTAAAATGCAGATAACATTGAAAAAAATGAGAATGGTCATTAGCAATTTATTATCTTTTGTACATCTAAAAATACTCCACTTTGAAAAGATTTTTTTGTTTCCCACTAACACATACAATTGTCTGCAGTCCCAAATTATAATAAAGTACAAGCAGGTTTAGCATTTTATTATGCAAATCTACATACAAATATATGCACTTGCTATAAAAATGATACTTCGTTCGGTCTGTATATTCCTATCAATGGATCACAGACTTTTTGTATACATGTGTTGTATCATTACAGGCACAGTTGAAAATAATTAGCTACAGAATGAATGGATACTATAATTTCAACTTCAACACTCCTCATAAAGAAAAACTGTGATAGTAGTGGACAGAGGGTTAAAAGAAAGCACTCATTATTTAAATGTAACCCTAAATTACAAAAATGTGGAACAAAAAATACTCTTAATACTGTGTCAGAGCTCTGAAATAGTTTCTGCTTTCCAAATCAAACACTGATTATTATTTTTTTGAGCAATATGCGAACTACTGTAATGTGTGATAAGAAGAACCCAATCCACCTAAAATCGAAAATTTACAGGACGGTGGTGAGACCAGTTGCGCTATATGCCACTGAGTGCTGGCCAACCACTAAGGCTGCTGAGCAAACTCTGCACACTATGGAAATGCAGATGCTCAGGTGGTCAATGGGCGCTACAGTAAAAGACAGGATTCCAAATGATACAGTGCGCTCCATCTTCAGAGTTGCTTCGCTCGCCAAGAAGATGAAGGAGTCCCATCTGAGATGGTTTGGATGTGTGAAATAAAGTGACAAGGGTTCAGTGGCTAAAACTGTGCTGAATATGGAAGTTGCAGGTGCCAGGCCACGCGGCATATTTAAAACACACTGGCTCAACCATTTGAAATGTGACATGGCTGAAGACTCCCAATGAGAGATGCGACTGGTAGGAACAAAGAACAAGAAGCAAGCAACAGAACCTGCAAATTCATGGAACAAAAGCTGGGAAGAAGAAGAAGCCCGTAGTCGTAGGTGGTTTAGGGGTTCAAATCACCCCCCAAAGTTTTCAGGTTACAAAAAAAACCTGGTTTACTCATGAATTTTAACTGGTTGACCAAATTTCCATACAACATCTATAAGAAACAAAAAATAGAATTTCTCCAGAACTGCAAGTACTGTCTCAACCAAATTTTGATAATTTATTCACACTAATTGCCTAGCTTTCTGCCCATTTATATTGCAATAGTAGCATAGTGGAAGTGACCAAGTGGAAGCTGACATAGTGGAAGCGACCAAGGTGGTCCCCCTGCAGGAGGCAGGCAAAGCCTAAGGTTTTGTGGCCGACAAGAACTGACTTTAATAGGGAGCATTGATTCAGGATGTATTACCTGTGAAGAACCTTTGCACAATGATGGAAATTCCAGTGCCTTGTTGAGATCTCATGCCAGATCAGGAGATACTGACCTGAAAAGTAATATTGAAACTGCAGCTATGAATTCTCAGTATACTAGTACTCAAATTCAGAATGAACCAATAGACATTTGTGATAACAATATAGTCCAGAAATTGTTGAAAGATGCAATGCATCACAGATTTTGTGTGTTTTGGCAGATGAAACTTTGGATGTTAGTACTTCAGAACAGTCATCACTCTCTTGATGTTGAAGCTGCAGAACTAAGAGAAGACTTTATAGGCTATCGGAAGATAAGTGATATGACAGGTGGAGGACTTGCAGGCATTATTTTGAAAACACTGGAAAAAATGGGCTGAACTTGTAATATTTGTGTGGACAGGATTGTGATGGAGCTGCTAATATGAGTGGTATTATTAGCAGTGCACAGGCAATTATATTGTAGAAGTATCCAGTGACTGTTTACATCAACTGCAGTGCTCACTCACTAAATCTAGCCTTAGTAAAGACTTGCAACATTCCACCTGTCAGAAATTGCCAAGGAACAACATAATCTGTGTGCAATTTATTTAGAGCATCATTCACCAGGCTGGAGCTGTTGAGGAAAAAATATAAAAAACCTTCCCTGAATTAAGAGTAAACAACCTGTTGCTGCTTTGTGAAACCCGTTGGGTTGAGCAACATGATGTAGTTTTACATTTTGTTGAACTGTTGAGTGTTGATGGTGAGAACACTTGAAGAACTGAAAGAGAGTGAGAGTTTTCTATACAACAGTGGGACTTCTTCCCAAGCTGGACAATACACCTTCTTTCAGATGTTCTGAATGCTGAATTTGTAGTAACTATACACATCTTAAGAAAGCTACTGTTATCATCCCTTCAGCTTGGCAAAACATTACAAACAATAGATATGGAAATTTTGTGTAGTCTGCAACATGTTGACAGTCCCTTAGAAAAAGCTGGGAAGATGCACATAGAATCTGTGAAAGATTTTTAGGAGCTCTTTGATATAGCAAGATCAGTGGTGGAGTCGATGGTTGGAGAAGTCATGATGCCTTGCATCTATTCTAGGCAAACTTGTAAAATCAACATCCAGGCAACTTCAACAATACCAATGGAATATTATAGGTTAAATGTGTACATCCCATTTCTGGACTTTTTCTGCAGTTAGCTTTAAGAAAGATTTACAAGGCACAGGGAAGTAGTTCAGAAACTGCAAGTGTTCCTCCCTATTAATTGTAGCCATTTAAAATCTAATTTGATCAAGTACAAATAACTTTACAGTGAATGCCTTCAAGATACTGACACAGGTGTAGAAAATGGAAAAAGGTTACACCTGCAGAAGAACTATCAAAGGCAAGATATGCACTGGAACCATATCTTCCTTGCGATACTTTTTTTTTCTGAATGTGAAGAAATCTCTTCAGATTTCTGCAACATTGCCAGTGTCAACAGCTAAAAATGAAAGGTTGTTTTCAACTCTTAAACTTTTGAAAACATACATAAGATGCACAATGGGGAAAGAAAGACTGACTGGACTTGCTCCACCAAAGTTTATTGATGGAGCCTGATTTCCGTCAAAGTGTATTGACATAGTTTTCAAGTGTTTTCTACAGGTGTTGTGGTATTATTTGTAACTACTAAATTACCAATTAAGAATAATTTTCAGATTTTTTAGGCTTGAAACTTTGTAGCTAAAATTGAAATTTGATTTAATTAAGTGTATTTGAAAATACAGACAAGTCATAGAATTTTAATGATTTGGTGTTATGATCCAATAAAAAAGTTTCAACCCCTCCCAAAAAATTTTCTGATCAATATGAATATGAGGAAGCCAGTTCTGTGTAGTGGTGTTCAGAAAGGAACTTCAGAAAACACTTGACCAAAATGTATTTTCTGGTAGTACTAGCAGTATTGGTACAACATTGCTACAGAAATACTGCAGTGATTTGTGATTTTTCTGGGTCAACAGTAGCTCTTGGAATTTCTCTTATTTATTAGTGCAAAAATATCCTTAATAGGCATAGTCTAAGATGTATCATAGATTATGACTGTACAGTATTATGTTTGATTGGCCTCTCCAAATAATCTATATTATATGGGATGTGTGGTAGAAAACTTTCTGTCCAACAAGGCATGCAACCACATTACTGCAGTCTTCCTTCTGATAACTTTACTCAGAGTTTGGGAAAATTACCGCTTTATGCTTCCTCAGGTATTTTCACAGTAGTTGCCCAAAACATTTTCTAAGTTCTGTTACTGTGTTTTATATTATAATTTCCATTTTTAAATATAGTAGGATGTAAATCTTCTGGAATCACATTTATGAAGGGTTGTAGAAGTGTAATAGCTAAATTCTTCAAGGTTTCATGTAAGTGTATTTCTTAGCCATGGGCCTTTTAATCCAGGATACTGAGGATTGACCCTGGAAATTTATACCTGCAAATTATATGCTCTATCTTCTAGCAATATGTATGGGGAAAATTCATTCAGTTCATACAGTAATGTGCACCTATCTAATTTTCACTTCTGAAACCAATATGCAGTTGGAAATGCATTGATCCGTCATTATTCACACCTCACCAAAATATGCAATGCAGTTCTTCCCTCAAAAATATATTTCTGTTCAATGTTTTGTAAGCTCTGCAAATGGTTCTACTCTCAAAGTGGGGTGCATTTCTTCTCATAATAATTCTGAGAAAGCTATTTGCATCAACACTAGAGAAGTGAAAATCTCTCAATGCCAATTTGTCTGTTTTTGCTATGTACTGGAGGTATTTTTTCCTGTGCTGAAATTTCCTCAATTTAGACTAATTTATCCTAATTTATAAACACATTTGCCCTAGTTTGCACAAGTTATTTATTGACTACAGCAACATTTGCATATTCTTTCAATTATATTTATAGCAACTGTTTGCATTTTAAAATATGCACATTGCCCAGTTTATACTTTATCTTATGGAAAGGCCATGCAAGCCTTGCACAGGTACAAACATTAGAAGTCATGTGCAGATTTTTAAAAAATGTCACCCAAAACATTCCAAAATGTTTCTTTCGTTATGCATGTCAGGTTGGGCAAAATGTATTTCCCTTCATAATGGGGCTTATTGAATATTACAACATTTTTGATCCCTATTTTATAAGTGCTCTTAGATTTATGTTTTGAGAAAACTAAGGAGTGAATAAAGCTGCTAAGCAACTTTATGTTTTTAAATGTTGGCTCTGGGTATAATTGTACCAACTTCAATCCTGCTGAATCTTAAAGTAAGAACACCAGCACACCAATATCAAGTCCAATCTAAGGATCAAAACTGATTTGGCCATTCTGTATGCTGTATTTTCCATTCTTCATGTTTGTTTCAATAACTTTTGGCTTGGTGTTGTTCAACTCCTTACAGGAGAAATACTGGGGCTAAAGCCAGAGTCGAAGTAATATCAAAAAGCTCTTGGCCCTAATCTCAGATGGTGAGTGGTGGCTGCTGAAAGGTAAGCGAAAGACACTCTGCAGAAAGCTAGAAAGAGAGACAAAGAGAGAGAGAACGGGGTGTGTGTGTGTGTGTGTGTGTGTGTGCTAAATAGAGTTAGTTTGCTTCTTGTTCTGAGTTAGTTTGCTTCTTGTTCTGGATATAATGTACAATCCAATGAGAGGCACAAGATATTACCATGAATCTTATTTATATCACCAGTGTGGTCTAATGAATGTTTGCTACAATCTCAGAAGAGAAGAAACCTATTTTTCAAAGAAAGGGGGACAAAAACATAAATTTACAGTCATGGTTCACTAAGGAACATAATTGGACTCTTGATTTCCTCTGCACCAAGGCTCATTTTCTTTAACAGTATAACACAGTTTGGATGATAAAGAGATTATCATGAAGGATGGCAGCATGAAAAAACATGGACCATTTACCTTTTGAATATTGTTATTTGATGATACTATTTCTGTTTTATGAGAGATCAGGCTCCTTAGAGAAGGCAATCATCTTGGAAATGAGCTTATATTCTACTGGAAGTCTTACGGCTTGATCTCTAACAGCTTGATCTCTTGTGTCAGGCTATGATGTGTTCCACAATGCATTCTGTGTATCTGCCTCTCCAGGCTGATGTAACTGTATAGTCTATATGCTGGTGCAAGAATAGTAAAAACTGATTTTGCATTGGTGGCCTAAACTGAAAAAAAAATAAACAGAAATATGCTATCTTGTTACCTTTGTACAAGCCTAACTCAACAGTGCTATCATTTCAGAGTTATAACACATTTGAAATTATAATACAATCATTATAATAAAAATGGCTGCAGGTACATGCCAAAATGAATTAAGTTGCATGAAAAATCTATGTGCATGAAAAGTTCAATGAAGCATGCATTGGCTTTGCAATGAAGACACAAATTTGCATCTTTTTCCAGTTGTACAAAAGGTGTAAACGTTCGCTTCATTTCTTGCTTTGATATGAAAATGAAAAAAAAATCAAATGTTTCTGCACATTTTCTACCTTTCTGGGGTTTTGTCTGAAAATTGTGTTAAGGCTTTCCTTAAATTTCTCACAGCCTTCTGGGAAAAAAATCCAGTGAAAACAGAGTACAATCTTTTTAGCTCATACTCAAGGGTTACACCAGCAGTTGCCCTTTCCTGGTGCTCACACAAAGTTCATCAAAGCTTGCCTTTTGTGAGAGAGTGGGTCCCTGAACTCAATCTGGAAGGTTGAGTTGGCCAACTGCCTTTCTCATTGTACAGAAGAACTGTACCCACACTCCCTGCCATCTAAATGTCCACTGTCGGCATAACTGTACCAGTACAGCCCATTAAATACCTGCCTCCCTTCCCCTTTCACAAAATGGAAGGGAGCAATCAGCCAAGAATAGTCAACTTCCTTTCCTGCATAAATGATAGAGAGCTTTAAAAACCATATCTCAAAGTTAAGAATAAAAGCCACAAATGGCTAAAAATAAGAAAACAGTATTACTATTTTTACATTTTTATTCAATCAATTAACAGGGGAAACAGTCTTCTTTAAAGATGAAGATAGGCCCATGCATGTTCTGCAGTAACCTGTCTACTTCAATAAGCTGTGCAATTGTAGTATAAGGTATACTTCAATAAACTGTTACATTTGAGGCATAAGACAACACATACAACTAAAGTATCCCTGCTAAATCATTTGCAGAATGGTAATTTAATACTTCTATCAACCTATTGGTTTAGTGGGTCTACTCTGAGTAAAAAATTTAGGTAGAATGGCTGAAAATAAATGTGAATTTTCAAGGGTTTTTTTTTGCAGAAAAGTCACAGAACAATTCTTTCTTGAAATACAAGATTACAATAATTTTGAAATATTTTATTTTAAAAAATAAATATTCTATACTGTTTTTAGCACATTGAACGTTTTTACACAAATCAGTAGCTTTTTTGAGAACAATGCACTTTTTGCATAAAAACATGAAATGTTCACACACAAAAGTTCTCATGTGCAAAAGAAAAAATCATGAGAGTTGATTTTTTTTTGAAGAGCTCATTGATTTGAAGGCTAATAAAATTTGAGTATATTCTTTACATCCCCACTGGAAAGGATTTATTTTCTGCTTGAGCTCCTTCAAGGTTTGTATCCATCAGGTGATTCAATACTGAGCTAGGGACACCAATAGACTATATGTCATCTTCACAAGTTCATAAATGTTTGATGCACAGGTCTTTGTGGACAAATTGGCATGCACAAAACTGATAAAGTTCATGATTTTGCTAATATAAATGCTGAAAGATCACAATGACTAAATTCAATGTACCTTCAAGTTGTTCCAGGACATGTGAGGACATACTGGCATGGATGGCTCTTTATACCAGTAGGCCAGAGTTAGCCAAATAGTACATCCTACATATTACCCTGAAATTTCTTAAAACAACTAAAATCACCAGTCTTGCCAGTTACATATTTATTTGCCTTGCTGTCCTTATTGATTGAACTTCCCTCACAGTGGCACATTCTAAAACCAGAACAATTCCCTTTAAATTTTATTATTTGTTCCTTCATAATAGTGACCAAGTCACATCACCACAAAATCATGAATTCTGTTTACTACTGGACATGTTCTCGGTTGTTTTCAAATTGTTCAGTTTCACTGACTAAAACATTTTCAGAGTCCTTGGACTAACATCATACCTATCCACTAAAAATAGAGAATATGTAGGTATTATATGTTTCTCAATAATGTGTGGGTAATGGTATCAACTTTGCTAGTTCTGTTGCACCACCAAATTAAATCAATTTTTTATCATTATTATTATTATTATTATTATTATTATTATTATTATTATTATTATTATTATCAAGAACCACCACATATTAGTGATTGGCATTCAGACCACAAGGTTAACTTCAATGGCATTATTGACAGAAATTGTATCGTACTGAAACTATTCTGATAAATTATGAAAGGAATGTGTAGTTGTAACCTCAGTCGTCAGAAAGACTCCTACTGATTTGTGTTTTACTCATTGATATCAGTCAGATTTTGAACTGCTTAATTTTGGCAGAATTGTGACCATATTCAGAGCCAATGTGGTGTTATTAACCTAGGGACAGCTTCCAGGTCAAACACTTGAACTAACAGCTGTGTCCTAAATGAAAAGCAAACAAGATCCATGAGGCCTGCCCTTCTCCCTAATAGAAATGAGACTATTTTGCAAGCATATAACAAAACACTTACATTGATGGATGATAGCTCATTTCAAAACAAGGATGTAAATCTTTGACAATTCCTTTCATGCTTGTGAGAATGAATAATTTCTACAGTTTTCTCGCTAATGGAGTGTAACATATGTATGTGTGTTGTGTGAGGCGGGAGAAATGCACGAAAGAAATATGGAGGCGTTGCATTGGAAAAAAATGATGCATGTTTCTGGGTACTCAATTTGCTGTGGAGGAGAGAGTGTGTCTATAAAATTGTTGCATAAAATAACATTGATTCTTTTGAGCTATTACAAACGTATAACCACTGTAGCTATGTAGCTATGCATTCACTCCAAACCAACCAACCTTCCCTAAATCCCCACTTATTGGGAAGTGGTCAGTGCAATTGATGGAGATCTATTCACCTATTAAATAGGAAGCTGCAATCTCCAGTGCAACAGGCCATCTCCTCTTACGCCAAAGATATCTTGTATGAGAGTGGTAAGAACATCAATCAGCTGCTTCCTGATTAACATGGGAACAGACCCCCATCAGTTACACCATTCAAATCATTACTAGAGGTAGTTTGCTATTTCCTTCCTCTGAAACATAGTACAGTAGAGTCTCACTTATCCAACATAAACGGGCCGGCAGAATGTTGGATAAGCGAATATGTTGGATAATAAGGAGGCATTAAGGAAAAACCTATTAAACATCAAATTAGGTTATGATTTTACAAATGAAGCACCAAAACATCATGTTAGACAGCAAATTTGGCAGGAAAAGTAGTTCAATACGCATTAATGCTATGTAGTAATTACTGTATTTATGAATTTAGCACCAAAATATCATGATATATTGAAAACATTGACTACAAAAATGCGTTGGATAATCCAGAACGTTGGATAAGCGAGTGTTGGATAAGTGAGACTCTACTGTACCTGGTATCCATTGATATTTCTATCAAAGTCCTAAGCAGGATGGACTCTTCTTAACATCTAAGATCAGACAGGATCTGGTACTTGATCATAGCTGAGCAGAATATTTTACATATGACTCAATATAGTAGCTGTTCTGCATTCACAATTGCTATTTATTAAGGATTGTGGACATTATTGCCATGACTGTCATCCCACCCCAACTACTTTGCCAGGCATCTGTTGCATTGGAAGAAGGAGAGCAATTCTGTCAGTGACTGAAAGACAAATGAATGATGTTTCCATCAGGCTTGGGATGGATGGGTGTTATACCAGGGGACGTTACTACTAGTCATTATTTTAAAATCAAAATGAATAAACAACTATTTTGAATGATTAATGGTAACTATTTTGAGTTTTTGGACCAATAATATAACACGTTATTTTCATATTGTTCTGGAATTTAATTGCACACCCTGATTTAAGTTCAATAGGATTTGAGTGTTTAACAAGATGAACATATGCATCCAATATAACACAATGTATAGAATATGTTTGCATGGATCTATTCTACATGGCTTCCTCTTGCTGGAATGCAAGAGTATTTGCTAGATAGGCAGAATATAAAGCAATCTTCTTTTTTAAAACTGTACTATCATGTGATAAATGTGCCCTTAGCTTCAGTTTTCCTTTCTGCTTCTTGAAGCTGAAAAATAATAGGCTATGGAATAGATCTCTGTTTGTGAATCTTTCTCAGGTGATTCACTTACTGAGCCATTGCATCTACCACATTTGAAATCCCACAATAATACTGAAAGGAAATCAATTTATCATGAATAACTGCCCCCACCTTCCTATTCCTTGATATTCTGCAGAGTCCAATGGCAAACCTACACTTAAGTTTTAAAAAATGAAAGTTGGTGAAGCATAAATCATATAGAATGGTAAAAATTGCAAAACAGGATAGATATGAAACCCAAAAACTAATTAAATTCAACAAGCATCTCTCAACAGAAAACATACCAGTTTAGCTTCCATGTTAGTTATCACTTTTATTTCTTTTATGGATAATGCAACAAATGGGTCTTTCATGGTTGCAGATTTCATAATGTGATTCACTAGCAAAACCTGAGGGAGAAGGAGGAGAAAAATACATGCAAAAGATTAGATGGATGGATTACAGCATTCCAAGTGTGCCAAGGCCAAGATAAAAGGAATAGATAACTTACAACTTCTGATGAGATGAATTTAAAGCCAGCTACCAAAAAGGATTGAACCTTATTACTGTTCCTCACTATGAAATTCCCCAGACAGCTGAATGTAATTTTAAAAGGTCAGGGGAAGACGCCTTCCCATCATTATGATTGTGTGGTTTAAGGGTATACATTTGGTGAGGTTGCAGCTCTAATCATTTTTATTGACTTGCTGTTGAAAAACAGAGAGGCAGGCAAAAGGTAGGGCAGGTAAATGAGTTGTCATATATGCTATTTTCTCAAGTTTCCAATAGTATCCTGAAATTTTTTGGAGAATATTAAAAGCTTGCTAATTTGCTTTATGATATATATATGTCTGATGAGTGTAGCACATAATGTGATAACAGAATGGATAAGCATACACATTTGTACACATCTGAAGATAGTAAGCATTTTACAATATTAGAAAATTAAGCAATCAATTAATGTTGGTATTAACCTAAAATGCTATAAAATTGACATAAGCTAATTACTGTTCTTGTAAAATTAAAGTATTGATTTTGGAAATGACAAAGTGCAATATTTGCTGTTAATCTGATACAATTACTTTAGTTTTCAAAAATAATAATTTATGTTCTCATTCAACACAATAAAATTGCTGGTAATCAACATGTTAGCGCCTACTTCATGATGTTGTTCATGCAATTTACATAAGGAAAAATTTAGAACACAGACATTGGTAATGTGGGTGAAGATTAATTAATGTAAGATTTTCACTTGCCTTGCAGCCATAACACAAAATCAGTATTCTCTCTTAGTTGCTCTGAGACATTTTTAATGGATTTAAAACTACGGTTCTGTGATTTCATATGCTGCATTATGTTTATGGAACCTCTTGAAAGCTCACTATACAGTTTCCACTTGAATAACGTAAGAGATTTCCATACCTTTTCACAATTTCTTCCCCTAGGGAAGAACACATTAAAACAACAAACAAGAATTCGGAATTACACATTGAAGCCAGCAGTTTAAAAACCTGGATTGAATTCACTGCCCCAGTGACAGGAAAGCCACAAACTACTACTGGAAATGTCTCGCTATTGCTGACTACAGTTTGGTAAAAAGAAATGCCTCTAAGAGTAGCCAGTTTTTCCCAGGGGCCCTTTAGGTTAACAAAATATGTGGAAAAGTGCCTACTCCCATAACAAACAACATGAATTTTAAGATTGTTTGTGATGATACTTTGAATGCCCAACTCCTCTTCAAAGAAAAGGCAGTGACAATTTTAATATCCCATTTGATGATAAAGAATGGAATAAGGAGACTAGATACAGAAAGGTGAGCTAAATATGATCTACTTTATTTGATCTTTTAAAAAATGTAAGTTGTTGGACCTAAAAGAAGGAAGAAGTGGAAACAACCTGAAGTGGCTCCAACAGAAGCCAGGGGTCTACCCTAGACTACCTACTCAGCCTTTCCTTGGACAAAACACCTAGGCCATGAGGGCAATCTAATAGTAAGGTTGCTCCCCCCCTTGACTACTTACTGGAAGGAAAGTTCAGGCCACTCCTACTCAAGTCCCAGGACCTTATAAAAGAGAACAAAACCACTATTTACCCATGAGGATATCTTCTGTCTCCACTTCTCAAGTCCAATTATTTGTAGAGGCTGTTTCAGAGTCTTACCTTTCACCAAAAGGGTGCCAAGGTGTACAACAAAATCTTACAACCTCTTCACATGGGGCTAAATTTGGCAACATGCACTGATTCAGCCTCAGTCACCCAGCGAGACGGCTGGCTCCCATCAGATGATGCTGCCGTGGCTATGTGGTTGAAGGAGGACAGAGTCGGTGCATGCCACCACCAGAGCAACACAAGAGGAATCCTGTGTTGCCATTGGAATCCATGGAGGAAGCCATGTGCTCCATGTATGCTCACGCTTCCCTCAACTAACCAATCTCAGCTGGAGCCATGTGATGCGGGGCGTAGGGTGCCGGGTTCCCCATGCCCCTCTGTGAAGCAGAGCACCTCCAGTGGCCATGTGACAAGGTTGTTAAATTCTCCCCCTGCTACATGCTAAATAAAAGCCTGTTACAGACACCATCCAGAGCTATTTGTTAACTGCTGGGGTAGGCCTGGGGCTGCAGTCTACTCATGAGAAATACAAAAGCAAGTAACAGAAGAGCTGGGTGGTGATGCTCTTGCTTCTGGTCTCTTCAACAGGATAAACAAAACTGCCATAATCAAAGACCATGAGTAGAATCTGCCATTTTAAAAAGGGTTTCTCACATTTGATATTCAACACTAAGATGTTCAGATTGGAGTATCAATTGCTCCATCCAACATAATCAAAAAATTCCAAATGCATCAATTATTTCAGTTTTGAAATGGCAATGTCATGATTCCTAGCGTACACAGCATTCCTTGGAACTACATGTTCCTTCTACAGGTAATTTTATGTAGGCATAATTACTGGTTAGGCCGATGTACGTATCTTTAATGATTTGTAGGAGTTATTTTATTTCTCCCTAGGTAACACCTTTACTCTTTGCATGGAAAAGAAAACAGATTTCATTCTCTGATTGGCCATGGAGGTGTTCCATGGAGCTGTTCCAACTATCCTTATACACTTGAGAACAAAGAAGCAGCATCTGCTCTTATCCAGAGGAAAACATCTGCCTCTTCCACTTCTCACAGGTACACAAAGACATGCCCAGATGGTTCTGGAAACTGCTATGTGCAGCCAATCGTCAGAAGATGCACAAGTGCCCAGGAGCTTCCAGATACCCTTGCAGACTTGGAAGGTGAGAAAAAATCATCTCTCTCCAGATCACTGGCATAGCTATGCTACTAAAGATGAATGAGTTTTTAGGAAAGAAGACTACCTCCCCCTCCCCCCGCCATCCCCCCATCATACAATCCAAATGTTCTATTTACTGGAGCAAGCCACTGTTTTCAAGTACATCTCTCCCTTTTGTCCTTATTTAAGCTGTTGGGAATGTACTTGAATTTAGTTCTTTAGATTTCAGTCATCTCTTCAGAATCTTTGACAGTATCTGCTGATGAGGGGTGATTACCAAAAACTCCCCAGAGCAATTTAACGCTATCATTACACATGATAACATTATTAAATACTAATACAGCATTAAAATAGTTAAAAATTTTATTAAGACAATTCTTGTCTTAATTAAATTTATGGTCTACTTTCCAATACAATTTATTATAGATTAATGTAGGACAGATCACTACAGAGTAAGCAGGAGGAAGGATATCTAATTATGGATGGATGAGGGTAGGTCAGGCAGGAAAATCAGTGCAATGTTAAAAGTATCCTACAACATTAAGTTATAATTGTTGGTGGATAGACTAGCTTTTAATAGCCTTAGGATTTACATGAAGCTTTCATTACAGCCAAACAAACAATCCTTTCCCCTCATCCACCCGCAAACTATTATCATTATGCTTTAAATTTATCATTCTTTGAGCCTCTATAGAGTTCTATGACCTCACAGGAGTTCAGCCAGTTGTTGCCTATAGCTTTCCCAAAATCTCCAGACTACTTTATAGTACAGATCAGGTTATTTGTTTGTTGGAAAGGTGCCAGTTCTGAACCATGACTACTTTGCAGGGCTTAGCTATATTGATTGATTTCTTATTTGATTCAACAATTTATGTCTGGGGTTATTAATAGCCTATACACAGAATAATGAATAGCTGAAAGTTTCATTAAAACCAAACCAAATGTAATATGAAAAAGAGGCTTTCAATGACAAGCATTATATTACTAAGAATATGTCCGATCTCAATTATCTATGAAAATACTAATTAAAATATCCACAGACATATTTAGAAGCATAGCTTTTGAGTTAAATCCTTTAAAAGAAAACCAAAGGGTTTCTTTGAAAAATTTATGATTCACTAGCAAACTGTAATATTTATGTATTAGCATTAATTTACCCACTAAAATGAGAAAGATTTAAAGTTGATAATAAAAATTGAAAAGCTGTGTGAATTTATTGTATATATATATAATATTTTATCTAATCTCTCATGTGAACATTGATTTACCTACAGGTACAGTATCATTAGACTAAGCTTTCAAAAGGTAAGTTTGGAAGCAATACAATTAAATCTTATTTATACTGCAGCAGAATCTCATTAATATTTATTTCAAAAGAGAAAAAAGAATAAAGAATTCTTTGCCTGTCACCAGTTATAATAGGTATGTTACAATTTTACTTGAAAGGTCAGCACACACAATTCTATGTGAGAATTTACACTTTAGGTAAAACAATTACTTTTTAAAAAAGAGGGGAGGCAATATTTCAACATTTCTTCTCTGTTCAACTAAATGCAGTTAATATACTAAATACTGGAAGACTCAATCCGCCATTATCAAAACAGCTTAGTGATAATTATAGGGCTTTTAAAGAGATGTAGCCTCAAAAATAGGTGTGAAAGCAAATCAAATTCAAAAGGAATTCTTTGGAGATGGGACTGGAAACTTTGTGGATCCTATGCTAGAATTGGGCAGGGTGTGTGTGTGTGTGTGTGTGTGTGTATATGTGTGTGTATATATATATATATATATATATGAACCCTAATACCTGATTCAAAAGATACACACTTAAGAATGCTGAGCCTGGAAAAATTATCTGTGTATCAGACAAAATGGGATGGACACAGATGTCTATCCCTGATTATCTTATATATTTTTATTTCAAAAATGCAAGTTAAAATGTTTAAATATCATTTTGCTGCTGTTATTGTGAAACCCCTGCCAACTCCTGAAAGTAGATCTTCATACCTCTGATCTTTATCATTGTAGATTTTTTATAGGAAGGTATAGTATAAATGCCAATAAATATTAGCCTAGAAGTTATTTTCTTAGTCATGCAATGCAAATGATACCCAATTTTCAGCAGATACCATCTTGAACTGTATGAAACCCAAACTACTATTTCTTTTTAAAATGAAAAAAATCCTCAAAGGTGCCAGTTTATTTGAAAACCTGTACTGCTTCTGTGAGCAAGAACCTGTTGAATTATGTTCTGGCTGCTCCATTTTCTTAGTTCTCTTCATGATCACTGCTAGTCCAAATAGAGTATCAGTATGAATTATCATCATGCAAAACTAGTGTCCACAAGTATTCAAAAGTAAAAGGTAAAGGTTTCCCCTGACGTTAAGTCCAGTCATGTCTGACTCTGGGGGTTGGTGCTCATCTCCATTTCTAAGCTGAAGAGCCGGCGTTGTCCATAGACACCTCCAAGGTCATGTAGCCGGCATGACTGCATGGAGCGCTGTTACCTTCCTGCCGGAGCAGTACCTATTGATCTACTCACATTGGCATGTTTTCGAACTGCTAGGTTGGCAGGAGCTGGAGCTAACAGCGGCCGCTTCCGCTCCCGGGGTTTGAACCTGGGACCTTTCGGTCTGCAAGTTCAGCAGCTCAGCGCTTTAACACACTTCTCCACCGGGGCTCCAAGTATTCAAAACTAGTGTCCTAATCTGACCCTTTCAGCACATAGGAAGAGGTTTTTTTATTGTGTCAGAAGCAACTTGCAAATCACTTCTGGTATGAGAGAATTGGCCATCTACAGAGCCCAGGGGATGCTGGATGTGTTACTGGGAGGCTTCTCTCATGTCCCCGCATGCTAGAGCTGATAAGAGGAAGCTCACTCCATCTTGTGGATTCAAACCAGCAACCTTCAGATCAGCAACCCAACCTTCAGGTCGGGAGTTTAACCCATTGTGCCACCGCGACTCCTCATAGGAAGAGTGATGGTAGCAGCATGTATTAAGAAAAAGGATTGGAATAGAACTTTCCTGTCCAGGTATCTGCAAAGGACAACTATACTCTCAAGAATCCTATAAACTCCAGAGTATCCTCCACCTTTACTTAATGTAGAGCAAACTTGGGTGAAAGGCAAACAAATCCTGGATAGCTACTGGATGTTTCCATGCATCATGAAGATTGCCAGGGCGATTCAGGGTGATATATATGTGTGTGTGTGTGTGTGTGTGTGTACACACACACACACACACACACACACACACACACACACACACATATATATATATATATATATATATATATATACATACTAGCAAGGAATAAAGAGGGCCCTACTCTTAAAGATGGGGGAGGCTGAAACAATGCAGAGCATTTGATAACAAACAGCCAGGTAATTGGAAAGAATGTAGCATCAGAGGGTGGGGCTGGGGGAAGAGGGCTGAAAAGGAGAATGCTGAGAAAGGGAGGAGGACATAGACAAAAAGATTTAGAGCCATGTGTATTGCCCGTGGACCTGTCTAATAAGAAGATTCAATAAATATTTTTGTGAGCATTTTTGTAAGCTTGCTGGGTGATGCTTGTGGGCTTTTTATCAAACTTTTTTTGGAGAAGTAAACTCCATGGGAGTAGATCAATACCACGGAAGTAGACCAATCTGTGACACCAGCAGTGTGTCTTTTGGGGAAGGGATTTAATTATTGGCAAGGAAGTCTGAAAATGACAACCTATATGGTGGCAGATATCTGTGGCCATGAACAGTGAGGCCCAGGGCCAGCTCCTGATCCAGGACCAATTGTGAGTAGCACTTCTTCTGACTAAAGAGGAATCACCAGCCAGGCGGCTTATTTCATGTTTCCCCCCTCAAACCATACAATGCTTTTCTAAAACTGAATGGTACTTATTTCCAAATATATGTTAGGGTAGTAAAAGCAAGCACTATTTTCTTTCTTTCATTCATTTGCATGATTTGCAAATAAAAACCTGCACAAGCTCAAAATATTTCTTTTTAAATTATTAGTTGGTTATTAGATATCAATCATTTAATTATTATTTAGTTAGTTACATCCATATCCTATCTTTTTTCCAATGGATTCAGGGGCAACATGCCAAGTTTTCCTTCTCTCCACTTATCCCCATAATAAAACGTACAATCGAACAAAAATGTTTCCAAGATTAAGTCTGAAATGAAATAAGAATATTGCGAGTAATAGAGGTCAGTGGTGTTCTTTTTAGATGGGCTGTGAATTTCTGCTGAGTTTTAATATAAATCTTAAGGTAGCCCTTATAGATACTTAACCTTGTCACAACAATAAACTCAATACCTTGGATAGCTCCTTGTTTTAACTAAATTTCTGAAGGAATACACTGCTCTTCTGACATGGACACCACTCGTTGCCAATAGTTATAAGATAGTTCAGCCACAGCACATACATTGTAGAACATTTCCAAAATCACAAGTACAAAAATAAAATGCAAGAAGTAGAGAATTGTGGAGTCATCAGACTTTTTTCAGAGATATATTTATAACAAAAACTAAAAAGATATAGCAGTTATTTGACAGAGTTCAAAAATCCAAGAAAATTCATGAACAAATCCCACACATCATTTCCATTAAAGTTCAAGCCACTAGCATGTAGCTTCCTTCCATCCCTCAGCACCCCTTCTCCTGTACAAATATATACAAATATATGTTTGAGGATATCTTCAAAAATGAGATCCTGGACTTGGCACTTATTTAATTTGACTGGGATTCAACCAGCCATTTTTTTAAAAAGTTTACTGAGATGCAAAAGCACAATTAATTTCCAATGCTATAATAGCCACCTTTCATGTTACATACAAAAATCATATTCAGTTTGATATTAAATGTAAGAGTTTGATCACCATTCATTGGGGGGAGGGGGGAGAGAAAGCTTTCGAAAATGTCTTTAGATATTACTATATCATCCAAAATACTTTTGATGCCCTGGGCTTGCCATCTGAAATTCAGTTACAAACAACTGAGAAAACGTACTAGCATTTATCAATTCAGCAGAAAGATTCAGTCACTATATGAAACTGATACAGCAAAATAAGTACCTGGTGATGCTACCACGGCAAAGCAGTCAACTTTGCACACCTACAGATGAGTTAGGATTTACTATTGATGTTTCTTGGATACTTTGTAGATCCTGTAACATGAGACTCAAATTGGGATGGAGAACATGTAGTCCCCTCCCGATGCAATCGGATTGCAACACCCTTGGCTGCACAGTCCATGGTGAGACATGATATCCACCCCTGCCCCAGAACCAATTTAAATGACCGCTGTGCTAATCACACAAATTTTAGGATCAGAATGCTAATACCCATTAGGGAATTTGCTTCCAGCAGTTTTATTTTGCAATCTTTACAGAAATGTACAGCATTTGTACTTTTTCTGCCAACCTCAATATTTAATAATTCCTTTTCCATTTAAGCTGCTGAGAATTGCTTCCCTGTATTGTTGCAGTTTCTTTATTAGTATTGAATTATTTAATACTTATATTACAGTAGCACCAAGAGACTATGAGCAGGCTCACAGGAACTGTTGTACTTTGCATTGTACAGTCATCATTTTTGCCCTAAGGGGATTACATACCAGTTTTAAAATATGTTGCAAGATCATTACTATTTGACCTTGATATTTTCATGCTATTCCTTTCATTTTCTCATTTGTTGATGCTTTCTAAAAAATCTCACTATTATAATATAGCTGACATGTGGCACTTAGAATGCAGGCCTAAGCATATTTCTTACATGCCCTCAGTGAACTCCATGGGGTTTATTTCTGAATATACATGCTTAGGGCATTGGTGTCATTTTCTTCCTTCTAATGCTTCATGTGCATAAGACTTTCTCATTGTAATATGCTAGACATGTCACTTTAAGAGTTAGGCTTGGATTGCCACAGTCAAGGTGTTGCATTCAAAAATGCAACCCATGTACCATCTATGGTGTTATCCTCCAGGAATATTTGCACCAATTCATAAGTTTTTTGTGTAGGCTGAACAAAAAGGGCAAGACAAACAGCGTAATATGACAGGCTGTTGTTGACAACACCTTACACTATACAGACATGTGAGGTAAATTAGACTGAAGGTAGATTGCTCAGAATGTTTTCCCTGATTAAAGAAAAATGAATATTATTACTTCTATACTTGAAGGGCTCTCACAAATAGTATCCTTTTTTTTGTTTTATGATCTGAAGAGAGTTGTTCTCTGAGCTCTTACAGGTGTTCAGGTAAAATGCAAAAAGTATCTTGTGACAATTGACCACTTAATTCACATTTTGCTTGAAATTTTGAGACACCTTTTTGTGTCAAGAACAAGCAAAGGTGAGAGTGTTCTTTGCACCTCATAGTTATTGATGTTCATTGGTTTGGTCATCTCTGTTTTTATTCTGTGATACTTTTCATTCTACATGCATACCTCTGTACAAACCTTAAAAACAAAACAAAACCCTGAGTCTGTTCTCCAGGAGTGTATTTACTCCTTACAGAAAGATGTAAGGCAGTAGCAATGTGTGCTTATCTTCTTCTTAGGACTATTTTTGGGCTTATAAGAAGCTCTATTTTTCTCTGTTCTCTTGTTCCAGTTGGGAAGTGACTAGAAATCTATTTCTGACTTCAAGTTTTAGTTGCTGTTTTTTTTAAACTGATTTTCAGATGGTTTCAGGCCCAGGCAACAACCTTAACCTCCTGAAAGGTCTATGAGGTTCATGAGGAACTTTCTAGATGACTAGGCAAGTAGAAAGTTAACAGGCTAAGATATATACTTGTTGAAGGAATGGTATTGGGGAGAGGTAGGAGCCAGACTACATTCAAAGTAGCCTGAGCTAGAAAGAGAAGGTGATGAATGGCAAAATGAGGGATGTGTAGGAAGCATTACATGAAATATTTCCCCTTAGAAAGGTCACCTGGACAGTTCAAATCAGTCTTTAAAAATGGGAGAAGGAAATGGGGTTGAGGAATAAGGAATGAATTTTTCAGCCATTCAGTCATAGATATGGAACATGACAATTTAAACATTGCCCACACTGGAATAAATTATTTCCCTAGCTAGAGATCTAAGACCTCCCACCTGTTATTTTACTATGCTTACCATTTGTTGTTGCTGTTGTTGTTAATGTGTGTTTTCAAATAATTTCTGACTTACAGCAACCTAAGGCAATGGCAAATCCATCATGGAGATTTATACAGATGCAGTTTGCCATTACCATTGCCATGAATTTCCATGGCCCAGTGGGAATTAACTCTGGTTTCTCAGAATCCTAGTCTAGCACTCAAACGACTACTCCATACTGCCTCTCTTAATCATTTCCACACTTTACCTGAAATGTAAAGTAATGACTAAGTCCTATAACCAAAAAAGCAGTGTCTTATGACCTCAGCATACAGGGCTTAAACTGGCAGCAAATCCAGTTAAGCTCTAGGTCATCCACGGAGCCCGCCGACTCCCATCAAATGGTGTTGGCAAAGCTCTGTGAGTGATGTAGGGTAGAGCTGCCACATGCTGCTACTGTGGCAACACAGGAGGTTTTCCATGTTACTATAGGAAGCAATAGGGGAAGCTGCGTGATTGACGCTTCTCCCCAGGAGATCAGCTGATTCAGGAGCCGGGTTCCCCATGCGCCCAATGAAGATCACGTGATTCGCCATGATGCATGGCAATTCCGGTGGCAGTGTGACAAGGCCATTAATCAAGCCTCTTCTATTTCCTTCTATATTACTTTAGTGCTACTGCTGAATATGGTGGGCTGCTCAGATCTTCATACAGTTGACCAATCTATAAGCACTTTTCATTTTCCAATGACTATATTCCAAAGACAGAATCATACATCAGTTCTATTTGCTTCAAGCCTTCATGAAGGCCTGCACACTGTATGCATGCAAATGAATATGTCAAACTTCAAACAACACATTTTTGCTACCATAGTACTTGCAGTGACTTTTTTCAAAAGGTAAGATTTCAGATATTCTACCTCATCCTTCGCATAACTGAAAAGGCTTTTTTTTCAGTTTTAAGGTTCAGAGCAACAACAATTAATTTTACCAATTTCTTTGCTTACTTGGTTTCCATGAATTCATTACTGTCTTTATTAAATTGGCAGGACACTTTTCAGGCTTTTAAAACGTTATAGTGGAAGGAGAAAAGAATTTGCAAATGTATTGAAAAAAACCTAATTGTTTCAGCTTGGATGTAGCAACGTGGCATGGTATCAAGTTTTTAATGGGCCTCTCTCTGTTCTCATGAGTGCACATGAGCAGGCACATGCTAAAACAATGGCTGTGTTATCAATAAAGCACAATATCCACATTAACGCTAGAAGCAAGTCATGAGAAGCCCAGCCGACATCCCATCTGCTCTCGAGAATTAACTTTAGGAAATCATATGTAATATAGACATTTCTGCCTGCATATCATAAAGCCTTGACATATCCAAGCTTTCATTAAAAAGGCCCTGAGATGTGACTTGAATAACAATCTGTCTCAGCTAATTAGTATTTTCAGTTCAGCATATTCACTTTCAGACGTATTGCTGTTTGCACATGGTAATTTAGGTAAACAGATCCCATCCACAGCTGCATCAATTAACACTGCTAATCAAAACTGAATTCAGGTAATTAGGCACATTTATGCAAAAAGTGTGTAATTTGGAGGGAAAGCTAGATCCTGCAGTAATAGTTCAATAAGCAGGAGTCTGTCTTTGCAAATAAGATGAAGAAACAAGGATAATTTGGCCAAAAATGTACATGAATTGCAGACTCAGTGGAAAATATCTAAATTACATCTCAGAAGTGAACTGGCCTGCATTATCAAAAACTGGATGAATTTTAATATAATTATCATGTTCAGTAATATTAGAGCTCATTCACATCCAAACAAAGGTTTTACTTTTATCAAGAAGAACACTCAAGGTTAATGCATTTGCAAATACATATAAACATTGACTATGCTGGCAAAATACTATCTACAAAAGAGAATTTTTAAAGATACAGTCTTTATTTACATGAAAAACAAATCATCCAAAACCTTTGCATTCTGTTCACCAGGCATAAAATTGAAATATAGCAAATATGGTAAAATAGTCTATATGACAAGAAAATATGCAAATCTGTTTTTTTTCTTGGGGGGGGGGCAATTGGGACATTTCTAAAATGAATCTTGTATTAGTTACAATTGAGGAGAACTGTAACTCCAGAAAAAAAACATACAAGATAAGACTTTTGTTTTCCAAAGGATCAGGGAGCATTGAAGGAATTGGGCTTTTTTGTGGAAATACTGGGGCAGGTTTCCTTTCAGTGCTATTTGAGTGTGTATGCCTATGTGCCTGATGCTAACCCTAAAGGAGCAACCCAACCATAGTAAGTGGGGCAGATCCAACCACTTCTTCCTCCTTCAATAAATACTATTTACTTAGCTTTAAAAAAAGAGGAAGCAAATAAATTTTCAGAGCTATACTCACTGCATTTCTGATGGTCTTTCACCTATTACAGTGGCGTTTGGTGGTCTGCGACTCTAATTTATCTGAATCCCATCACCATAATGCATATACATTGATCTTGCTTTGTAGCACTATTGTATAGCAGGTCCCTGTCTGTCTCTGCCCACTGGGATGTGAGCAGTCTTCCCACAGCTCACACACATCTTCCCTTATTCTCACACAATTCCATAATGTCATTATGTCCTTCAGATTCATGTTAATATTCTTAGCTTATTACAATGTTGGTCTTGTTGATTGTGAAATGATGTGTTGATTTTTAATATCTCAACTGTAGCTAAATATAAGTTGTTTGTATAAAAAAGATTAAAATAGGCAAGGGAGTGGGAGCCATGTAACTGTCACTGATAAATGCCTTTGTCGTGTTGCAGTAGAATTCTATGGGAACACTTTACAAATGGTTGTATTGATTTTTAACAGATGTCTAAAATGAATCTATCAATGTACCTACCCCCAGCAAATTCACGTTCTCATAATAAGCCAATATTAGCTCTAATTCATTTTTTCTAAAATATCATGCAATCTTTTCACAAGCCACAGCAAATCTTTATTTATTATTTATTTATTGTTCATATTTAGACTTTCTTGAACAATTAGTGTGAAAAGTAATCAGAGCCAGTGAAAAATAATGTTTATGGAATTTGTATGCCTTATATGGCTTCACAAAGCTGTCTATTCAAGCTTGGTATTAACAACCAGAGTCCTGATCTTTGGGGAGCCCATTCTATTTGGAACTCCAAAGAAGATATTAGAGACAAAAGGTGTTCGGCCTTTCCGTAGAAAGCCACATGGCTTTACAGCTAGCTAAAAATAACCCAGGGCCATCCAGCAATTGTTGTATTCCAGGATAGTCCTATTATTGAGAGCTCTGGTAAGGCCCTGAGACTTATAAAGGAATCTTAGACATGCCTGTGGCCACTTCCTATTGTGTGGTTTGCTATCTGTCCTGAACATATAATCATATTTTCTACTGCTAGAGATATAGCACACCCTCTTTTGATAAGGCAAGGAAAAATATACCCATGGATATATTTGCATTTAAGGCCTTAGGAATGTTGTTTTTCTCAAGATAACATGCATAGTGATATCATTACATTTATTATAATGTAATTATATTACATATATCATCATGTGCCGTACATACACTCAAATAATAACTGCAAGCAACTGGTCAATAGAAGTAATGCACTATTTACATATATCAGAGTTGTTATATCCCAGGCTTTAAGACTGTTTTCTTCAACCTGGTTTTTTCCAGATGTGTTACTCTTCAAATCCTTCCATCCTAGTCAAAGGTACATTGGTAGGATTTGCATTTCAAAATCTGGAAAAGTCCAGGTTGGGGAAAGCAACTTAGAAATAGGAATGGAAAAATGTTCCAAACTATTTGAAAATGGTTGGGAAACTGCAAATAGTCTTTAAAAATGACACAGTTTTTGAACACTTTTTTTACCACAGAAGAAAACTGCTAAAATCACTTTTCTCCCAGAAATTAAATGAGGAAGTATTGCATTCTTATTAAACTCTTTTTAGGACTTTTTTGAAGGAATCATTAATAAATTAAACCACTAGTAGCACATGTAACAACCAAATATGCCATTCTACATAAATACCATGATGCTTTAAAAATGAATGATTTAACTAATGATGAACCAATTAGGTATGACATAATGAATTTATTTCCATCATTTCACAAGATTAAATTAATTGCTACATTTCAAACAATCAAAATCAATGAATTAATTTTAACCCTAATATTTCATATTCTGGTGTTCACGCCAGCCATATTGGAGAAGTATCTCCCATATATGTGTAGCAGGATGAGTGACCCTGCCTCAGGAGACACCATGAGCAGAGAAACTGCATAGATATTAAATAGGAAACTGGCAAACTGGCACTTTATGTCACTTAGAATTAAGTATTGTTCATTTTAATTGCTATTGCTGTGTTTTTATTGAATATCTTACTGAAATTGAGTTGTGTTTTACTTTGTAAGTGTTATTTATGTTTTGATACTGTTCGTTACTAATGTTGATATATTTGACTTGTATTTTATATGTTATAGCACTAATACGTGCTGTTTTGTAAGCTGCCCTGAGCATGGCTGTAGCCAGAACAAAATTTCAGGGGGGGGGGGGTTGAACCCCTAACCCCCCCCCCCCCCCAGCTACAGGCCTGGCCCTGAGTTCCCTTGGGATATGGTAGTGGGGTATAAATTATTATTATTATTATTATTATTATTATTATTATTATTATTATTATTATATAGTTTGGACTTTGATTTGAAGGGTTTAATATGGTGAAGCTCAACCTCAGGCTCTAATGCATTGTACATAGTTGAGCAAAAATGTCCCTAAAAAGACAGAGTTCTTTTTACTATGTTGAGCATACTTGATCACCTGATGTCGACATAAGTGCTAAACTAATCATGCATTACAGATTGTTTTGTATAATTTACTCTACTGTGTAGGTTAAAGAACAATTCTAAAGATGTGTTGTTGAAGGCTTTCATGGCCGGGATCACAGGGTTGTAGTATGTTTTCCGGGCTGTATGGTCATGTTTTAGAAGTATTCTCTCCTGACATTTCGCCTACTTCAGAGGATGCCTGCCATAGATATGGGCGAAACGTCAGGAAAGAATAATTCTGGAACATGCCCATACAGCTCGGAAAACATACAACAATTCTAAAGATCATTTCAAATCAAAGTACCATATGAAATAGTTACTAACTCTTCAGTACAATTTATGACTAATTTATGATTAAATGAATTAAGTTGCATTGTCAGGTAAAGTGTTCTTCTAAAAATCATACTGAAGTTTATTGTGTAAAATACTTTTCTTATAGGTATACCTGTAACTTCATCATATGTGTCTTTGCAAGTGTCCAAGGATGCTTGCAGCACAGTTGATCCACTGATCCCCCGTTGCCCATTGCATGATGCACATTCACTTCCTGCGGGGTCCTATGACACTTCACCCAGAACACAGGAGGCTTCACATGTTCCGTAGGGAGCAACAGGGCCAGCGCGGAGGGAAGTCGCTTGGTGATGCTTCCCCACTTGTGATGGGAAAACGTTGCTGCTGGCAAGGCAACAGGGTTGCCCCGCTACCCTGCAGATTCACCATGGGGGTTGGCAAATCACCCCATTGCCTCTCATCAATGTGATGAGGTCCTAACTCCTCTACCTACACTCAAGGCTGCTCCATGTTTCCATATTTTTAATGCATGCTTTTTTTCCTGTAAGGCATTATATGAAATTCACATATAGATTGTCATAACTATGTCCATAAATGTGTTGAGAAGCTGGGTTTGAAAAATACTTGGTTTTTTTTTTAACCTAAAATTCCCAGGATTATAACCATAGTGGCCGTGGACTACAGGAAGTTGTAGGATTGTTGAGTCATATCAATTCACAATTTTTAGAAAAAGTACATTGCTACCACTCATAAGACGATTAACGAGGAAAAGAATAACTGCTGGCATCTTTTAATCAAAAGCTGAAAAAGTTATTCCCCCCCCCCCCTTATAAAGCTATGCAAGAAAATTAATTGAAATTAACATCTTTTTAGTCAAAATCATTGATTCAACCTTATCTGGTCAGGTTTTACTCTGATCCAAATTGTCAGCTGCCAATGAGCATATTCTTCAAACTGATAATTGTTTAACAAACTCACTTCATTTTAAAGACATAATCATAAAGCAGTGTATTGAACTGAAGGAGTATTCATGGATGCAGATTCAAGATATTCATTCCATGATATTCAAAATGCCCAGTCTCATAAAATAAATGTTCATTAGACAGAATTTTTGTCTTGAGTTACTATCAGCCTTCCACATTTGCAAAATAATAAAGTAAATAGAAATAGGATACATTTGAGAGGACATTTCACTTGAGTTTTGTCTGAAAAAAGCACTCCCCATATAGAGCAGAACATTGAACAAAGCATGACATTGTTTAGAACTATTTACGTAGCAATATTTTAATGTGTCTCCTTTGAACATCTAAAAATGCCTCAATATCTATCTGCCAAGAAAGGCATTAAAAGAGAGGCACTAAACTGACAGGTGAAACAGATTTTAAAAAGTTATTTTTGGGGGGCCCACCTCCCATTAGCCATGCTGGTTAATGTACTGCCCCAAATATGACATGTCCAACATTTGTATAGGAGTCATAAGATGCAGACACCTAGTACAGTATTTTCCATTTCATTTCTTTCCCACTATTCCATGGTTGTAATTAAACTTCAAGTAAAGGTATATGAACAGCAGATAGATTTCATTAGAAAAATCAAACAGGTAGAAATAGTTCCAAATGCTATATGTGGTTTAAATCACTGAAAATATATTCAGACAGGCATAGTAGGTATGTATATGTACGTCTGTACGAACCTGTAATCTAGGTGTGATTCCTCAAGACATTTAGTAAAAACAGTGTCATATAATTTTAGCTATAAAATTATTTCAAATGATACATTAAAAGTGTTTATATGACAATGTGAATGTTTGAAAACGCATGACAGCCAAAGCTGACAGGTAGCAATTACTTATCTATATGAAAATCTTTAATAGAAATAGAATCATTATACATGTAGAGTGGATATAACTAAGAGGCAATTATGTGTATTTTTAAAGCAAGGGATTGCTTTAAATACAGAGATAATCCAAGACTTAACAGTATGTGTTCAGTGCCCTGAAGAGTTTCTTTTTTTTCTTTCCCTCCCTCCCCAAAATCATCTAACTGGCCCAATCACAAGTTCAGTTCTCATCCTATTTCACTTTTTTCATAGAGTCCCATAAAAAGGCTTTTTTTCCCCCGAAGGGTGTTTTAAGTGCAAATGAAAGGACTAGGTAGAAGGCAGCTGCTGCCTGAGGCTGCTTAATTTCTGTGCTACAATGCCTTAAGATTTCTCTATCTTGACAGAGTCAGTGGGAACTCATCTTTGATGAAAAGAGAAATAAATTGAATAGGACAGGAGATTGCATATTTATTATCATTTTAATAACATACATCACATTTAAAAGATAGAAACTCTTAACTATGCAGGGGATGTAATACCAAGCTTTAGCTGGGCTCAACGTTGCTATTTCTAACCTTTGTTAGGTAGAAATATGCAAAAAGGAAGCAGGATCTCCACATCCCTTATACAGAGAGAACATAAGCTTCCTTCCCTGTCTCTTCCAGCAAAGAGCTCATTAACTGTACAGGCATACTGGAGAATGTAGACTAGAGGTTCTCAAATTCATAGCTTTCGGTGTCTCATACGAGATTGTATCTTGACTGCCTACTTTGCACATTATAATTTGTGTCACATTTCCAAATCCACCTTTACCTCTTTGTTCAAAGAAATAAAAATAAAAGGTCACCATCTATGAATGAAAAATCAAAACTGGAAACCAGTATATAGGCATGAAAGATTATTCGTTAAATTGAAGAGGAATAAAGCTCGGTTCACTAATTCATTTGGACATGATAGGGCCAACCAATAGCTTTTTCTTCTCATAGAAATGATTACATAAAAGCAATGAATTTCAGGCAGCCGTGCTCTTACCTGGTGTTCTCCACGAATGGTAGCATAATTCAACTCCCTTTCTGGAAGTACAATCACCCCTCCACATTCACTGGGATTAGGGACATAGGTTCCTGCAAAAGTGGAAAACATGTTTTTAACATGAGAGAACATCTCTTTAGAAATCTCTTAGTCCTCCAGTATGACCCTATAGTTAACATCTCCTAGAAGTTGATCATAAAGTTGTCCTGGAAGTTGTGTCTTCTCTCTAGGAATCTAGATCATCCAACAAACAACTATAGTCAACTTCCACCAGGAGATGACTACAGTGTTGTGCTAGAGCAGTGGTTCTCAACCTGTGGGTCCCCAGAAGTTTTGTCCTCCAACTCCCAGAAATCCCAACAGCTGGTAAACTGGTTGGAATTTCTGGGAGCTGTAGGCCAAAACACCTGGGGACCCACAGGTTGAGAACCACTGTGCTAGAGGATTCAGAGTCTCCTAGAGAAACAATATCAATAAAATTTTCAAGTTATAATAATAATAATAATAATAAAACTTTATTTATACCCCGCCACCATCTCCCCAATGGGGACTCGAGGCGGCTTACATGGGGCCATGCCCGGGAAAAATACAATATAACACAATATAAAAACAACATATCATAATACAATTACAACAATACAATAAAGAATCATATACAGTACATCACAAAATCCAAAGAGCAATATAACAGGGCAGGCCGCACGAATACTCAGTTAAAACTCGGGGTGAGAAAAGGATAAGAAAAAGGATAAGAATAAAACCACAGGGAACTAAGGAAAAGATAGCAGACAGTCTAGAGGATAAATAATGGGGGGCGTAACAAAAAGCATGTAACAGTTACTCTCCGAAAGCACATCGGAAGAGCCATGTTTTTAGATCTTTCCTTTATGTCTGCACAACTTAAACCCACAAACATGGAGGGCTAACTGTAGCATTTAAAATAGCAAGCTAGCAAGGTGGGAATCATGTGGTCCTTCAAACATTGTTGGCTTGCAAATCATAGCAGTCATAGCTTGCATTGTCAATAGTGATGAATACTGGGAGTTGTAGCTCAACAACATTCAGGGGACTGCATGATTCCCACCAATGGAGTACACAATTTGGAAAGGTTTTTCATTTTACCCATGCTCCTTCTGCAAGGTCTCCTCAAGCACAAATCTCATTCAGGAAGCACACTCTTCAAAACTTTAATTCAAAGTTAGCCCTTTGTGGCTTTAGTGATGAATTGGCCCATAATTAGTCAGAAACTCATTGAGACCAGTTAAAGGTGGGGTTTAAGTTATTAGCCTACTCTGATATTTCTTCTTCTTCTGTTTAAATTTAAAAAATAAACAAAATGTAAGAAGATCAAGAGCAACAGAAGTGAACATTACAGACAACCAGTAATTAGCATGAATTAAAACTGATTAATTAAAGTGGAATTCATTATTAATGCTGTGCCATACTGAGTATGATGTCACCACAGGGTCAGACACTAAAACACAACATTGTGCTGAACAGGAAACATTTAGGAAAAGATACAGTAGCTCTTCATTTAGTCTGGTGATCAAGTGCAGCATGAAACAACCTATCCTAATGGTCCTATTAGGATGCTTGAGAAAAAAGCTCATAGAATCATAAAATCACAGAGGTAAAAATATCATCTAGTCCTTTCTTTGCTTTAGGAAAATATACACAAAAGCCAATTTGAGAACAATTAACATAATTCTTTTTCTTTATTCTGTATAATAGATAAATTGAAAGAACAATAGCAGGGGAACAAACTATTCTATAAAAACTTACAGCAGATACTCAAACCAACAATCAACTCTTCAATCTCTCTAATAAAAATCAAATACGTAAAACTTTATTATATCCCAGATATCTGTTTTCATGTCATGCTCTGAAATCTCAGGCTTCTCTTTGCTAATACAATTACTCAGTATTTTGCTGGATTTGCAAAATTCAAGGCTAATAATGAATCTTGGGACAAGATTTCACAAACTTTTCAAACATCTTCAAACATGTGCTAAGCTATTTTGATAAATATTCTTTATTCCATTGGAAAGCTAAATCAAAATACTAAAGGCACTCATGAAAGTTCTTAAGTGACCGAAACTAATAAATAAATTCTAATCTGATTAACCCACTGGTGCCTAATTAATAATTAATGGGCCTAGGTTACTGACTCTGGATTAATAGATAAATAGATAAATATTACAGTAAATGTTTGGTTAAACCCTGAAAAACATTTACAGTCATGAAACATAGTGTCAAAATACAACACATGCCATGCCATTTTGTTAATACCTTCCCAAATTGTACAGTATATACATAATTAGCTATTATTGGGGTCTATGCAGGAAGGGTTTTTTGTAAATATAATCAAAAATTAATTTCCTTAAACTAGTAAATATGTAAGTGTCAATAGTCTAATCAGATATTCAGCTATTCAGAAAAAAGATTAATTACATTAAATGGAATTTACTCCCTGGTAGGACTTCTAGTCCTCTTTAAATTATATTCTGTAATGGTTTGCCTGCTTTGAAAACATTTTAAAGACTCTGTACAAATTTAACTCTTCAAATGTATCCTATATCCGGCTGCACCATGAAGAAATTCTCATCCAGTGTTCATTGCTTTGCAAGAACCCAGTATAATGCTGCTATTTTATATACACTTGCATATACACCCTTTGGGCTTGACATGCACCCAGTAGCACCATAATTCTACTTGCCAGTAGGGATGATTAATTGATCATGATTCTCTCTTACCTGTTTTGTCATAACATCAGTATAAGATGATCATAACATCAATATATGATGGTCATAGCATCAATGTATTCATATGAATATTCCTTTGCTCTGGATTCTGGAAGGCCATTTTTCTATTTAAGCTATTTTGCCCAAGATAAATCATGGTCCTCTTGGTTACGTTATCTTCTCAACAGCATGGAAATAGAGAAAAAGTGGGAGAAAGGAGGAGGGGAGAGAGGAGGAGGATAATCCTTGTTTCAGTGTTTGCATTTCAATTGCGCCGAAAACTTTAGCACTGGGTGTTAATTTCTAAAGGTTTAATCAACCAATCAAAGGACCATCAAGCTTTAATCTGCAATAAAAATCACTGCAGCCTGAGTCACCTGAGATACATTTATTATACTCTTATTTCAGTGCAAAAGAATGCATTGCTAATCTAATTCTTTACATTGGCACATTTGCCATTAACATATTTCTAAAAGTTATTAGTTCCTCTGAAACTATTAGGATGAGCCCATTGCTATATATTCAAGAAAATAATCCTGTTAAAAGCCAGACACATCTGCTATGACACTGCTTTAGCGTTTCCTCCTGTAATCCATACAGACATTTAGTTCTCCAGCTGAGTTTTAACAATGCACTAAGTCTCAATTACATGAAATATTATGTGAGTGCTGATTAAAATAACAATATACTTGTTCTAGTAGCCTAATCTTTCCTTCTGTTTGAAATTTGCATTACTAATCTGGTTTCGCCCCTTCTATTTTTATACCAATCTTTGTTCCAGGCAAAGCAAGATATTGGTTTTTTTATTGGAAAACAATCGCGAACAATAAAAATGCCAGGAAAGGTTAGTATTATAATTTATCACTGAAAATATGGGAAAAGGTATCTCTACCACACATTCCTTTGCAGAGCATCAGTTCAAGACAATATCATGAAAAAAGGATGCCATTTCTATTTCCCACCTTATAAATTAGACAAGATATTATAAAATATTTTAAAATACTCATGGACTTGATATTCATATGCACTGATTTTTTTTAAAAAAAATCCTATGGTATTAATAATTTTAATATACTTTAAAATCTGTAGCAGAAATAAATGTGTAAAACCAAGCAATTTCCAAAGAGATGTTAGCAGTCAGACCTACAATCCATCACATGGGCTACTGTATATTAAAAATAGCTTTTAAAGGAAAAAGCATGAGAAAACTGATCTTGCAAAATTGGTTAAAATGTGCAATTCTACTTCTAATTATCAACAAATGAAAGCAACTTCTCCTTTTTCAATGCATTAATAAATCCAAATAATGGAAATGTGAGCAGGTTTCCGTAATGTTTTCCTGCTATGCATTTTTGTGTGGCACTGCATGGATCAGCTATTGTTTCCTTTGCCTTTATTTCCATAATTTCGTATTCTCTCAATTTTTATATGTCTCTCTCACACACAGAGAGACATCACTGTCAATATTCATAGTGATATGTTAGACTAGTAATAGCAACATATACTCTAGGGACACTATGTGAGCAAACAGAGCTCATAAAGAGAAGGAAAAATACAACTGCAAAGAACAAAAAAACCTGAACAGAGTCATTTTTAATCCATACATTTTTAATCCATACTATTTCAAATCAACAACTCAGCTCTTTAGGTATTTCCTCAGTATTCTGTGATAAATAAAAATTGCTAATCAGATATTTATTGTTACAAACATATATTTCCATCAGAATATGAATAAATTGCATTAAAGCTACATTTCCTGATGCAATGCCAATAATGACGATTATCCCACCAAGATACATTCCACCTTTAGGACACATATGGATAAAATGCAGAAACCTTCAAAAATCTGTCTGAAGTCTTCATAGCGTAGCAACAATGACTGCATTCATCCCTTTTAAAAATATTTTTTAAAGAATATTGACAGCCAAGATATTTAATGCTTGATATTAAACAATAAACATCCAATAATAAAGTAGATGAGACTCCGACATGAAAATTTTAGCCCTCCCAGATCTTAAGAGAGAAATTGAGAATGAGAGAAAATGTGAGGAAAATAGAAACGTGAAAATAAACCTACCATTAGCAATTCAGGTGCACTATTTCTTATTCTGCCCACATAGTTCTGCAGATCCATTAGTCCAAAAGTCAACTTTGCCATACTTCTCACCTCATCGGCATCAACAGCATCGGACTGCTAGCAATTTTTTTCGATTAAACTTCTCAGACACGGTAGCAACTTTGTTAATTATGATATTAGGCAGCTGGCGGGCACGATCAATCATCCACTATAAGAAAGCCAGACAACGAGACATCTAATCATTGCAACCAGAGCAGATAAATTTTGTTCCTTTCTTATACGTGTCAGAGATTCTATCCCTCCTGACCCCTCTACACTGCCATCGACTGTCAAATTTAGATTCAGCAAGCTCCCGGCTTTTCTTTATCCCTGCCTTAGATCTGAAAGTCCTGGTTATCAGGAAGACAAGCGTCACCAGCTGTCTCTGAGCAGGAAGGCAATCAGGTGAATAGTACTTATTATCTTTCATTGCTTTCTGAGGAATGACAAGATTGATTTGGGACCAAGAGCACATCCATATCTCAAGAACAGTTACTAGGGTTTCAAGTTCAGGTTGTGGTGCATATGTAAATCTAGACTGGGGAACTACAATACTGACCTTATTAGCAGATACTTAAATTTAAGGGATTAGACAAAACCATTAAACAATTATATCATTCCTTTTACCCATGAAAACAGATATTCCTTTTGTCATTCCCTTTCTCCCAAAATGGTTAATCCAAGTTCCACCTAGGGGGCTACATTTCACACTTGGGTGGCCTTAATTGGACCCATAGAAGCAGTTGGCTTCCATTAAAGACTTGTCTCTTGGCAGTTTACATCTTAACTAGTCTCACACTCTATAAACTCCTACAAGTGGAGCAGGCACCTGCATTTTAATCTTGTTATAGAAAGGCATCTTCCTAAATAAATAGCTATCCACATTCCTTGAATTGACAAAACACACATGCATTTCTTATTTTAAACAAAGGGGGAAAGAAAGCAGGGTATAGACAGGTATTGGGGATTTTTGAATCCTAGCTACAAGATGTCTCATAATAAACACACACTCAGTATATGAAATTCAAAAAATATTTTAAAAGCAAATACACATAAATGACTCTGCAGGTATTTTTAAATGAACAGTTAGTATATCTAACAATATAGCAGAGGCACTAAGAAATCTTTTTTAAATTAAGAAAGTGGTCAATGAAACACTGACAGGAGCGCTCTATGTACATCAATGTGTAATATGCATAAATGTGCATTTCAAAACAGTATTCATTGCACACCAATGTGCACAGATGTACACTGGGAACTTCGCCAGTACATAGTAATATAACAGGAGCCCTTTATGGGATATGGATATTATGCGACTGCGCAGTTCTAATTCCCGCAGATGTGAGTTCACTCACAAAGACATAAGCTCCCAACAGGACTCCTGCCCTCTCTTCCCTAACATCACATTACATGGAAAAGGGTTGTTTTCAAAAATTAGGGGTAGTTACTTTTTGCAAAATTTATCTCCATTTTCAAATTCTGCTAACATGCATACAGTAGCTACAGTAAACACAAACAGTTGGCCCTTCATATCAGCAGATTCTGCGTCATCAGTTCAGCTTGAAAATATATAGAAAATTGAAAATAGCAAACCTTGATTTTGCCACTGTATAGAAGGGACATCATTTTACTACACCATTGCATATAATGGGACTTAAGCATCCATGGACTTTAGTATCCATGGGAGTCCTGGAAACACACCCCAGCAAATACCAAGGGCCACTGAGTAGCACTGTACACAACTTAAACCAATCATTCACATCTTTGATCCAAATAGCTTTTCTGTAAGAATTTCTGGCCTAATACTGCTGGCTATTTTGATCCACTTTAAGCATTATGAAACAAGCAACATACTTAGATCTTTTAAAAGCCTCCTCTAAATGTGTGAAATACATGTCTATTTTTAAGACCAACGCTTTGGAATATTAGTATATCCTCTGCATAATTGTCCAATTGAAAATTCCACAACAAAATTCCAGTCTGTGACTATTATGGAACACTTTATTTATTTTAAATATTTCTGAATCTAGTTCTCTAGAAATAAAGGAAGCTTACATTTGTATTTATTTAGGCACATTAGATAAATATCTAAAATCCCAAGGTGATTCTGACAACCAGTCTCCATTCTACTCTTTTCATTGTTCAGAT
Organism: Anolis carolinensis; assembly: GCF_035594765.1. Classification (NCBI taxonomy): domain Eukaryota; kingdom Metazoa; phylum Chordata; class Lepidosauria; order Squamata; family Anolidae; genus Anolis; species Anolis carolinensis. The sequence continues at coordinate 165,212,289 of NC_085845.1, read as the reverse complement.
CAGGAACAGCAGTTAATAACAGCTGTACATTGTAAAACGGTACTTGGGGAACCTTCTTCCTATCCTCTGAAGCTTTTGGTCATCTCTTACAGTCCAGAAAACACATTTGAGTGTTTTGGTTATTGCAAAATGTAGAATGTTTGGTTGTTGTGGGCTTTAAAAAAATATTTTAGAGCCCTCATTGTTACATACCTTAAATTCTGATATTGATGAAACATTTACACACATTTTGGTTATGAAATGCTGATCAAGTACATAAATAAAATGAAATTAATTCTAAAACAGTACACTGAGAACACACAGTAACAAAAGGCATTTAAATGTGAAGCACATATCATGGAAAACAAAATAAATTAGAGAGAGAGACAGGAAGATTGAAGGAAGAACACAGTCTTTACTGCTCAGGAGACAATCATGATATTTGTAGAATCACATAAGCAGTTTGCCTAGAATAAAATCTAAGATTGCATGAGTGTGCCCACATATGTGCACACTTGCCAACCAAAGAAATATAGTAATGATGAATGGAAGAGTGGAATGAAAACAGAATCTCATCTCCAGCACAGATATCAAATGTCTGTTTATTTCATTAGCACTACATGCCACATAAAAGCGTGATATATTATTCCATGGCTCATTGCAAAATCACTGGATAAAGCGAGATTTGTGGGAGTATATAAGTAAACCAAATGGAACAAAACCTTGTTTAAATGGTTGCCTGGAGACTATCCAATAAATCCAGATAACTGGTTGGCTAGATACATTATTATTCACATAGATTTACTATGGGGTGATAAAAAGCTTACTTGCAGTGCAATGTTAGCATCTTTCCCAAGGATTAAATCCCATTGGTTGGAATTCTGCTGGTTAATTCCAACTAAAATAGCCCCAATGAATCAGTTGTTGAATTACTATTTTAGTCGGAAAGGTTTACAGTTACTGTGTTTAGTCCCTAGTAAATGTTTCTTTGCCCCTTCCTCTGGGGCTAAGAAAGTGTGGTTTACCAATGTTTACATAGTGTGTTTCCAGTGTGAAAGCGAATGTATTTTTTTAAGTGCCCAAAACACTCAACAAAGTCTGGATTTCAATATACAAACTCTCACACTGTCTTTCTAAAGGTATGTTGAAAGTGAAATCAATGTAATACTATAATCATTATTACAAAAGGTTAATTTCAATAGAAAACAAAATGTATTCTCATCATATATATGCTACTATAAAAAGATAATTTACTATACAGTAGATTTATGCATATATAGGATTAGAAATATTTTATTCTCTAAACAAATAATGATAGATATTAAATTCTTTAAGAATGCACATTTAAGATGCAAATCTAGATGGTGATATACATCCTGAAAAATTGCCATGAATCATTCCAAATAACCTTTGAATTCATCTACCCTGTTTCCCCTAAAATAAGACATCCCCAGAAAATAAGACCTAGTAAAGGTTTTGCTGAATTGCTAAATATAAGGCCTCCCCCGAAAATAAGACCTAGCAAAGTTTTGGTTTGGAAGCATGCCCGCCAAACAGAACACTAGAGCATGTAGGATCAGTAAATGTACGTACCATAAAGTGTTGTACATGGAAATATTGGTAGTAACAAGAAATTCTTGATAGGATTCACAGTTTGTCTGGTTATGCTGGTTTGTGATGACAACTACTATACAGTATATAATAAATGTTCATTTTTTTGTTCAACAATAATGTGAATTCTTCATGGAAAAATAAGACATCCCCTGAAAATAAGACCTAGTGCATCTTTGGGAGCAAAAATTAATATAAGACACTGTCTTATTTTCGGGGAAACACGGTAGGACCTGGAGCCCCCAATGGTACAATGGGTTAAACCCTTGTGCCGGCAGAACTGCTGACCTGAAGGTTGGTGGTTAGAGTTCAAAAAGAGCATGGATGAGCTCCTGTCTGTCAATTCCAGCTTCCCATGCAGGGAAATAAGAGAAGCCTCCCACAAGGATGGTAAAACATCAAAACATTAGGGCTGGGCAACGTCCTTGCTGACGGTTAATTCTCTCACACCAGAAGCGAATTGCAGCTTCTCAAGTCTCTTCTGACATAAAAAAAAATCTAGGACCTGGATGGTCAGATGCAGCAAAGATATCTCTATCTAGATATGGGCTTCTCTCCTGCCCCTATTGTCTAAAACTCCAAGATTATTTTGCTATTCATTCTTTCTGTCATAGGGCAATAGTCTGAGTTAGCCCAACACATTTTGCAGTCTGACATAAAAAAACTAGTTGGCATCTCAGCAATTCCTTTGCAAAAACAGACAGGACTGTGTGCTTATATGTTTTATTGCTAACAATGGGAAAATATCATGCACCATACCAAAAGGCAGTAGGTTAAATTCAAAGATGTTATGCAGTTTGCATAGTACAAACTCTTTTTGAACACATTGTCACCACTTCTCATCATCTCTGGCCTAAGGACACCACTTCATTTTGACTCACAATTCAACTGGCCTAGCAGCAACAACTTTACTCTACTTTTAATTGACATATGAAACAGATGTCTGAATATACAGCAGTCTCTCAAAGAGAAGAATCATGAGTGGGTCAGGATAGCCATTCACATAGGGAAGATCTATGCGTATACATAAGTTACATTGCTCTTCTCATGCCTGCTGTGAACATTAGCAGTGGGCAGGGAGCTTGTCATTCTGACACTACAACTTCCTTTATACATTCTGGGAATGCACGAAGGAATTATCTTTTAGACCCAATTCTGGGACAAAGCACTGCAAAATCTTACAGTTCAGTCCTAAACATACTCAGAAATACATTCCACTGTCGTCAGTGAGTCTCATGTCCTGGTTATATATACTCAGAATTGCAGTCATGAATATAATCCTATTCATATTTTCTGATAAGCCTTGATGATTATGCCAGTGTAAATATTCATAAGGTTGCACCCCATGGAGTGGATATTCAATGACACCCAAGGACAAGAACTCACAAGGTTTAGTGCTGAACACACCTTTTAACTTACTCATTGAAATGGCTCATTCTGCTATGGTCCATACTTCATTATTTTTTACAGAAAACTGGAAGAATTATCTATTTAATTGGATATTGAAAAATATCCAGTGCAGAATTAGGTGGTCTTAAGACCACTGAAATCAATCTCATAAATCTGAGAAAACTACTGCTTAATGAAATCAATGAGCTTAAGTATTGGATTTAAGCCATAATTAGAATAAGTTTGTTCAATCAATACCTGGAAAAGAAAAGAGAAGTTCTAGGTCAAAGCACCAAAAAGAAAGCTTGTAAGTTTACAAAACAGCTTGTAAAAACCTTCCCAGCACTTATCAGCATTGGACAAAATATAAGACCTTTTTGGCTAGAATCACAAAATCGCAGTATTAGGTGAAATTTCAAAAATAAATATTAAAACCAGTAAATTAAGTTATTAAAACTGTTCTAGTTTCCATTTGTTTGATGCAGTATAAATATAAATCTCTGAACTGAGGAAGCATCTTCAATGCATTGTACTCCTAGGTAATTGTATATAGGAGTACAGCATCAAGAACTTAATACGAATGATAATAGGCACTGCCAGTCTGATAAATATTTTGATAATACTTGACAAATAACTTCAGTGGCTGGAGGTTATGGATATCTTTAAATGGTGCTTGCTGTAAGTTTTTAAAATTGTTTTATTTGATGTTAATTGGGTTTTTATATCGGGATATGATGTTTTAACTGATTATGTATTGCGATTGGATGTATTTGTATGAATTTTATATGCTGTACGCCACTTTGAATCCCACCCACAGGAGAAAAGTGGGATAGAAATGAAATAATAATAATAATAATAATAATAATAATAATAATAATAATAATACTCGGTTCATGAAGGAGGAATTCAACTGTAGTATTTTCTGAAAGCAACTGTCAACTTTTAGGTAAATTCTAATCTGAATCAATTGCACCATCTTGGATAACAAGATTTTAACTGAACAGAAATGTATTTTAAGAGAAATGAAATAACCCAACCTTACCTTTAAGTGATTTCTGACTCATGGCAAATCTAAGGGTTTTCTGAGCAAGCCTCTTTCAGATGGGGTTTGCCTTTGTCTTCCTCTGAGAGAGTGTGGCTTGCCTAAGGCCACCCAGTGGGTTTCTTTCCCTATCTAAACAGGGATCCAAAACCTGGTCTCCAGAGTTGGAGTCCAACACTCCAGCCACTTACATGATGCTGGCTCTCACTGAGCTATTATTCTGAATGACTCTAAATTTGAAAAGCCTTCTTAAATAAGAGTCTAATTTACTTACATAGTTTAGTAAGGATTACCATAAACTTATGTGACATTTTATTTCTGTAATATTTTTTTCCAGGCCAGTGTATATCTTGATAATGATTCTATGCAATGTGTGCAATTATTTGTACATTTGTATAGATGATTCCATGCCTCATTTAAAGTTCCTTCTCAATAAACATAAATTTCTTGGCCACTTTGTGTATTTTTGAATTACACACATGCCAAACAGTTATTCTTATATTCAAATGTTGCCATCAAGTTCAATTCACGTTCTCAAAAAAGGGAATGCCAAGGAATAAAGGAGAACAAAGTAAAAACGATGAATTCATGTGGAAAAATAAAGCTGGTGTTGAGGAAAGCATGCATTAAGATGAAAGATGAAACAGATGCAATACACAGCCAAGATCAAAGAGCTCCATCAATTCATTCTGAGAGTCAAAATCCAGCTGAGCATTGGAGCCCGGCACACATAATAAGGAAGGTTGACTAAAACATAAGGATTAAACAGATGAGCTGTCTCCCGTGGATGTACGGCAGGGAGACCCTGCTGAGCCACTTGTAAAGACACTTTGGAATGGTACACCTGCTATTGCACAGTCAAACCCCCAGGAAGTCAGCCAGGAAGGGAAAATAGCCACTTATGTAGTAAAGAGCTGCTTTCAGGGAAATAGGAAATGTCCTGAATGCACACATTTCTCTTTGAAATGAAATGGTAAATCTGATGAAACTATTGCTTAATGGCATCATATTTTCTTTCTTAGATCTGGTATAACAAACTCTCTGCAAAGAAAAATAGCAAAGACATTAGCAGAGGCATCTTCCTTTGAAATTAACTTCACATACTAGAAATTACCATCATATACACCAATAACAATATCTTCTAGTTAACTCTGGTTAAGTATCTGATGAGTATCTTCATGAAGAATCAGGCATTCAGAGTATATGCAACCTATGGCAGGTTTTTCTTAAATGCCAAGGAATAAATCTTTGAAAATTCTACTCAAAACAATTACAGAAAAGAGATATTAGTCTTCCTTTATTTCATTTTCTCATGCAAGATTGAGGAATTTCAACTGATTTTCCTACTAGATGGAGTGCATGGCAGGGGTGCATGGCAGGGGGTTGGACTAGATGGCCCATGTGGTCTCTTCCAACTCTATTATTCTATGATTCTATGACAAGAGGCTTATGTGTTTTTCATTATTTTTGACATTTCAGACACTTTTTCTGGAGAAATTTTTTGTGTCCAATAAAACCCCATCATTTTTGCAAAAACAGTATTTGAATGCAGACACTGTTTTCAGCACAAAGATACCGCAATCTCTTATTCACTTCGTAATAATGTTTTTTCAACAAACACATTTTTCACAAAGAAAATTATGCCTACTTTAAAATGGTATCACCCTGTGTCTTAATGTATTATCAAGGGTTTGTCCCAATAAGACACCTTTCATTTTGATGATAAAAATGTATGAGTATTCTTTGCATTCCTATTGTAGAATTAAGTTGAGTGAATATGTGTGCATGGATTGTTGCCATGCTAACAGGTTTAACTACCATTTTCTCTTTAACTCTCATTGCATCTGGGTCAGCAACTGTGCAACCAGTATGAAATCCTGAAGAGAATGGTCTGCTGGATTTAAAAAAATCTCAGAAATTATGCAAAAATTAGGTCTCTAGATTTGTGTATTACATTGATATGCTTTATTTGCATTATCATGGAGGCAAAAATAAAATGGGAAGCCACCAACTGGACATGGAGAGAGTATGTAATGTTCATCAACAATAAATTGTTCAATGAGTTCAATAGTTCTCCTATCTCAGGGACAATACAGTTTCTTTAGCTTCAACTCTTTGATCTCAGGCTTGTGTCTTTGGTTTCACACAATTTCCCTTCTGTTCCTTAAAAAGTTGGGCTCAAGAAATGTACTTATATGCATAAGAAGGCTTAATTCCTCTTTTAAGATGGAATTCTAGATTTTTTGGGGTTTTTTTTTTCATGTCAAGAGTGGCTTGAGAAACTGCAAGTTGCTTCTGCTGTGAGACAACTGGCCATCTACAAGGACGTTACCCAGGAGACGCCCTTCTAGGTAGCATGGCTTGAGTTTTTGATTCATCATTTGGCAGTGGCCAAATCCAAAGCTTCAAATAAGTTATTTGTATCATGAATCCGGATAGATTATTAATGTTGTGAGTCATTTCCATTTACAAGCAGAACATGGAGTGTTAGGTTTGAAAACTAATTTGATAATGTTAACTTTATGTAATTTCAAAATTAACTCACCAGCATAAATGCTAATTGAATTCGTTTGATTAGATACACATACACTAATTAACTTTGTTAAAACCATTACTGTTGGCCAAGATTTGAAGGATATCACTGTTGACCTTAGAGGAGAATGTTTTGTTATTGGCTCCTTCAAAAAAGGCTTAGTCGTCTTTAGAGCTGCTTTGAGTCTCTAGGGAGAGGAAAGTGGGATATGAATAAATATAGTAATAGGGTTCTTTCTGTCCTTTAAAAGTTGCCTTCCTTTATTCTGGAATTTCCCCTCACATGGACTACAATGCATATAATAGGATTATTTTCTGAGAGTGATGAGAATCCAGCATGTCTGGAAACTGCCAAGTTGAAGCAAGCTGTCCCAATGTATGAAGGCAGAATTGCTAGCATTTATCCAGAGCTTTACATACTTGCACTTCAGTACAAAAAGGAGTATCTTGTAGATTATGCAAAAGACTATATCGTGCACAATCTTGTAGATTAGCCACTAGACAATGCTATGGACACTATCTAATCCAACTCAAGGTCTCAATCCATATACCCAGTATTCAACTAAGGCTGAATTTACAGAAGAACATAGGTATGGAAGAGGACTGCCTAAAGGATTCTCTTTATCAAACCTGTGTCACCAAAGCCAAAACTAGCATCGGCTCCATGACTAAATACAAGGATCTAAAACCATAACTTCCTCCATATTCAATCACACCCTGCAGATGGTGACTGAGGGGAGGAATTGTCATTATGTTCAACACCCAAAATACGTAGGTAAATAAACACACAGAGAATTCCTCCTCAGCTGAAACGGGTGGACTTGACACATCTCAACACATTGCAAAGTTTTTGTGCATTTTATGATACTTTTATTTCATTTTGGGAGTAAATCAGTTGCACATGTGATTTTGTTCAAAAATAGTTATTACAAAAATATGTATCCTTTAAAAAAACTGCATAGATTTACTGACACATGGCAACCTATATTCATTATACTGATTTCTACAATCAGCTTATTATGTTTTAGACAACTCTTGAAGGTGGGACAAGCCAGTAGACCTATAAAAATAAAAGGATGTATTGAAGTTCACTATGAGCTTTTACGCTTTATTGGGATTACTCAAAGTGTAATCAAGGCTTGTATCCAAAAACAATCAAAATATCTAAACATAAATATTGTGCAAACCAAATACTGGTAACTCACCTTCAAAATCTGCAAGAACAGGGCTAAATAAATGCATTTATTGTTCTTTTCTCCAGGCAAATTTTAGATCTATGTCCTCTGGTATCCACTTAAAATATAATCCTCCCCAACTGCTGGAGGCATTCCAAACAAACAATACCAAGAAATTTTGGTCAATAGTAAACAGAAAAAGTTACCCCCAGGGACCACCTAGGGCAGACATCTCCCTAGATGGGGCGAGTTCTTCTCGAAAGTGTTTTCCGAAGAAAGCAAATGGCAAAAGTGAAGTCCCAGCGGGACCAAGCTGAGAGCCGGTTACATGTCAAGAAATCATCCGCCTGATACATATCTTAAAGTCAAACAAGGCCCCAGGTAGCGATGCTATTATCCCCGAAATATTGAAGGCAAACCCAATATGGTGGGCAAACCTACTAGCAAATAATCCTCTCAGATGATTAAACAGAAACTACAATTTTAAAAGTTATCAGAAAGTCACAATTGTTACAGTTTATAACATAATATATTTTTACATTTTTATTAAGAAAATATCAGAATGCAAGAGATTTTCAGCATGCAATTTTTAAATGGCCTTCTGTTAAGGAAAAAGTGAAAGCATCTCACCGTCACCTTTTATTCACATTACATGGCAATAGGCATGCAAAAAATAAAGAGAAACCCATACTCGCTAGCCCAACAAAAATCATGTCTTCTTATTCTTATGACATCTAAAACCCAGCTCCAGTGGGTTTTTTTTTTTACTCTGTGCAACAGGAAAGGGTGTGGAAACCAAAGAGTTACCTCAGCACCAGATCCACTGATGTAAACCATTATGTGCTATCAATGAAGTTACCCCAACAGTACTGAAGTATAGGGCTAAAGCAATCTGGAGTGACAGAGAGGTTTTTATAACTGTTATTGTTTTTATCTTTATAGCATACTAGCTTGGGGTCCCGGCGGTGCCCGGGTTATTAGTAGACGGCATTGAGTTGTTTGGGGATGTGAGGAAATATCACTTAAGTTTGGTCCAGATCCGTCATCAGCTGGGTTCAGTGCTGTCTGTATAAGTGTGAACTACAACTCCCAGAGCCAAAGGAGAATCACCCCGAAACCCTGCCTGTATGCTCAGTTGGGCACGATGAGGCAGTGTGCCAAGTTTGGTCCAGATCCGAAGTCGGCTGGGTTCAGTGCTGTCTATATAAGGGTGAACTATAACTCCCAGAGCCAAAGGACCTAGCAACCCGAAAGATAGTTGCATCTATCAAGTAGGAAATAAGGTACCACTTATAAAGTGGGAAGGCAAATTTAACTAATTTATGACATTGGAATGAGGAAGTGCCGTCACAGTGGATCAACCTATTTACGTACTGCCGCCTGAACTTGTTGAAGGAGAGTGCTGTATCCAAAAGACACAGGCAAACGCTGCTCTGTTTGGAACAGGGAAAATGGCCGCCTCTTTTGCGGCCTAGCACAATGGAGCCAGGCTGCAAGGCCTGAAACGTGTTAGCAAAATGATCAAAGGCGGCTTGGATTGGGGCTTTGGGGGCTAGAAGTGTTCATAAGCATATCATTAAAAAGATAATAACAATGTTCTCTGCTGTCTTTTGAGGAAAGTAGGGCCTTACAAAGAAGTTGAAAGCTGAGGTAAGATGGCGTCCCCTTTTGGGCCTAGCGGCGTGGGGCCAGCCTGGAAGGCCTTAAACATGTCAGCAGAGGGGCCAAAGGGGGCCATCCGTTGTCAGTGGGTTCATGGGGTTATGTGTGTCAAGTTTGGTCCAGGTCCGGCCTTCCTGGTGGTGGCAGTGGTGTTTTTTATTACCAAAGTGTAGGCCGAAAGCTGTTAACTGTCCCAAAGCTAGCATCGTTCTGAGGAGATAAGTAGGCCGAACAAAGCCAGTTGGTAGTAGTTTTTCCCTCAGCAATCCCAGTGGCCTGTGAAAGTGGCGGCCAATCAGAGCTGGCCCATATTCCGGCCGGCCAATCAGAAAGCTGATCCATATTCCGCCAGGCCAATCAAAACGCGAGCACATATTCCGCCAGGCCAATCAAAACGCTGATACATACTCCGATACAAACATTCACTTTTATTATATATATAGATTTTAGTGCACTTGCTCTCACAACAAAATGATTATCCCCATTTTGCAGAAACCGAAACAATGGCAGCAGCAAATCTGGGCAACAGAATGGGTCATGGGCAAATTGTATAGAAACAAAGAAAGTCTCTATCAAACATTTAGTGTGCAATGGCATTCTTCATTTGATGTGGACCGTGACAGCATTTTGATGTTCTAAACTATATTCCTTCTGTTTAGATTTAATAAATGATAAAATTGGTAAGATGGGCACTTAGCACCCTAGTATTTATTTAACTAACGAGGTTTAATTGATCTTTCCACTTTCAACTATCATGTCAATGGATTGACTTGCACATATTTAAATACATACCTACACTTTTTTTTCTGCTGATATATGATGCAAGGTGTAGAACTCGAACCTGAAAATGACATCATTACAGGTACAGGTGGTCTGAATGTTTTGAACTTGGCCTACATCAACTAGATAAACTTTCAGTCTATTTAATCAGATTCATGAAATTAGGTAATTAAGGCTGTAGCTATATATCTACACACAAGTAAGGGCTATTTAATAACATGGGATTTGCATCTGAGTAAATATATAGAGAATTACATAGGTATGAGTTCTACGGAGCTAAAAATATGAATATTTTCTCCTTTATCTTATATTTCCTGGAAACCATGCTTTCTGTTGAAGAGTGGGAGTATTATGTGAAAACACATATTTTATTGTTGTTTAGCTGACAGGACAATCTCTTTATGGGTCTGTATATTTAGTTTCCAGGTTATCTACTGCCTACAGTTACAAGCACTTTGATTGTTTACCATGAGAGAGTAATTGGTATCAGCTAAATAACTCCAACAAGACTGATTGGAGAGCCCTCCACCTACTACGGGAGTCAGGTGCTTGATCATTCAATCACTAGACAGCCAAAATTCCAATGCAGTGTACAAAGCATAAATAAATGAAGCAGTGTATGAATACAACAATTTTAGTATGCGATCACAAACATTAATTAGCTGTAATTAGAGTAATAGAAACTTGATTTATATTTACAAAACGGAATTGAATGTAAATAGCTGGCAGTTTCCCCAGTGATCAAGCTATTGCAAACATATTTTCAGATTGTTTATGCCAAACATATTAGGCAGATTCATATGGAAAACATGATCTCCACAGTTTCACTACACAGCTACCACATGCCCTGAATATACATAACATTCAATAAAACTAGCTTTCAAATAGTGTGGCTTCTTACTGTTAAAATGTGTGTGTGAGGAATGAGATTATCTAAAAATGTAGAATATTTTAGTATACTTTTTTAAAAAAATTGGAGGATACCTTGAAATCATTTCACTATAAAATGCTTTACAACTCATCTAAAGCACAATACCTCCATCTTCACATTTGGGTTGGGTGTTTTTACATCTAACTCTTGCCCCTGTCAGAAAACAACATGAATGTGGTTGAACAGTACACTTTATGCAAGAACTCTGTCTCCAGTTCCCATAACAGCAGGAAGATCCAAGACTGCTCCAGGCGTTCAAGTATCACAGAATCACAGAAGAATCACAGAATCACTGATATTAGGTTTAATTTGATGTTAGTTTTTTAACGCTGTTTTCATATGTGGAGTCTTGTTGGGATTTTATGCCAATATCTATGTATCTGTTTTATGAAGGCATTGAATGTATGCTATGGTTTGTTGGAATCTGCCCTGAGTCTCTTCGGGGAGATAGGGCGGAATAGAAATTTTATTATTATTATTATTATTATTATTATTATTATTATTATTATTATTATAAAATCATAGAGTTGGAAGAGACCTCATGGGCCATTCAGTCCAATCCCCTGCCAAGAAGCAGGAAAATCACATTCAAAGCACCCCCAACAGATGGCCATCCAGCCTCTGCTTAAAAGCCTTCAAAGGAGGAGCCTCTATCACACTCCAGGGCAGAGAGTTCCACTGCTGAACAGCTCTCACAGGAAGTTAGGAAGTTCTTCCTAATGTTCAGGTGGAATCTCCTTTCCTGTAGCTTGAAGCCATTGTTCTGCATCCTAGTCTTCAGGGCAGCAGAAAACAAGCTTGCTCCCTCCTCCCTATGACTTCACCTCACATTTTAATAGGTGGCCGCCATCATGTCTCCTCTTAGCTTTCTCTCCTGCAGGCTAAACATGCCCAGAAGGAGGGCACCTCCTTCTCTTATTCAGAATAGTGCTCCAACTATTCACTCAGAAAACACATATTTTGTTACAGTTTTCTGAATGCCAAACAAAACGATCCTACAGTTTTGAAGCCCTGTTGAAAAAAAATGGTTATCAATAAAACAACTCTTCATGACATAGGTAATTTGAAGGAAACGCTCTAAATCAAATTGTAGTAAGTAAGTTTATGAATAAGGAAGATAAGTCTGCAGCCTGCCTCATTTAAAATCTGTAGCTATTGGGGTACTACCTATTATTTCTGACATTTACTTCTATAATTGGAATACAAAAATATGCATAAGAAATTACTCATCTCCTCTTAACTGGAATCCTTCCAGACAATCTATGTGACCAGTCAAGGTTTTTGTTCTGAAAATGAAAACGTAATTATTTTAAATTCTTTTTTTACTTTAGAAAAACTGCTGCTTCAACAATTTTACAGAGCATAAATGAACTATACATTGTAAAAAGACTATTTTAGAGAAACTAGGTTGGATTTGGACTTAGTCATACTTATAATGAACACAGTTAAATCTGAAGAAACTATTCTAAATATGACAACATTTGGATCCAACTTACTTTGTTAATACCGTATATTGATTTTATCTTCTTTCAAATATAACATAGTTAGGCTTCTTAGGTAACTTTCAGCCTACCTATCATAGAGCAAACTTTAATTTAAGTCTTAAAACTGCTTATTAAATTTTGGATTCGCTAAGGATGGCATGAGTTTTGATTCATTTATAACATAGATTAATTACTGATATCACCATGATCTCATATTTGATCATACCACATAACTCAGAAATTAAATTACGGAATATATACAATGCAACATTTGCTATAGTATTTTGGTTTATTTGTACACATCCTTCCTCTATTTTTAAATTAGTGAAAGATCCCAACATGTCCCACCATTTTATTGTTTATTTGATTCCTCTGTATAATCATGATACATAGAATTACTTTCTTATCCTCACTAATGATATCACTTTCTTTTTACATTTATTTATACAGCTAAATCTAATAGGAATAAAAAAGTAATGGCTAATTTCTAATTTTGTTATTCAAAGGAAATGGTGCATTGACATGTCATTTTAAAACATTGCAGCAAAAATATTGCCAGGCACTCCAAGGTATTTTATTTTTGTTTTTGTTTTCAGTAAGAAAAAAAGATCAATGTATCCTGCTTATTGATGGCATTTTTTTGCAGAAGTAATTTTTAAAAACCATAGAAAAATGTGTAAAAACTCACCCAACAGGGAAAAAAATAGTGAAATTATCGGGTGTCATATGAAAACAAAATAAGCAAAAATGTGCATGCCTATATCCAATACTAGCCATATTTAGGGTCTGCCTATAATCCAAGCTGGGCAGGCACCTTATTCCCAGATGGTGAAAATATGGTTTAAGCATGTGACACCATTGACTCATGCTTAAACCATGACCCATTGGTGGTCCTATCTAGAGCCACTGAAATGAACTACTTATTTTAACACCTATATTACAGGCAGATAGAGCAGATTATATCATCTTCATTTTTATTGATAAATGGGTTGTTCCATTCATAGCACACAAAAGGTTTCAGTTCCTTTAAACCATAAATGATCACCAATGTTGTTTTAACAAAAAATGTCAGTTTCCTATTAATTTCAGGAATGTTGCCTAGTGGCACCAGAGGAATGTTTCCTAATGTTTCCAATTAAAAGTCATTTCCTTTGTAACAGATTTTTCACAAGAGTTACAAACTAGAAAGAACATCATCTAGTTTCCTGTGAAATTCTGTGAGCAAGGCAGGGCAACTTTTCAATAAAAATCTGGAACCGCCTAAGAATGTCAAATTACCCAGGATATTAAAGACTATCAATATTTTTTCATCAACAATAAAAAGACTAGCTATATAGCAAGTTTAATGTTGCAACAAAAGAAGAATTTAATAATAATTTCCATGGAAATTTGATCAAAGATATCCTTTTATCTGCATTGTATTAGTGAAGCATAATAATAATATCGATTTGAAGAAAGGTCAGTATACTCAAGCTTGACTAATTTCTGCAGGGCTTTATCATTTAACCTGAATGAGTTCCTAGAGTTGGGACCACAAGGATCATCTAGCAACTACATTCTAGTCCAACCCGCTGCTATGAGGATAACTAATTGCTGCCTCATTAAATGGTACTAAACATATGCAACTTCACAGATATGTGGAAGGACGCTATCATTAATCCTGGCTTCCTAGTGGAAGCACTTACATGATAACTACATATTAACTTTACTTCTAAATAACTGTTGGAAAAACATGGACTGGAAAAAACCATAGTCCTTCTCCCACTGGGAAAACTCCCTGGATCCTAGCTCTTTCCAAAAAGGGAAGGACATCTTTTGTTTGCAGAGCAGCAAGTCCTCATCTAACTCAGTATGTCCATTATAACTGAAATGATTATAATTGCTTGGTCATTGAAGCAGGCAATTGAAGTGGGCTGAAAAATCAGCAGACTCTATTTGAAAAATAAGCAGAAACCACTTTGCAAGAAAGTTGAACATAGTTTAAAATCATATCTTCAAAGTGTCTCCAGACTTCTGTTGTCAAGTACAAGCACTTTACGATTTAAAGACAGCATGAGCCTTCAGACTTGATGGAAGGGTCATTGAGGCAGGGGGTAAAAAACAAGTAGACATTATGTAGAGATGAGTTAAAAAATACTTTCGGATACAAAGGTTTTGGTTCCCTGCAGACCATAATGCAAGTTTGAGCCATTTGTTGTACCATGTTAAAGTAAAAAAAGAATTCTTAAGTGCACCTACAGATATTTGCTGTTGTATGAATATTACACGTCTAGAAATTTTAGTCAAAAACTCAACCCCAAAAACTGAGTTGACCAATCCACAAGTCAATGTGGACTTTAATTCTTTTAAAAAATAGAACCATCCCCCTTTTTGAGAAGAGTGAAAAAAGGCCAAATCTTTTTTTAACTTGAGAGAACATCTCTCTAGGCATCTCTTGGTCCTCCAGGGTTATTCTATGGTCAAGTTGACCATAGAATTGTTTTGGAGGACCTAGAAAACAATAGAGGTATTTTCTCTATGAATCTCTCTGAATATGTAGTCTCTTTTAGTGTTCAGTCAGGATCCACATCTCTGAGAAATATCTCTATGAATGTTTAGGTTATTCAGTGTGCTGGTGGAAGTTGACCATACAGTCAGCTTGGAGCACTTAGAGGCTTCTATAGAAAGCATATACATTGAATTCATGAATAATCAAATTCACAAAAATTAAATCTGAATATGTGGAGGGCCAACTGTATATGTGTATAAGTATTAACAAGTTCCACACAGACAATTCCATAATCTGACATAAATGAATCATTGTCAGCACATTGAGGCATTTATTTTAAAAATGCATAACTTTTTAAATGAAGAATAAACAATACTATTGAAGTTCAAGCAAAAAACTTTAGTTGGTTTCACAACTTTTACATTGCTAGCAATTTTAAGCATGTTTAAATTTACTTTATTGTTTAGTAACAACTGTGCATGTACTGTAGTTTTCATTATCTTTAGAATATTCCACTTTTGCCAACAGCCCATCAATCCATTAATTTCTTTATTAATCTAGATGATTTTCTTCAATCTTATATGCCCTGAGGCTGTCTCTCTGAGATCAACTCCCTCTGTTCCATAAAATTGTAATCAATCTCTATTATAGTCATGAAAATGGTATTTGTCACTTTGCTGAGAAAAAAAATAATCAATGTGTCTTCTAGGGCAGAACAGGCATTTAATACATTGAATTGATGCCTGTTAGAGAAATTTAGCTTGCCAGCAGCTTGAGACGAGCTAATAGAAATCCAGAAAATTTGTTGATTGCTGGCAGATGAATATACAGACAGGCTTTAAAAATTAATATTGGAGCATTGAGAATGGGCTGTCATTTCATATGCTGACGAGAAAATGGATTGAGACCACCAAATCCCAGTGGAAATTCTTTTCTTTTGAAAATGTAAGTCTCCTCAAAACTATGCAAAAATGTGTGGGTGCCTTTATCCACTAGGTTGGCCTATGTTTTAGAAATAGAATGATCCATTTATATATCAGTCTAATGCCTTTTGCTTTATTTCTAGTATTGCTAAAATGAAGCACAGCAATGGGCCAAAAAGAAAATCCTGCAGGAGAGAAAGAATGTGTGCTGTAAATGCTGATCCAATAGCACAACATACAATCTTATTTAGTTTACCAAATATTTGGTGCTATTTTATACATCATGGGAATCAGTAGCATACTGTTGATGCAGGACATTAATTTGAATTTCAGCAAGGTTTTGATTATGTTCCCCACAATATTCTTGGAGGCATTCTGTAAAAAGGCTGGCCAGTTTATGAAGAAGAAAAGAAGAAAACAGATACATTGTATTTTTCAGACTTCAGCTGAAGTGCTGTATACAGTTTTACACCTGTAGTTAAGGAGGTATATTGACAAACCAGAACATCCAAGGCAAAGTGCTGGAGACCTGGTGCCATCTTCAAATAGTGGTATAAGAATAATTATTACATAGATGTAGTATTAGAGGAGATAGAACATGAATCAAAGACTTAACATGTGTTATAGGGACTGTTAGTAAAAGCTCATTAAATTAGAATAGTGGGAGGCAAATGTCTTTTTGCTTACTTCATCCTCCTCTTGCATTAAAAAAACTATTTTGCCCAGTATGAGTGGAGAATTTCAGAAATTGATATTAATGTCTGTAAGGATCTTCAGGTATAGTCATCAGGTGGGTGATTCAAAAAAATAGAATGAGCAAATGACATGGTTCTGAAAGGAAATTGTTAGTAAAAAAGATATGGAAAAAAATGTGAGAGTTTTATTTCCAACAGCTATGTATGGAAGACATTTCCAATACATTGTGCCCATTTGCACAGCAATGCATACAGAAGGCAGAAACCAAACTGTTTTGCTATAACATTCTAATAGTTCCATTTGTTAAATATCTTTATACAACACACATACTAAAAGTGAAATTAAACAGAAATGTTGCATGATCTGCTACATCCCTGGTGCAAAATGTAAGTTCTGGTGTACACATGAATTGTGTCAAACTACCTGTAAAATTGTCATTGTATTAGGTTGCCATTTCCCTGCATGAGTGAAAACATTTGTGACTCAAACAAGAATAACAAAGATAAGTGCCGCTACAGGTACTTAAAAATATCAGTATTTTTCAACAATGTTATCAGATCTTACATAATGTAAACTATGAGGAAAGCTGTATTTTGGGATGTACTTCATGAGATCCCCATAGTTTTGCTCACTTATCTTTTTTCTACTTTCTATGTGTGTAGTGGGAAAAATACTGCTGACAAAGTTGACCTGTTGAAAACATGCATATATCATTGTTTCTCTTTAAAAGCATAAGACACACTTCCCACCCCCTGACTGCCCTGTTGAGTTGTGTAGATAAGAAGTGTAATAGAGGAATTAAGTATTAATATTTCTACTATCAGTGGGCTGAACCCTAAGGGAAATATTCCCATTGATTTTCCTTTAGCTTTCATAAAATAATTTGCAAACTCCCCATAAGCGTATTTTACCTGTTTAAAAGCACAAATTCCATAGAGAGAAAGAAGAAAGAAATCTATTCTTTTAACTGAGCTCCCTCATAAGAGTTTACTGACATTCCTTTGGAATGAAAGTGAGCTTTCTGTGAAGATTCCATTCATTTTGTGAAGAAAATAAGACATGATTGAGCTGGCTGTCTCAGGCATCCACAGAGAACATTTTGCTTTCATACAACCTCTCTAGTGGAATGCAGGGATGTGAAATTATTGCTTAGCTTTCAAGACTTGGAAAATATGAATTTAAATCCTAGTATTTCATTTTGAGAGCCATTGCCATTTAGCTTTCCTACAATGCCACACTTCAGGGTGCATCCAGAGCATTGGGGGAGATCATACAGTTATTGTAGTGAGTGTCATTCAGGAACAGTCAGCAACATAGTGGGAAATGCAAAAAGTGGTGTCACCTTGACTCAGTTGCCCAGAAGTCACTGGAATGACTACTGCTGCAGTCAACTGCTGTCCATAGAACTGTTCATGCATATGGCACACTGCAAGAACACATTAAAGAATTTTTGGAAAGTCTTTCACATCTGGAGACAGACCATACACCCTATTAATGGCTAAAATTTCACTTTGAAAAAAAGTTATCACCTAACTCATTTCAGACTCCTTCCCAAAAGTAACTTCTTGAGAACCACTCTGACTTTCAGTCTGTGAGATCACTGATACAAGAGTAGTTGATCAAAATGAGCTTGACAGACACTTATTTGATTTTAATACAATGGAGGTCTATTGAAAGCCACTCTGAATCTCGTAAGGGGAGAAATGTAAAATGCAAACCAAATACCCTCTTCAGCTTAAAGTGTTTCCATCATTACTGTAATTAACACTCTCTGCAACAGGGATTTCTAATTGGCAGTCAATGGGTCAGCTGCAGCTCTAAAGCACCGTTATCTGGTTCCAAGGAACCCTGCCAAATTTTAATCAATGTGTCATTAAGAAAGTTTGTACATAGTTTGAATAATCAAGAAAATTGTGTTTGTGTTGTTAGAAGCAAACAAACTCCATACATTAACACAACATCTCTATTTCATTTCATATATATGCACAAATTATGTAAAACTATGGGATATTTAAAAAAAATCTATATATAATGGTTATTCAAAGAGAATTAGATTCACAATCTATCATTCTTTACAACTTTTACAATGGCACATGCCATAGATCAAAGAGAATTATTTATTTGATACAGATTGCCAAAAGACTGCAGACTTTTGTTTCTGAGGCGGGGGGGGGGGGGGGGAGGTAACCACTTTCTTGACCAGTTTCTTCACATTTCTGAAAAATGTACAATATTTTAAGATGTTATTACTGTCACCCTGTATCATAGCTTAGTCAAGGTTGTAGCGATTTGGTGAATTATTTGCTTATTTCTCACTAAGCAATCTGTCCGATTATGCTTACTTTATGTCTGGGAAAAGACAAGGACACTAGATTGGTTTTGTTTTGCTTCACTGGAATAGGAATTCTAGCCAACTGCACAAATTGCAAAAACCATAATGGAAAAAATATGGTCTAACTTTATCTAGGACACAAGATCTCTCAAGGGGGTTGCCAATGCTTACAATATAGTGACATCGTGCTGAGATGACTTGGTTTGTGTAAAATCTCAAGAGCAGCAAGATTTTCCACATTTCTATTTTTCAGCTTGTTGGCCCAATTGAACTTAATAGGATTTACATCTGCTTAGACATACTGTACATCTTTATACCATCCCTACTCTGAAAAACCAAAATCAGCATAGGATATCTTCCAGATATTTACATCTATCTTCCAATAGAAGAATTTTGTTTTATTGATTAGCCCATCGGTCATATCAAAACATTTGACAAACACCCTTGGCACATACTCATACAGCATACAGCCCACATTACAATCAAAGTTAAAATAAACAAGCTGTTCATAAGGGGTTAAGATCCAGATCAAATATATACATCACCCCTACAATTTACCCCAGTCAACTCCAAATATGCAGTTTTCAGCTGAGTTGCTTTATATAGAAAAGGGCCATTTTGTATGATATTTTAGCATTTTGGCTGGCCAATAAAGATGTAGTTTTTTTAAAAAGGATCCCAGTGTGTCTTTTGTATAATGTATGATATGAGGTATTGGTTTCTCTCTTTCTTATACAATTTATAGCTAAACAGTACTTGTGTGATGTCTTCTACCTCTGACGCTCCACAGATACAAAGGCATTCATTATATGGAACTTGGTTAAATCTTCCATGTTTGACCATTGTATCTCTTACTGTGGCAGCTGGGGTCCTTTTGTCCACTCCCAGAAAACTATGCAAGTGCTGTGATTGAGTTTGCTTTATAATGATATCTGGTTTAGATCCCAAACTTTAGCTTCACAAAAGAGAATGGGGGTGACCTTAGCCTTAAATACTTTAAGAAGTGGGTCTAAAGATCATGGTTGGCTATGATTTGTTAATTTAAGCATGTACTCTCACTCTGGCTGAGCTCCTTTGATGTGGAAGCCAGGAACCGGTCTCAGAAAAAAATGAGGTACATAAAAGTGCAAACTTGCTCTATTGGTTCATAATCCAATAAAGATTTGCAAGGTGTTTTTATCTATTTCACCCAAACAACAAAGCAATAAAGTAACCTGAGTAAAACATGTTTAATGCAAATAAAACATTTCAAGTCAGTGGTTCTCAACCACTGACAAGTGTTTTGGCCCACAACTCCCAGAAATCCCAGCCAGCTTACCGGATGTTAGGATTTCTGGGAATTGAAGGACAAAAATCTGGGGACCCACAGGTTGAGAACCATTGTTTTAAGTTAAAGGTTTTTTCTACATCCAGTATTAATATATAGATATATTTTATATAATGATATACCTAACATGTACTATATATTTATTTTTTACTATAGCTCTCAATCATTCTAACATACTAGCTGGGAGATACTGCTATTAGAAGTCCCAAAAAGTGGTAAAAAGCAGTAATCCAGGGAGGTTACTTTATTGGACAGCTCTTAGTTGTAGTCTAAGAATTCAAAAAGTTATTTTTCAGAATATCTTTTGGACTACCACAGTATGAGTACTTGGAGGGCTTTGGGAGCTGTAATCCAAAAGGTAACTTCCATTCTCTAGTTGAACTCCAGCTTACCACTGGCTCAGCAGCCATGAATTGTAATATTCTGGGCTAACCCCTCTGTTGTACCCCCCCCAAACTGCAAAGATCTGTACAACACAGTGACAAAACAAAATGGAAATACCATTCCATATTCAAGAACAATATTTGGATATATATGAAAAAACAGTAATAGTTGGAGTTTTAACTGTATTATGTATAAATAATCCAATCTAAGGATTTGAAATTTTCAATACATGCAGTACCCAAATTACAAACATCCGATTTACAAACAATTCATAGTTAAGAACGGGAGTGAGACAACCGTATGTGAGAGAAATCTGCCCCTTGGAAAAGAAATTCACTCCTGAAAGAGTTATCGGGGGAAAGTCATCTCCACTGAAGCTTTATCCCCAATCCTTGTTTCCACAACAAGTCAAATTATTCAAAATCCAATGATCACAGAGACAGAATGTGAGGTGAAATCTTCTGAACAGGGGCACAGACAACAAAACAAACATCATAGGGGGGTTAATCCTGTGCTATCAAAGCTAATATATATATATTTGTCTGGAATTACACTTAAAATGTACCTGTTCTGACTTACATTTATATTAAACTGGAGAACAAACCTACTGAACCTATTTTGTTCATAACTTGGGGACCGCCTGTACTTCTGTTCTCATCCCTGAATTTTTTTAAACACACTATTTTTATCCTTGCAGTCTCTAATTCGAGTGAACCATAAAATAACAGAAATTGTGCATTCTTGGTATAAGAACTGAATCTATAGTCTACTTTGTTTAGTCAAAATAATAATGGTCTTCCTTGATTTCTAATTTGTTTTTTAAGAACCAATAAACTGAAAATTGTAATACCACAGAGAACAGCTCTACATCATTTTCTAGGGAAACAAGACAGCTCTTGATTCAGCCAAAGATGATTTATTGACTAATTAGTGAATGAAAACAACACCTTGTTTAAACTTAAAGCATTAAATATCAATATGAACTATTTCTTCAGCCCTTCCCAATATTTGTACAGCATGTGATGTAATATAACACTGACCATATTTTGCTATGATGTGTGATCCTTCCCATAGATGAATTCAGAGTAGGCCTAAATTAAATTAATTAATTTGGATCTGTTTATAATCAGGCTGGAATTAATTCACTTAAATCTATCCTCAGCTCAAATTGTGTCTGTCATATTTAATATTCTCCTCCACATTACCATTTTGAACTAAGCCCCAAATGCTGGCATAACCTAGACCCAGTTTGAAAAGACTTTGAGCATTCTAATTTCTTTAGTTTGTTTTTTCAGTCAAATTCTACCCACCTTTTTGAAATACAAAGTATCATCCTTATTATCTTTCATTTAAGAAAAAAATGCTCAGCTGTTATACCCTAAATATTTACTTACATAGACGGTATTTAACACTGACTCTTTCCCATACTCTTTTCTGGATAAATAGGAAGGTAATATTCAAACACGTCTGTGCAATACGACTAGTAAAATATATAATAAATCATGAGCAGTAGAGATAATTTATATACTCTGTTCCACATGACCTGTTCTAAGTGTTACCAAATGGTAGTTATTTATATTTTCACAGGACACTCTTCTATATATAAAATATGTGTTTTCTCTGTTTTACAGTCTAGTCATAGTTTCATTTTCTATACACATTTCACCAACAACAGGTAGTTTGAAATTATGCATTTTAATTGGAGCTAAATATGAATTTGATTGAACAGAGCAGAACTTTATATTTGGCCTACAGTTAGTAGTTTACATTATTTCTGCTGCTAATTGCAAATCTTTTTAATAGAAATGATAATTTATACAACATCTCCCAACACCAGTAGTACCAAATCTTATAACTAAGAAGCTCTTTTAGCCCCAGCAAGCTCCAGATAGGGTGACATTTATGACTGAATACTAATTGTCATAATATCACCCAAAAATAATGGAAACGCCAATACTGACCTTAACAAAAATGAATGTCAAAATTAGGGTATCATATCAAAATTAGGATGATGTTGTAAAACATGTCAAACAAATCTAATAGTTTACATACAAAATATATTTGTAATAGTTATTATTTATTCTGATTTTTAATTAACATTATAACCCTACTCGAAACTTTGATCCACGTAATCTACCTGGTCTTAATCATCACAGTATCCTCAAAATGTCCACAGTATTCCCAATCCTCCAAAAGAATGCTCCACCAATGTGAGATTTTTCACACTTTGTAAGCATTTCAGAAAAGGTTTTTTTTAGGGGGGAAAGTGTGAAAAAACCTCTGTGCACAGGACATTTACACAAAATATAAGGTTTTGTTTAATACATTGGGTTCTCCCCCTTTAAAAATTGAGAAAATTTCACAGCAAGAGTGACCAAAAGGATGCTAGAGAGAAGTGGGAGAAATGCAAAGGCCTCTGTGCACAATGCTGGTAGTTCTATTTACTAATAAAAAGGGAGAGAAGTTCAATCAAGCCAAGATTGTTACGCTGTACATCACAATAAATGCATATCAGTCTGAAATGGCTGGAATGTGAGTCATACCTTGTTTGTAGGGCTGGGGGTTAGCCTTGGCTTTGTTCTCTCTGCAGAGTTATTGACATTTACAGTGCAATCAATATTCCAATCAGTGTGGCAAAGTAGCTATATTGTGGTGAAAACTGGCCCACCAGCTAAGCTTGCAGAGTCTGCCATACAGCAAATAGAGCCAGTGTCTGATGATCACACCTAAAACCAATTGAAATTGAAGTCGAACTAGAATTTAAGGTAGCAGATCCATGTAATTAAAGAAAAGCTTCAATAAAGAGGGAATTTGGTCCTTTCATAAGAGCCCAAAGGAGCCCATTTGCTCAACATCTGCCTGTCAAAGCATTTTTCTGCTTCAACTCAAACATGAGAATGATGATCAGCATCAGGATAATGCTCAGAAAGAAGGTTGTTAAGCCATATGGAGAGAGGGAGAGTTCAGAATCAATATAGCCAATGTACACTTTGAGACAGTGTGTTAATAGTGCCAATTCCCATGATAATTTATATGATTGAGAATTGAAGGTAAGGGAGAAACTAGATTATATCTTTATTTAAGTAACTGAGGAATCCATCCACTACACAAACTGAGTGCTTTGCCACAAACAGAACTTTGAAGTACTAGTTAGTTGTGATTGTTTTTTTTTTTTTTGCAGTAAGTAAGGTGCCCCTTGTGGCACAGTGTGTTAAAGCACTGAGCTGCTGAACCTGCGGACCAAAAGGTGCCAGGTTCAAATCCCGGGAGCGGAATGAGCACCCGCTGTTAGCTCCAGCTCCTGCCAACCTAGCAGTTCGAAAACATGCCAATGTGAGTAGATCAATAGGTACCTCTCCGGTGGGAAGGTAACGGCGCTCCATGCAGTCATGCCGACCACATGACCTTGGGGGTGTCTACGGACAACGTTGGCTCTTTGGCTTAGAAATGGAGATGAGCACCAACCCCCAGAGTCGGACACGACTGGACTTAACGTCAGGGGAAAACCTTTACCTTTACCTTAAGGTAGAACTAAATTTTATTGTTGTGTGCCTTCAAGACATTTCAAACTTATCAGTTTCATTGGCAAGATTTATTCAGAGGGGCTTCGTTTCTGCTTCTTCTAAAGCAGAGCGTGTGATTTGTCCAAGATCACTCAGTGGGTTATCTTGGCAGAGTGAGGATGAGAACTTTGGTCTCCAGGGTGGTAGCCCAATACTCAAACTACTACACCACATTGACTTCAACCCATTCAATCATTCTTCTATAGCTAGGATTGAACATTAGACAGAGGCCAACCTGAGTATAACTCTTAAGTGATGACTTTGTTGGTGTAATATAACTTTCAGAGACATTTATAGATGCTGGGATTATGTGGTTTCAGTGTTTTACTGTGTTTGTACCACAGGCCAGCACAGGCCAACACCTTGTACCATTTTGATGCTTTTAAAGTTGCTGAAAGTAGATAATTTATTTCCTTTTGAACAACAAGAAAACAAATAGTATAACTGTAACCAACATTCTGGGGCCTAGGAACTATAGCAAGTTACTTTTCAAATAGCTTTTCTATTTCTTGCCAATCTTGAGCAAAAACTCACAAGTCCATAACTTAATCTATATCAGATTATTCAAATACATGTGTCATATGCACTCCACAGCAGATAGTATTTTTAGTTTCTTTTAGTGTTCAATCAAGATCCATAGGGAGAGTGGATAGGAAATCATCATCATCATCATCATCATCATCATCATCATCATCATCATCATCATCATGGCAGAAGCCTCAGACTGCTTTTTAGCAGAAAGTGAAATATCAGAATTACTCTGTCAGAATAATGTTGTTTACACATATATTTCTACAAGACATTCCACCAGAAAATTTGTTTGGTGCTGCTACATGAATTCTGACTATAGTATTGCCAAAAAAAGTAGCACAGTGACTTGGCACAGAGTTATAGGAGGAAGGGAAACTAAGAGTTCCAGGCAATAACAGAGCAAAACAAAACTGAGGTCAGCAAAGATTATGCATCTGCATTGCTATACAGTTTAACAAGGATCTCATTTTAAAATTAAACCTCAAACATTTAGGCACATTTCCCAAGTCATTGTGAATAGCCAAAGCTGCAAGGTAGGTAAAGGTAGATTAAGCAATAATACTGAAAGAATGGCTCATATCTCAAAGGCATACTTTAAAGAAAAAATTAAAGACGGCTTCTTCAAGCAACTCATTTATTTAAATAAAGTTTGCCGAATCTAATTCTTGTCCTAAAGTTTGTCAAGTATTTTTTCATTATATACCAGCCTGTAGATGTAGGCAAGTATTTGAACACATTGGATTAAATAGAAACTTTTACTGAATTGTAACAAAATATATTCTGTTGCATCTGGGCCAACTTTTCTCAATATTATACACTTGGGAACTAAATTATATAATTATTTTCAAAGCCACTTGAAGTGCCTTTTCAGTGTATCCTAAAGCAGGAATGGGCCATTGTATCAGAGATGGGGGGGGGGGGGGGGGTTGAGGATGCACAACAACAAATTCATTTAATGGGAACAGAAAAAAGCCGAGCTAGAAACCACAGGAAGAAATGATCCACAGTGATTAAAGACATAATGGAGGCAGATAATTCTGATCATGTCAGTTCTTGTCACAGGAAATAGAATGAGCTCGGGACTCCTGGGATTAGAGTGAAAATTTACTGTGATGATTGCCAAGAGCTGATCCAAGAGTGTGGAAAAGTTATTTTCCTGAATAATTCTCAGAATCCCACAGTTCAAAGGGTAACTATTCTGTTTTTTAGGTGACTCGCAGCTTGCCACTGGTTCAACACCAATGGGTTTGAATATTCTTCCCGTTGATCCTTTCATTATGCCCTAAAAACTAAGAAGAAATGTGGAACATATTGGCAAAGCAGAATGGAGACAATCTAATCTAAGACGGCAAATCTACAGCCTTTCATTCTTAGGTGCAACAATAATGAACACTTAAGTTTTTTTTCCCCTTGGCAATGCAACATGGGAGTAATTTCTTGCCCCTTTCACTTAGGATTTTATGTTTTCAAGAATAACTTGTGTGCAAAACAACAACTGAGGTCATTCATTGCACAAATCTATAATTTTTTTCACCACTCTTTTCATCAAGCTTTTTTCATCAATCAGTCATTTCTTCTGCACCTGCTCTCTCTCTGTCTGCACTTTGCTTCACAAAAGGAAAATTAATTTGCACAAGATTTCTTTTCTTTCCTCTCTTTTCAAATTATAAAAACCTGGCTAAAAAGGAAAGTTCTTATCTCATTCTTGTAGTGAAGTCAAGCACTCTTGAGGAGGCTGGACAATATTTGGCAGAGAGTCTTGATATGTTGAGACAGCCTATTTCTCAAACACTCTTCACATCTCTAGCCCGTTCTCCTTACTTTGCATATTTCCTATTGTTCTTTTTTTTTAAGGTACATATTATTAAGAAGATATAAATCTAGGGCCAGAAGGGGTGATTCTGCTTTTTTCATTGGCATGCATTGTTTGTATACGCCATACAGAGAAAGATGAATTTATGTTCTGTTCAAGCTACTCTGAGTCCCCTCAAAGAGGGGGATACAAATAAAGTATTGTTGTTGTAATTTTAAAAATTACCAAAATGTACAAATCTCCTCATATCTTTGCTTGAAGATTTGGTGTTTTAAAAATATGAAAGAAAGAAAAGCTGACATAGTCATACATCTCAGACCAGGCATTAGGAGCCCGCAGTGGTGTAACCGGTTAAACCCTTGTCCAGCAGGACTGCTGTCCAAAAGGTCAGCGGATCAAATCTGGGGAGCAGGGTGAGCTCCCATCTGTCAGCTCCAGCTTCCCATGAAGGGACATGAGAGAAGCCTTCCATGGGATGGTAAAACATTTGGGCGTCCTCTGAGCAACATTCTTGCAGATGGCCAATTCTCTCCCACCAGAAGCGACTTGCAGTTCTCAAGTCGTTCCTGACATAAACACAAAAAGACCAGACATTTTGGTTTCTTATGCTTAAAAGTCTAGTTTTGAATCCCTGTGTATACAACAATGCTAATAATGAATTAGGCTCACAACTGCTTTTATAAAGTCTCCTTGTTTTTAACACTTGTATGTCAGGTTGGAAAAGCATGGCCTTTCAATGTTGGGAATTGGCTCCCCTATTGAAAGTTATTGGTGGGAATGGGAAAGAGTTTCATTCCAGTTACTTTCTGAAGAAACAATATTCTCATATTTTGTTCTGTTCTAAATACGAAGAATTCTAGTTTTATTTTTTAAAGAATCAGATCTGAAACAGAAACACTTATGCTTTTAAAAAAACTGAATGTGGATAAAACAGATAGACACATTACTTCATTTGTAATACTTAATAGTAATACACGTCTACCATTAAAAACAAGCTTAATTCCTGTTAACTTTGGCTCAGTGGTACTTTCCAACTCATAAGAGTGAAACTAGAAACCAGTGGGATAATCAGCTTTTATTGATATATTTGCATTAAAATAAACAGCATGTTCTTCCCTGTGAAGTAATCTATCCTTAAATTGTCCACATTTTGTGATTCTTAAACTTTTTTTTCAGGAGAGACTTACACTGTTGGCTCTATTTACTCTTCAAAATTATAACCTTAAAGAGAACATTCTATCTTTTTATCTTTCTTGCAGCTGAAGCAAAATAAATTCCTTACCTTGTAATAAAATTGAATGATACTGGACACATTCATGGTTGGGGCTAAATATAAATTTGCTCTGTGGACTCCCACCATTTATATTTGCATTACAAAGATCTCTCAGTTTAGCAGAAATTCTGGAAACCTAAAAAGAATTGTTTTTAAAAAAATCAGTAAGATATGCATTAAAGTCTGCAAATGTGTATGCAACAAGAAATGTGTTAGAAATATATGACTTTCTTGTTTGGGCTTCAATATGATTGGATTTAACATTGATATATAAATGGGAGGATAAATCTGCATTGAACATTTTGAGGAGTACATCAAGTTACTATGGTCCATAGTCTTCCAGTCTTTAAGCTTCCTTGAATCCCTTCTCCACCTGTCTTAACTATAAATGAAGTAAATGGACAAATGGGATGAATTACAGAATCTTGTAGCCGGTAGAATTTGCATCTGGGCAGAAAGAAGTCAAGCACATGATTTTTCCTGTTATATTTATTACCTCTTTGATGCTGTATTCTTTTTTTTTCCAGAGAACGGAATGATATTTAGCATTAGGATTCACAAATTATCTGTATGTCACCCTTACCACTTGGATGCTGATAGGATTGCCACTGTAAGTGATTTTTTTCCCATAAAGGAGCATTGAAATATAATGTATTTGACCTCTACAAATAGTGATATGATTATTAGACCGTGTGCATGTAAAGGGATTAATTGTCATTTTAACATTTTTACCAGATATACGTATTAGTAAACTTTATTAAAAATGAAAGGAAAAACTCCCTCTATCTTTCTTTGTGTATGTGTGTGTGTATAGTACGCATAGATGGGGCCCCTTGTGGCACAGTGTGTTAAAGTACTGAGCTGCTGAACTTGTGGACCAAAAGATCCCAGGTTCAAATCCCAGGAGTGGAATAAGCGCTCGCTGTTAGCCCCAGCTCCTGCCAACCTAGCAGTTCGAAAACATGCAAATGTGAGTAGATCAATAGGTACTGTTCCGGCGGGAAGGTAACGACGCTCCATGCAATCATGCCGGCCACATGACCTTGGAGTTGTCTACGGACAACGCCGGCTCTTCGGCTTAGAAATGGAGATGAGCACCAACCCCCAGAGTCGGTCACGACTGGACTTAACGTCAGGGGAAACCTTTACCTTTACCTATAGTACGCATATTGCACAAATGCTCACTTTTTAATTCACTGACTTTTTAAACCCTTTCCTCTGAAGCTCCACTAGAGATCCATTTGTATAATATATAGAATAAGCCACTAATTCAACAACATTGGCTAGATTACTACATATGCTATCTACATTAAATGTTGTAGTTTGCAGTAAGTTTAATGGGATGTCATTTTTGATTCTGCAAAACATAAAGACCTTATTTAAGTAAAGGGCTATATCTATATTGTGTATCTCTGCATACTCTGCTCACTTTTCACACTATTATCAAATGATAAATGTATTATCAGAATGGCTGGTTCACAATTAGGAAAATGGGTGCAATAGGGAACTGAAATACACCAGACAATATCCAGTGTTGATCATTCAAAATTGTATAACTTCCAGTACAATTATCATCTATTGTGTAATACAGTCCAGATAGTTCAAATTTCCTTGCTGAGGAATCAGAGCTCTTGTTTACATGTGTCTGTGTATGTCAGAGAGGAAGCGGCCAAAAAGGGGAGAGGAAAAGAAATGGAAACTGAGGAACCTGGCCGAACCAGCAGGTTCCCTAAGATTCTTGCTCTATAAATAAAAAGGCTTCTTTCTTACTTTTGAATCAGTTTTTTAAAAAACAAAACAAACAAAAATAGCAATTTACACTTTCCAGAATTACAATGCTATAAAAATTATTATTATTATTATTATTATTATTATTATTGACACAACGACGTTGTATGACACAGCAAACAAGATAGATATGCTGGATTTCGTTTCACAAAATCACAAGTCGAACACTTCCCAAGTGTCTAGGACTGTGTGATGTATTTTTGGATGATGCGTGCAGATCCCAGTAAGGTGGCCTTTTGCAGTTGGCAGATCGTAATTTTGTCAATGCCTATTGTTTCCAAATGCCGGCTGAGATCTTTTGGCACGGCACCCAGTGTGCCCATCACCACCGGGACCACCTGCACTGGTTTCTGCCAGAGTCTTTGAAGTTCAATCTTGAGGTCCTGATAGCGGCTGAGTTTTTCCTGTTGTTTTTCTTCAATGCGACTGTCACCTGGGATGGCAACATCAATGATCCAAACCTTGTTCTTTTCCACAACTGTGATGTCTGGTGTGTTGTGTTCCAGAACTTTGTCAGTCTGGATTCGGAAGTCCCACAGTATCTTTGCGTGTTCATTTTCCACAACCTTTGCAGGTTTGTGATCCCACCAGTTCTTAACTGCAGGGAGGTGATACTTGAGGCATAGGTTCCAATGAATCATTTGGGCCACATAGTTGTGCCTCTGTTTGTAGTCTGTCTGTGCAATTTTCTTACAGCAGCTGAGGATATGATCAATGGTTTCATCGGTTTCCTTGCACAGTCTGCACTTTGGGTCATCAGCTGATTTTTCGATCTTGGCCTTGATTGCATTTGTTCTGATGGCTTGCTCCTGGGCTGCAAGGATCAGGCCTTCTGTCTCCTTCTTCAGGGTCCCATTCGTGAGCCAGAGCCAGGTCTTCTCTTTATCAGCTTTTCCTTCAATTTTGTCAAGGAACTTTCCATGCAGTGTTTTGTTGTGCCAGCTGTCAGCTCTAGTTTGTAGTGCGGTTTTCTTGTACTGGTTTTTTGTCTGCTGTGCTTTGAGGAGTTTCTGATTTTTGACTTCAATCAAAGCAGGTTCTTCACTTTGCTTGACATATTCTGCCAGGGCATGTTCTTCTTCTTTGACTGCTTGTTTTACTTGTAAGAGTCCTCTGCCCCCTGATCTTCGAGGCAGATACAGCCGGTCAACATCACTGCGAGGGTGCAGTGAATGATGAATGGTCATGAGTTTTCTTGTTTTTCTGTCCAAATTGTCCAGTTCCGCCTGTGTCCAATTTATAATGCCAGCAGTATATCTTATGACAGGTATGGCCCAGGTGTTTATGGCCTTGATGGTGTTGCCTCCATTGAGCTTGCTTTTGAGAATTTTTCTGACCCTTTGTGTGTATTCTTTACTGACCACAATCTTCACATGTTCATGCTTGATGTTGTCCAGCTGTAATATGCCCAGATATTTATAGGCCTCTGGCTGGTGACACTTTATTGTTTGGCCATTGGGCATATTGATGCCCTCACTTTCAATGATTTTTCCCTTCTTCAATGCCACTGTCGAACATTTGTCCAAACCAAACTCCATGTTTATATCAGTGCTAAAAATTCGGACAGTGTTGGTCAGAGATTGGATTTCAGTTTCCGTTTTCCCATATAGCTTCAGGTCATCCATGTACATCAAATGTGAAATTTTGTGAGAATTCTTAGATGTTTGGTAGCCGAGATTTGTTTTTTGTAAGATTGTTGACAGAGGGATCATGGCAATAATGAAAAGTAGAGGGGACAATGAGTCTCCCTGGAAAATTCCTCTCCTGATGTTGACAAGTCCATAACTTTCATTTCCAACAAACAGTTCAGTTTTCCAGTGCTCCATCATGTTTTCAATGAAGGTGCCAACGTTTTTACTAATCCCGATGGTGTCCAGGCACTTGATGATCCAGCTGTGTGGGAGTGAGTCAAAGGCCTTTTTGTAGTCAATCCACGTCATGTGAAGATTAGCTTTTCGGCTCTTACAGTTCTCCAGAATCATTTTGTCAATCAATAACTGGTCTTTTGTGCCCCTGCTTTTCCGTTTGTTGCCTTTCTGTTCATCTGGCAAGATGTTTTTTTCTTCAAGATAGTCTTGAATTCTGTCAGCTATGATGCCAGTCAGTAGTTTAAACATAGTGGGCAGACACGTTATTGGCCTGTAGTTTCCTGGTGCTGCTCCTTTTGCTGGATCCTTTTGTATCAGGTATGTTCTTCCAGTTGTTAGCCATTCACTGATACTTCCTTTCTGCAGCATCTCATTGAATTGTTGGGCCATTTTTCCATGTAAACTAATCAGATGGTTGAGCCAAAATCCATGAAGTTGATCACTACCAGGCGATGTCCAGTTCTTGACTTTTTGCACTCGTTTGCTGATCATTTCAGTTGTTATTTCCATCTGTTCCATTTTGTTCTGTGAGAATTTTCCTTCAAACTCCTTTATCCACCCAGCGTTTTTGTTGTAGTTCTTATTGTTTTCCCAAAGCTCTTTCCAGAACTTCGTTGTTGCAGTTTTCTCTGGTTTTATGGTTACTGTGTCTGTTGTTTGGTTCAGGCTCTGATAGAACTGTCTTTGGTCTGATTGAAACAGTTGATTTTGTCTATACTGGATGATTCTGGCTTCATACCTTTCAATTTTTCTGGCTGTTGCTGTAATTTGTTCTTTCACAATTTCCAAAGCTTCTTCAATTTTTCTGGTGTTCAGCCAGTACTTTCGGATCAGGTATTGCTTGATTTTGTCATTCTTCAGTTTCTTCTCTTTCATATTTTTCAGGTTACTTGCATCTGATCTAAGCTTTTTGATTTTCAACTCTAGCCTGACCTTCCACTTTGGTTTTCCAGTCGATTTTCTTTGGGGCTGCCTTGGTTGTAGGAGCCCAAGCTCTTCTGTTACTATCACTGCTGCACTGTAGGCATACTGGTTTGTTTGTTCAATTGATGTTATTTGGACAGTAGAGAGTGCTGCATTCACATCTTTCATGAGAGGCTCCAGGTGTCTCTTGGGCACTGTTTTTAGAGTTGGGAGCCGCTTTCTTATTGCATTTGCTGCAGCATGAGCCATGATCTTATCCTTGAGCTCTTGTTGTCTTGCTGTCAAGGTTCCTGGTGGTTCAGCAGATGTTTCAAGTGCTGGTTCATGAAATTCTTGCAAAAGCTCCACACTTTCTTCTTCTTCTTCTTCTTCTTATTATTATTATTATTTATTTATTTCCAGCATTTATACCCCACCCTTCTCACCCGAGGGGACTCAGAGCGGCTTACAACAGTAAGAGCTTAATTGGGCTTTAGCTTCAGATGTTATCAGATCCTAGTCCCCATTTCATTTTTTTAAACTATCCATATAAGTAATAGTTTAGTACAGGGCTTCTTAAACTCTTCTACTTGGGACCCCTTTTGCCCTAAGAAATGTTTATGTGACCTTGGGCATATAGGTATATAAAATAGGTATAAAAATCAAACATTTACTGATAACAAATCAACATTTGCAAGGTTTACTAAATAGGCTGATTTTCCTTTCTGTGAAGTACAGCTGAAGCATCTTCTGCAGAGTCCACTATGAATGCAGCACACACATTCATGTAAATGTCTAAAGTAAGTCACTAGGTGATGTCCAGAAACTTTTAGTGTTGTCATGGAGCTAGAGCAGTGGTTCTCACCCTGTGGGTCCCCAGGTGTTTTGGCCTACAACTCCCAGAAAGCCCAGCTAGTTTACCAGCTGTTAGGATTTCAGGGAGTTGACCAGCCTCATAGAGATAGAAAAATATGTGTACCTTCAAAAAATTAACGGAATGTTTGTATAGTTAATTAAATAAATTTTAGCTTCATGCTTGTTTACCTGGGAGTGAGACCAATCAAATTAATAACAAACAAAATCCACAAGATTTCACAGTTAGAACTGAATTAATTTGTGACATCTACTTTTGACTGCTTTTTCTTGAAGCCAGTCTTCAAAACTATTGTTTTGGCTGTGAACTTATTAAAGTCTAGGGATAAAATCCTCTACATGCTTCTTTATATATATGTAAGCCCCACAGTACCAGATGGGACTTACTTTGTAATAAACTTGTATAAGACTGGGCTATAGATTGGTAAAGAGATTTTCACAGTGACATTTATTTTGTGTAATCTTTTGTATCAAGGGGAAACAGTCATTGTATTTCTGCCTCTAACTCTACTTGTCAAACATTAATGAAAAATCAATGATGATTTATGTTCACAACATTTTTCAACACACCTGTGTTAAATCCTGAAGGAAGCAGTCTCATTCCGAATTGCCTTCAGCCAGAATATATGAACTGATTTCCTATAGCCATTTGGCTCTAAGCGGATTCACCTCAGAAGAATCAATGAGTCGTTCAATAGACGGGTAGTTTCTGCAGAGTGAAAAGACAAAGTGTGCATGAGAGAGATTATTTCTGATAACTTTATTTCTTTCTTAGTAAAACCTTGGTGGGTGAGGGGAAAGAATTAAAGGATAAAGATTGTTTTCTATTGCAAAGATTGCATTTCATTCTGGAAAACAACTAAAAAAACAACTTTTTTCTCACACACCCAAATCATTTAGGGCTTCTCATGTTGAAAGTTGGGAAAACTTTGAGAAGGGGAGACAGCTTAGAAAATCCAATGTTAAGGATTTCTGGGAGCTGTAGAGGAGAATTTGGCAGGAGTCATATGTTTATAAGAACTTTCCCACATTCACACATTTCTTCATAACTTAATGGGGGGGGGGGGCAACTTGAGGTTAAAAAAATAAAAACAAATGTGGGAGAAAACAAGATAGACATATTCAGCCATCTGGCAAGAGACCTTTGAGTACTTAGTTAGTAAAATCCTGACTTTGAATCCCTATATATTCAACCACCTTGGTGGTACTAAATTAGGGTTGACACTTTTTTTCTCATGATAGATTTCTCTTGTTTAACAACTCTGCGGCAAACACTGCCAGCATGGTCCTTTCTATGCTCTAAAAAGTCTTAAAATACTGAAATCAGCCAACACTAATAGATTACACATACATATTCTACATACCCACATGCACATACAGCACAAGAAGGGAAATCTAGAATGTGTCCAGACAAGGGCAACCAAAATGACCAAAGGTTTGGAAACCAAACCCTATGAGGAAAGACTGAGAGAGCCGAGTATATTTAGCTTGGAGAAAAGAAGGCTGAGAGGGGACATGAGAGCCATGTTGAAATATTTGAAATGATGTCACATTGAGGAGGGGGCAAGCTTGTTTTCTGATGCTCTAGAGACTAGGACACAGAGAAATTGATTCAACTGAAGGAAAAAGATGCCGCCTAAACATTAGGATGAACTTCCTGATGATAAGATCTGTTTGACAGTGGAATATGCTGCCTTGGAGTCTCCTTCTCTTGAGCTTTTTAAACAGAGGCTGGATGACTATCTGCTGGGCATGCTTTGATTCTGTGTTCCTGCATGACAGAAGGAGGTTGGACTGAATGGTCCTTGTGATCTCTTCCAACTCCATAGTATATGAACATATGAAAATGCATAGATTTCTGTATAAATCCAATAAAATAACTCGACATTTAAAAAACATGTGAATTAAAACAAAACAGATGCATTTATGAATGCTTACATATAAGACTTGTTTTTTAGCTGAAAATATGTTTCATTTGGAAACTACAAGCCCCCATGCTTGTAGAAGGAAGACAGGGATGGCTGAATCAACACAAAATATGACTCCTGATTGAAGAAGGCTGGACTTGATTCCAAATAGGGTCAGACTATATTAAGCGCTAGGATTTCATATTTGAACAAGGCATGCTTCAACCGTACCACCCATGAACAGCATGCAGGGCAAGGGTTAAGTTATCATAGCTAAAGCCAAAAGAACACCCAATTCTGCCAAACACAATTAACTTCATATTAAAATGCTGACTTGATAGTCATTTGATTAATTTTCATCACAGTATGTATTTGTTTCCTTTCAGCTTATGTTAAATTAAGCCATGCTCCATGTCATTGCCAACTCAAGTCCTGAATGCATCTGCTAATAAAAACCTTTTCATTTAATCAAACCTGTCACTTTATAGAATGGTAAAGAATAATTTCCTGTCCTCAGCTATCAGGCTGATACACCATATTGTATTTATTTATACCCTGCCTTTCCCCCCAAAATAGGACTCAAGGCAGCTTGCAAGACAAAAAGAAATAAAAGTAAACACACATGCAAATAAAGACATACAAAAATTATGTTCCAATGGCATTGAATTGACATCAGTGAAATCCTAATTATTTTTTAATTTAGTGTGCCTTTTAGTTGTTTCCAACCTAAGGT
The DNA here is from genome assembly GCF_035594765.1 of Anolis carolinensis. Taxonomy (NCBI): domain Eukaryota; kingdom Metazoa; phylum Chordata; class Lepidosauria; order Squamata; family Anolidae; genus Anolis; species Anolis carolinensis. The sequence goes on along the minus strand of NC_085845.1, from coordinate 165,176,302 downwards.
GATTCTAAGGCAAACCTACATAGAGTTCTCTCAATATGATTTGTTCAGAGGGGTGTGTGCCATTGGCCTCCTCTGAGTTTGAGAGATTCCCAGTGAATTTCCATGACTAAGCTAGGATTCGAACCTTGTTCTCTTGGAGTCCTAAGTACAAGATTCAAACATATTCACCATGCTGTTTCTCGTTCAGTTTTAACCCACATTGTAATTCCACTGAGTTCAACAAGAATTGCTCTGAACTATGCACTTTTAGATTATTGTCTTTGTTGCCATTTTCAGTGGTTAACACTGAACTGGATATGATTTGCTGGAATACATGCAAAACTTGTTATGGAAGAGCTTATAAAGAGACCTTATTTGCAACCTCATCAGATGGCCGTCAGCATCACTCCACTTAGTAGAGAGGCGTGGCTCCAGCCAAGGGTGATCAGATGGGGGAAGCGTGAGCAAGCGTGGTGTGTGTGGTTTCCCCCCGTGGATTGCAATAGCAACACGGGAGCACTCCCATGTTGCCCTGGCGGTAGCATGCACTGGCTCCACCCTTCTTCATCCATGGAGCCACTCAGTGGGGTGACCGGGGCTAAATCAGACCATGCTGCCAAATTTAGCCCCATATGAAGAGGTTGTATGTGATGACAAACTGCCATTTGGAAATGGATCCCCAATTCCTGCTGAAATTTGTATAGAACTCCAGGGAGTGGGACAACCCCTTCAACCGTAGTGCAAAAAAGGAACTTTTCTATGTTCTAACTCTCATTCTTATATCCCGAGATTCGCCTAAAGGTTTTCAAAAGGGGCTGGGCAGGAAATTGTCTTCTCTACTGCAAAACTGGATGTGAAAATCAGCTCCCCAGAATCACAAAAAAAACTAAGAAGTACTGATGCCTCTAGACTAAAAAAAACCTATGGTATTTTTTTCTAAAGAAATTACTTTGTTGTTTTTTCTATGATCGAATATGCTAAAGTTGCAATAAATAAAACAGACAAATTGAAGATTCTTCCAACAGCTCTTGATCATCCTTCATGTTTCAAGAGGCAATGCAGAAATAGGTACCAATCAGCAGCACACAGTACAAGGGCATGCTAACCTCCTTAGTAGGAACACTGTGATATCCTCAGGATTTAAAATCTGCTCTGGACTCCTCCTGAGGTATGCTAATACAGGCTGTTTGAAGCTTTTGTTTGTTAACAATACCACAAGGGAGGCGTAAATGATTCTGTAAGCAGAACTGAGAAACAATAGCAATATTTTTAGGTATTATATAACTGTTTTATAAACAGCACAAGAGTGAGCCTCATAGAACCAATTTTCATGGGGAGGGAAATTAACCAGACGGTAGGAAAATATATAGTTGGGAGACATTAATACAAAGATCCTTGGTTGTTGTTTTTTTTTAAGATTTCTGAAAACTGTTGATAAAAGAACTACAGGAGTACAGGCCAATAGTTGAACATAAGCAGAGCAAGGATTTGCTCACACACCTGTCTGCAGTACAACAAGTTCAAAGGTGATTTAAAAAATAGGATCTGAAGGTTACAGTTCTTCCAGGGCACTACATCCAAATGTATATGCACATGTAAGAACTCAGTGTTTTATTTTAATATGAATCTGGTTAATGATCTCTCACACAAAAATACCTAGTTCCTAAACAAAAGATTATTCACTTGAAGAATCTGAAAGTTAAAATAAGTTCATATTTACACTATAGATGTAGTTTAATTTTGCAGCAAGGGCACTGCAAGAATAGTGGGCATTTCCAAACCTTTTCCAACAGGACCTGAACATTGATCAGGTTCTCATCCGAAAGACTCTCAAACATTTAGAAATCCAGGCAGACCTAAGGACAGATTAATATACTTCCAGTACACACTACCTCAATTTCATTCCGAATTCTACTAATGTGGTGGTTTATGAACTTGAGGTCTTCAGATGTTTTGACATTGAATATCTGATCCCTGCTAATTTTCCATAATGGCTAGGGGTTGAAATAATGCCATCTGGAAAACTAAAGGCTGAGAACCACACCTTCAATGGATATACTTCAATGGCATTTATTCATTAATCCATTCTATTATATTTTGTCATTCACACAAAAATAAAAAAATATATACATTTAGACTCATCTGCATGAGAATACACATCTGTATGAAAATATCTTCATGAAAATGAAAATGCACACTTTTAACATCCCAGAAGCCCAAAGGCAATTTTATGTTTCTGCCAATGTACTTATACCAGTTGTCTATGGATAGAGGCTGCTTCCTTTTCTCTACTTGTTCCTCTACACACGAGAAGATGGAAAATTCCAAGGTGGAACCCGATCCCCAAAGGATCAGCTGTGGAAAAGACCCAGATACATTCCAGTAACCCAGAGAAAAAGCAGCAATTTACTTTTTCAGTAAGGCTGCTCCTGAATATACTTCCACTGCCAAAAAATGGACTGGATGTCACTATGGGAGACCCTCCCCATCTTTGTTGTTGTGCCCCATGAGACAATGGGCATGGTAGAGGAAGACCACCTTTGTCAACATCATGTGAAGTACATAATGTTAACACAGACAGCATTCTAATTTATAATTACAAGCATATTTTCTCAGAAAAATGAATTTCTGATGGTGTGTTCTAAAGTATGAATTTAGTAGGAAATGTCGATATGCCAAACTTCTTGATTTGCATTCTAGCTTACTGCTATAGTTCAGGGTCTCTTGAACCAAGGAAGACACTTGTGTCTTTATGAGCAAGCTGACAAGAACTGCAGCTCATGTTCATGGGGGGAGGGTTTCTGGGAGGCAAATTCAACTATTTGTATTCTCCTTGTCATTTCAACTATCAAAGGTGGACAAAGCCATGTTTTGGCAATCCTGCTTCCTACCAAACCACCAGCTGATTAAGTCCTCAGTTTTAAGCATTCAGAAAGATTAATGGTTCAGCAGATATTTTCATACAATGTGGGTAGCTGCAGATGGGGAAAGAGGACTCCAGACTATTTATATCAGTGTGTTTGGCAGTGAGATGATCACACGCCCACCTGCAGCCACTCTTCCAACGATTATCCACTTGACACTCTGTGACTTCAAGAAGAGACAAGGGCCACCTCACTATAATAATGGGCTAAGCTACCTCCCATTGGTTAGCAACCTGCGAACATACCAGGTGGGCCTTCTGATACTGTTGGCATTGCAGCCAGGTGCTCAATCAACTATTTGGCTGGAGTAGATTTTAATCACAGGGATAGGATGTGATCATTCTCAGCCTCCCTGTGGCACTAAGTGAGGACCATCTGTTTTGTAGGAAGCTGATTGTTCCAGTCTTCCCTTCCATGGATAAATGAAAGTACAGGTAAAAGTGGTATAGAGATAGATTAAATGGGAAGGTTCTGGGGTTTAGAATACAACTCCATAAGAGCCTGACTTATTTGGAAAGCAGGGGGGTTGTTTTGAGGTTGGGCCCAGGAGCAGGGTGGGAGAGGTGGAGGATGAACATGCCAGTAGAAACAATGAAAAAAAATTGACAGTTTCTGTCACAGGATTAATCATAACAGGGCTTTCTCTGTACCTGTGCCTTGACTATAGAATTCCTTACCCAAGGAAGTTAGACTGGTTTTTAAACTTCTGGTGGGATGCCAAAACAGTGCCACTGAATGTCTGAAATTTGAAATTTTAACTGCTTTAAAACAGGATTCTGGGATTGTCTTTAGACTTCTTTTAGAAGTTTTTAAAAAGCATTCAGTGTGTTTTATCTTTGTATTATTTTAATTAGTTTTTAACTATTTTGGAAGTACAAACAAACCATTTATGAAAATCCTTTATTTTACTCATCCAAAACATTTGAAATCTCCTGAAACAGAAAGAGCTAGTGTGCCCAATCTTAGAGTTTGCAATATCCATACATCTATTCATTTCTCTGTTTCCTATCTTCTTCCCTTGTATTGAAACTTTTGTTAGCTTACAATTTAACCAAATACAGTACACGGTGCACATAAAAACATACAAAAGATTATTAAAGTATAATTGGCTATCAGAGCCAGCATGGTGTAGTGGCTTGAGCATTGGACTACAACTCTGGAGATCAGGATTTGAATCTCTGCTCAGCTATGGAAACCCTCCAGCTGACCTTGGGCAAGTCACATTCTTCAGAGGAAAGCAAAAGCAAGGACAAACCCCCTCTGAACACATGTTGCCAAGAAAATCCAGTGATTGGGTTGCCTTAGAGTTTTTAATAGAAATGTTTTTGTTCCTCTCAAGGAGATGGAACAGTATATAAATAAAGATGATGATGATGATGATGATGATGATGATGATGATTAGAGTTGCCATAAACCAGAAAAGACTTGAAGGCACACAAGTTTAGTGATCATTAGGATTAGAACATGCATTTAAAATGGATCAGGAAAAAGGCTTAAAATCAATCCAAGATGAGATTAAAGGCTCTTTCTTCAAAATTACCATAAGAAAAAGGTACCACTAACAATGGAAATGGGATAAGGACAGTGACAGTAGCTTCTCTAAGAAAAACTTCCAGAGGCTAAGAGTAGCCACTGCAATGATTTATTATTTCAACATTTTTGCTAAATGCCAACTAAGTTACTCCCTTGAATGAACAACTTAGAAGGAAACACTATTACATAAAACACCACATTCTGAACTAATTGCTTTTTGGAATACCTTAGACAATATGCTAAAAACAGAGCAGATGGATAAAATATTTTATTCATTTTAAACGTTCAACAGTACTACATCTTCATAGCAAATTAATTCTCCAAAGGTTGCTCTAATGTAATATTATATTAAAACGCAACTGAATTTTGGAAACAATTCATCTGGGTTTCAAGGTTGCAAAGCTACAAGATTTACACTAAGTTGTGCTCATTGCTACTTTTACTGTTATTACAACTATTTAATATTTATACAGCATCAACAGTACTCTGGCTATAGTATAGCTGCAGAAGCAGTATTTTTCTTACTCAGGAGACTTTCACATTCAACAGGAACACTAAAAAAGGCCAGGAGCTCTTATTAACTATGAGCATTGGAAAGGAAGACCCAGAAGAAAGGAAGATTCGACGCAAGAGTGAGATTCCCTTGAAACTGAAAAGCGATTTTTAAAAATAATCAAAAAATTCATGTTTAATTAGAAATGGAAGAAAGTGAGGTTAAACATTGCTTTGTGGGGCATCAGAGGGCTATAACATGGGATATAATATAAAAATAGAGAGAAGCATGGCAAAATGTATGGAGCCAGGAGGCAGAGAAAACTTGAGCATCACAAATAAAGGACTAAAGGCTTTTTCATTCCGTTAAGCGAAAATGCTGTGTGGGAATGAGGTAGAATTAATGCAGTTTGACACCATTTGAGCTGCCATGGCTCAATGCTGCTGAATCATGGGAGTTGTAGTTTTACAAAGTCTTTTGCTTTTTCTGCCAAATAGGCCTGGTGCCTCAATAAACTACAAATTCTATGATTCCATAGCATTGTGCCATGGCAGTTACAGTGGTGTCAAACTACAACTAAAATTTTCACAAGCTTCATAAGACAAGATGTCTAGGGCTGGATCTACACTGCTATATAATCCAGTTTTACATTAACTGCAAAAAATCAAAGAAATCATACTTAAAATTAAAATAAACTGCACTTTCAACAAAAATATAAGTTAATCCTGTCTTTATTTATCTTTATTTGCTTTTGATTACTGTATTGCAACATTAATATCAAGTCAATACAGAAACTGCACTTTCAACAGAAATATAAGTTAATCCTATCTTTATTTATGTTTATTTGCTTTTGATTACTGTATTTCAATGTTAATATCAGGTCAATACAGAGTTTCTAGTATTGGTACAGTACATAGTATATAGTATACAGTATATATTATTAGACCTATTTTTAATCATAACTTTCAAGCAACCAAAAACTACATTTTTCCAGCTTCTACTAATCCTCATAAGTAAAGAGGTAAAGATTTCCCCCTGACATTAAGTCTGAGTCTGGCTCTGGCAGGTGGTGCTCATCTCAATTTCTAAGCCGAAAAGTCAGCGTTATCCGTAGACATCTCCTAGGTGTGGCCAGCATGACTGCATGGAGCACTCCCACCAGAGCGGTACCTATTGATCTACTTACATCTGCGGGTTTTTTTTGAACTGCTAGATTGGCAGAAGCTGGGGATAGCCATGGGAGCTCATTCCGCTCTGCAGATTCGAATCACAGCCCAGCGGGTTAACCCACTGCGTCAACTGCAGCCCCAATCCCCATAGGTGCCAATTAACTGCAAGTATACCATAGTTGAAAAGCCATTGAAAAAATAGGTATCTTGAGAAGAATCCTAGATTCATGAGCATCTTTACAGCTCATGATTTATGCAGCACTGTTTACTGTACACCCATGAAAATAAAACATAGTTCATTTTAAGATTTTGCTAAATGGACCTCAGATAATGTGATCCCAATCCCTTGCACTTGGATGAGGGTGGAACTGTCTGCCACAGGCAACAAACTCCATTCATTGTTAGCTTTTGTGTTCAAATTGTTTTATTCAGTTTATCATTTGTGACTTCCATTAATTCATTGGTTATATTTATATACAAGCTTTCCTCCAACAATCTCCAGGGGGGAATTAATAGAACACTTCTACTTTCATTATTACATTATTTTTAAGGAATGTTTTTGGGATTTCTTAAAATACTTATCTATTCTAACAAATGTTTTAAATGTGTTTATCCATACATCAACCTTGTAGGCTGGGAGAGCAATAACCAATGTAATCTGTAGATTATTTCCTTTTTCCTCCCATTTGTATAGATTGTATGTGCCCCAAAATCATGTTATAGTGTGTTCTCAAATCCTCCAGGTCATCTCTTTTTTTTGTAGGGCCATTGTCTACTAGGCACTGCAGAGGTAAGAGAAATTCCTTTTTCAAATTCCACTGCCAAGAATCAGTTCTATTACAAAAAAAATCATAGCTTCCCCAATTTACTGCTATAAGGGGGTTAAACATATCAGCTATTATGATAAAAGAGATAAAAGCAGTAGTACAGAAAACAAATCACACAGTTCAGATTGAAATCCATGCTATTCATTAGTTAAATTTGGTACTTTTGCACATTCTCATCTTAATGTATCTGTGAGAATGTTATATTAAAATAAGAAAGCATAGTGTATACATCATTTTAAGGTAGTATACAGTGTTCTGGATCCTGCCAGTCATTCCCAACTAGAATCAGTTACTGAGTCAACCAGATGAATACCAATGGTGAATACCAATGGAGAGCGCTGTCCCAGGAGCCCAAATCATGTGTATCACATTTCCCTATATACTGCAAATAAGATCTGGGACAGTCAATTCATGAGCAAATTTTCCATGGTTCAAATTTTATTAAACGTTTTCAACATACAAATGAGCTTCCATATATTTACATGTAGCTTTTATCAACATGTTGCTTCTTGAACTGTATGTTGAAACAGGCACTGTACAATTAAAAGCAGCTTTCTTTGCAGTAAATACTATATGTCTGAATGCTATTCTGTTTTATAAGTCCAGAGATTCCCTGATTCCTCAAGGGACTATCACTGAGCCAAAGATTTTGCATTTTTATCTCCGATTCTGCTAGCAGATGTTTAAAAATGCATGTAACTAGACAGCTCCCTTTTGGCTACACATCTGAGAAGGCTTGAAAAACCTAATTTATTCTTTCAAAGGTCAGCTGTAACAGACACCCAAAATTGGTTTCAAATCCTCCTGGGAAAAACTGTAGAATAAAAAGTCCTTCTGTGTTTGAGTAATTTACCCATTTTGAACAAGCATTCATTTATCCCACAGGCAGATAATAGATCTTGACAAGCTTATGTCATATATGTGCTTCTGGGCTCATATATGTTAAAATAATACCATACAGAAAAAAAATGTACAGGGTACACAGTGAAATCAAATGTATTTTCCACTCTACCAGTAGCCTAAACTAGATATTTCAAGGTCAGGGATCGTAGGCAGAAAATGGAAGCAAGATATTGCTAACTTTCATAGTTAAAACAAATTATGAAAGAAACATATATGAATATTTGGCTGAAAAAAAGGAAAAAATATGCAGGAATTCGTTTTTTCATACCTTTTTATTCAAAATCCAGCTTCACAATTAATCTTGTAATTAATCCCTTTCCCCACTAACTCAAATTTATAACTGTGTCATATTATGACTGTAACTTAACATGTGTTAATGCCATGACTGTGACATATTAGTTTGCTATTATCATTGCAAGGCTACAGCTTCACTAAATGCTGGAGGAGGAGCAGCTCATGATTAAAACATTGTTTTTGTTGTAAAATTGCAGCAAAACTATTTTTTAAAAAGCTGAAAGTACTTAATTTACTTACTTTGGCAACATCAGAAAGAAATGTGCCAGTTTTGCAAATTTGTAACTATAACAGCAATTCACTTCGGAAGCTTGAAACTACACACAGGTAGTTCCCAAGTTACAAACATCTGACTTACTAACTACTCATAGTTAAGAACAGGGATAAGACAACAGAAAGTGAGAGAAATCTACCACTTAGAAGGGAAATTCACTCCTGAAAGAGTTATCATGGGGAAAGGTATCTCCACGGAAGCTCTATCACCAATTTTTGCTTCCACAACAAGGCACATTTTTCAAAATCAGATTATCACAGGGACACAAAGTGTGGTGAAATCTTCTGAATAGGGGCATAGACAGCATAACAGACACCGCAGGGGTGTTAACCCTTCCCTAACATACAAATTCAACTAAGAACAAATCTACAGAACCTGTCTTCATAATTTGGGGACCGCTTGCATATATTTTTTTAAATAAAACTCTGCCAGACATTCCCTCTCGGTGTCCAGGAACTATCTGAATCATACACTATAGATATGATTTGGATATAAAAGACCATTCCATCTCATCAATTTATATTTTGCTATCCCCAAGAATGCTCCCTTGTACTTTCTACTGCTTTTAAACATAATTCAATTGGCAACCAGGACAAAGGGTTCAAGAATGAACTTGGAAACATTTTGAATTGAGAACGAAGTGCAGGATGCTTTCGCAAACTTTTTAACATACTAAAATATAAAGCTTTTGTTTTTCTCATATTCCATTATAAATAATGCCTGGCACCCTGTTCAGCATTTACAATGTTGTAAGCTAGGCCTATGATCTTTTAATATTCGTATTCACATTTGCAACCATGGCACTGTCGCCACAATCACAAATGCTCCTGAAAACCCACCTTAAACATCAAGCAGCTGCATCAACTAAAGGAGTTATGTGGGGCGGAGTGAGAGAAGTGGTTAAGGATTATGCATCCAGCTATATCTAACCAAGAAGCCACAGTGCAACAAGTAGTTATGACAGGATACCGCAGTGCTCCCTGCTGCTGCTGCTCATTGATACCACACAACAAAAGAAAATTAGACTGGATAGCCCTTGCAGCATGGCCAATGACAGGAAAACAGCTGGGTGCATTCCTTCTGATCCACACTCTTCAACAACATTAAAATGTATGTATATAGCTATGTGATATGGCTAGGAACTTCTTCACATGGGGCAATAATTTCCCATTTCACCACTTTATTTTGTGGCTTGGATGGGGCCTGCCATGTGCCATCACACAACACATGACAGGCCCCGCCCATTTTTCTCCCAAAGTGAAGGCAAAGTGCCAAAAGGTGCTGAATCCTTCACAATGGGGAAGAAAGTGTTGTTCAGATAGCTCCAATGGAGCTACCCGCACTTTCACCCCCAAATCACCATGTGATGGCAGAAAGGGCGACAGGGCAAGGCACATTGCTGCCTTTCTGCCATCTGATGGGGGAAAGAAAGGGTGCCAACACCCCCACATGTAATGAGGGGAGGAAGGAGGGTGCCACCCAAAGTGCCTTCCCTTTCGCAGGCAAAAAGGCATATCCCAAAAGGGCTGTGTGACAAGGTCAGTGCAGAATGTCAACAATAATTGCAAAACCATACACAAACACCCATAAAGACATTTGTCTACTCACAAATTTATGTTCCCACTATTGTTACCTTTTGTTATGGTTGAGCCTTATGGCTCCAATACTGGGAGACGTGGTCGTAAGACTCCTCGAGAGTCAGACTCTCTTGAGGAGCGAGAGAGGAAACGGCTGCGGGACATATTTGCAGAATCAACTGACGAAGACTCCTTTGAGGGTTTTACTGAGAGAATGGAGGAAGAGGTGGTTAGCTCAGAGGAGGATGACATGGAATGGACTCGTGTGAGGGAGGATTTGAGTGTTCCTGGTAATGATAGCATGGGAAGCGACTGGCGGGTTGCAGGATCGGACCCGTGGACGAGTTGGAGGGATGGAACGGGATCCACAGCTGGGGATGCTGTGGGGCGTAGTCAAAGATGTTTTAGCTCTGATGAGGATGATGATGATGAGGCACCTGGAATTAGGGTAACAGCTGATAGCGATGAGGAGTTGTAACTGGCATAAAATGGGGTCTTGAATCCAGGGCTAATTGCGTTGGGCAAGGTAATCTGGACGAACGCTTGGGCTCTTGTTGGGAATTTCCTGAAGACGGGTGTGTTTCGTTTGCTGAATACGTAAGTTACCAAGGACACTGGGCATAGACGGCGGGAGGAACTGTGTGGGCTTTTGTTGTGCAACCTGTGTTTAATCTTATTAGCTTGGACCTCCGTCGTCTTCTTGACGGACATTATTTACCTACTCGGAATTGACGCTGGACTGGCTGACTGACTGACTGACTGACTGACTGACTACGACCTTGGACTACCCTTTCTTTGGCTATCGGTGGAATTCGTGGAACCTAAGACGCCTGCACCTGGCTATCGACCTCAGACCGGATTGGGACCCCGCTGACCGCTGCAACCCTGATTGATGTATTTGGACCCGGAGTTCGCCCGCTGCACGGAGGAGTAACAACTTAGTTACTTAACCACAGCTGTTGAGTAGCAGAGAGGAATCTGCTGCCAGTATTTATGTTTTGTTGAATCTTTGTTTACCAGCTTTTGTTTGTTTAAAGTGCCAGGCTGAAGTAAGCATTTTTGGTTTAACCCGGATTAAACTCCTGTTTAATCCGGTTTATCTTTTGAACCGTTTTGAGTGACTTTTCATATTGAAGGCGAGTGTTTGCCTAGCTCTTTGTTTTTTATGAGCATTTTTTGATTCTGTATCTTTAATAAACTGTGTTGAATCTTATCTGGTGGCATTCTGTCTTTGACACCTTTAGCAGAAAATTTGGAGACTGTTTTTGTAGATTGCATCTTTTGGACTCCCTTGGCCAGTATGGCCCAGAAGTATGCTAGCGGAAGCATTCTGTGAATTACGGTCCAAGAAGGCAACCTTTCAAGCTATACGTCAGTGTAGCATTTTAAGCACGAACTTTGCCTCCTGCTCTCATGATTTATACGGGTAAATAGACTCCACACTTCACATTATGACAAACATAGTGATAGTAGGGGGAAATAACTGTATGACTTTAGGAGTATGGCAATAAACATAAAAATGCAAAGATGCATATTATTTATTCTCAAATTGCAGCTCATGAAGAGCAGTGAGAGAGAATAAATCATAGAGAAGCTTTTCCTGGGATGCATCCCAGGACATAAAATGGTCTAGTGCTATGATGTAATTTCTCAATAGTATCAAGTGCTGCCATTCAGGAATAGTAGGGACCTATTCTCAATCAGCATGCCATAGTGGATAGTGGATAGTACAGTAAGGGCCTTTCCTCCCCCTGCGCAGCTGGGAGAAAAGAGATTTGCCTCCTCCCCTGAATAGGAGTCCTTCATGTAGTTCCGGCTGGACCTACATTAAAAGGGGTAAAGGTGATGTGTAGCATCAGCCTGCCCCCTTTCTTCAGTCTGATCCGTATCATCAACCCACCTCGCCCGCCTAATAACAGTATAATTCATTTGGTCACTGGAAGGGGCCGGATAGGATTTTTTCTCTCTCCTATATACTAGGAGGGTTTTTTGCCTACCCTATACTGTCTCAGGGGCCAATTGGGATGGTGCAGTTTTAAATAGGTCTCATCGGAAAACAGCTGGTGAAACATGCATTTTGGTGTACACCCAAGGCACACCCCCCCCCCTTTGGAGTGAAGGCCATAAACTAAAACACTCACCTGGGGTTCATTTAAAGGAGGTGAGGTGAAACCAAATGGCCTAGGAAGGGGGAGAATCTGGCCTTGACAACTTTGAGGGAGACTTCTCTGGAACACTTCCCTTAAAGGTTGCCCGGGTTTGGTCAACAGGGGACCAGATGTTTCGCCCTAATTAGCTGAGAGGTAGGCCGGACAGGGACGCTACCTCGGCTTTATCCTTACCAAGTTCATGACACCCATAGAATTTGATACAGTTACAAAATTAAATATGTAACAGTTAATAAAGTTGCACATATTTTCAACCCATAGCTTTGTGTGGTCTCATCATTTCTGGGGTTGTCAGGCAATCTCTCATTTCCTATGAAGTATGGGAGAATTTGGGTAGGAAATTAGAACTGAGGAAGGCACACAGCATTGCAAGCCTCTCCAGGGCCTAATTTCTCCAACTCTAAGCCCTTTTCATATCTCAAAGTGTTCAGATTTTGAGTGATGATTAATTAGGATCAGAGAAAGTGTTTTCCCTGTTAATTGAATTAATCCCATCCCCATGAAACTGTGTTTTATTATCAGAAGCTTCAAAAGTTAATAGCAACCTGCACTTGAGTTGGGGCAAAACTTGGAAAAGTTATTTTTTGGAACTACAAGCAGTAGATGCGCCCAACCAACATGGTTAACTGTGGATCATATGTTAAGAGCTCATACAAGACAATCCTCTAATTGTTTGCATTTGAATTACATCCAAATAAATATTATTATATTCCAATAGTATCCCTTCATATGCAGAAATCAGTATACATACAATATGCAGACCATATTTGTAGAGGGACCTGTCTCACTTGGGCTGCTGCTCAGAAAGGAATTACCATGTTCAGTAATTAAAATGAGTATAACTGTAAATTAAGACACAAGAATATATATATAGGACTAAGGTCCTAGGTTGTAGCAGGATTCTTATAAATTTTGGAGAGGGTAGGAATTCTGCATTTAATCAGTATAGATAAAGGCAAAGAAAAGAAGGGGCATGTAATTCCATAGCACCTGGAAACTGCACAATTCCCAGCCCTGTTCTAGATTTTCCTTGGCGTTTGTGAATATCGGATTGATTTTGAAGCCTGGTGTATAACAGTCTATACAAATGGTCCCCTTTGCACAGTTTTGGAACAGTTCACAGGAACAATGTGATCCAGTATGATCCCAAAATAAGTTTAGCATAGACTAAATACCCCGAAGATACCTGTCCTGTCTGATCTGGGAAATTAAGCAGGGTTACTTGGATGGTCAAGGGATAACAGCTACTGTAGACTATAAGGAAAGAAATGGCAAATCTCCTCTGACTACAGTAACTTTTGCCAAGAAAACTGTATGATAAATTCACAATGATTTGGAGTTAACTTGATATCTTTGATTGTATTTTCCTGAATGGCAGGGGTGGGAGTCAATGGCCCTTGTGGTCTCTTCCAACTCTATGATATCACAGAACAAAAGAGAATTGGACCAAATGGTCCTTGCTGTCACTTCTAACAATGATTCTGTGAAATCCAATTACAGCCACTATCCCCATGACAGTAAGTAAACAGTAGATATTTCTTTGTACACTTATGCTGAGTTCATATGATTAGAGACTGATGTAGGTTGCAGCAGCAGTCAAAAGTTAAAAGAAGATATAAGAACAATTTAAGTGCTTGACACACCATGCTTTTATCAACACTTTGCATATATTGTGCTCATACCAGTTTAGCCTCACTCACTTAGAAACTGATGAAGTGGTTCATATGTTAAACATAATGTATATGTCAAGCTTGTGCTAAAAGTGTCAGGTAGGAGCTAGGAACTGTAGTGTTTTCATGGGTATAACATGTCACAATCTTAAAGCAACATTGTTTTATTGGATTGTGTGTATTGTATGCTATGTTGTCATATTCTCATTGCTTTTATCAACACTTTGCATATATTGTGCTCATACCAGTTTAGCCTCACTCACTTAGAAACTGATGAAGTGGTTCATATGTTAAACATAATGTATATGTCAAGCTTGTGCTAAAAGTGTCAGGTAGGAGCTAGGAACTGTAGTGTTTTCATGGGTATAACATGTCACAATCTTAAAGCAACATTGTTTTATTGGATTGTGTGTATTGTATGCTATGTTGTCATATTCTCGTTATAAGCTGCCCCGAGTCCCTGCGGGGAGATGGTGGTGGGGTATAAATAAAGTTATTATTATTAAAAGTTATTACATTGGGCAGAACCAAAGCCATTGCTAACCAGACCCAGAAGTAGCTACTCTGCTCCCTTTCTGTTTCTACCATCACATCTTTTCTCTCTGACACATACTCTTGCTCACACTCCCCCTCCAATTTTTCTTTTATAACAAATATTTATTATTGTAGGTTAAGCATCCCTTATCCGGAATTTCCAAAATCGAAAACTTTTTGTAGCCAGCTACCCTCTTCTGATTTCAATGTAGTACCCATACTTTTTTCTTTTTTTCGTGTCAGGAGCAACCGAAGTTGCTTCTGGAGTGAGAGAATTGGCTGTCTGCAAGGACGTTGCCCAGGGGACGCCCGGATGTTTTGATGTTTTACCATCCTTGTGGGAGGCTTCTCTCATGTCCCCGCATGGAGCTGGAGCTGATAGAGGGAGCTCATCCACACTCTCCCCAGGTGGGATTCGAACCTGGCAACTTTCAGGTCAGCAACCCAACCTTCCAGTCACTTAGTCCACTACGCCATCTGGGGGCTCCGTACCCATACTCATTCATTCATTTGGCAAAATGTACTGTTGGGGTCCCAGAGAGTGGAGGGTAGCTGGAGGAGACTTAAGGATCTGTGAAATGGTAGGAGGCTTGAATTCCCACAATTTCATAGGCTATTTGTCTCTTTCCACCCTTATATCCCATACACAACATAAATAGTGAGTAGACAAGAAACAAGACTGAAGAGAGACAAGATTGTGCAGAGATATCTTATTATGTATGTGTGTGTATGTGTATATATATATATATATATATATATATAGAGAGAGAGAGAGAGAGAGAGAGAGAGAGAGAAGGAGATTCCAAAATAAAAATCCAAAATCCAAGCAATTTCTTAAAGTTCTCATGTCAGAATGAGAAATAAATATTCATTAGATTATTCAGTTTTAGTTTACACTTTGCACCTTCACCAGGTGGGTTGGACTTGTATATTGAATTGCTGCCTGTTGTAAGGCCGCCCTAAGTCTCCTTTGGTGTGAGAAGGACAGGGTACAAATGTGGGAAATAAATAAATAAGAAAAATATCTCATCACTCTAGTAATTCAGGAATGGCTTGAGCTTCTTGCTTTGAGCTTCTTTAATATATAGATTATAAAACATTCATTTAAGCCTAAAGACTGTGTTTAAGCCTAAAGACTGCTCCCCTTCCCATGCAGCAATTCCTTTATTCCTGTCCTTGTTTGTGATCATGGTGCCAGAAGGAGGAAGCAGTGAGAAGCACCTCCAAACAAGGGATTAATCCCTATTCACACTCCTACCATTACTAGATTTCTCCAGTTAAATGAAGGAGATGATTAATATATCAACATCTGTGTACATCCGTGAAAATTCAGCTGCAGCTCTTGAGCCAACGAAGACTACAGTATATCATCTTTGGTTGTGTTTGTGAATGTAACTATGGAATGGAAGCCTAAATAGTTCCTCTTATGCTTTAAAAAGCTTCACTACAGCATCATGAAGGTCTCAGGCTGAAAAAAGAAGACTGCCAAAGGAGCCTCAAGAATAAAGAAACAGAAGAACTTAAATCTGGAAAAAATTGTGAGAGTTGGTGGGCTTCTGAGAAGTGTGGAGATGGGAGTATCAAGGAGGAGTGCAACTCAAGAACAAACTCATGCCTGAAAATAAGAGATTCTTAAAGATGGCAGAGGGACTAAAGGTTGCCCTTGCAAACAGGATTGTGAAGTTCGAGTCCAAGTTTCACCTTTGTTGGTCCTCTGCAGGTATGTGTGTGTGGTGAGGACCTAAATATGGCATGCTGCAATGTAGCCCTCTTCAATAAACTTGTTTAATACAAATAAATATCCTGTATATTAGCTAGGTAGAGGGATTTAGAACACAATATCAATAGCAGAAGTAATTCTTCCTTCTCTTACACTTTTTGCTCTCATGTTCAATGTTATGAATTGGGCTAGCATTTTCAGTCCCAAGTGCTTTTACTTTCTGAGCCAGAAGAACTTAGTGCATTTCAAAGACATTATAGCACTGAAATGGAAATATCTGAAACAAAAGCCTTTTCCAAAAAAATACTAAAGAGATAATAGTGAAAAAAGCAAATAAGAATTGGTGGACCAGATGGTTGTTTTTCTTGAAGAACAGAAACTGTATTTCAGTGCATGCCATAGACTACTTTCACAACATATTTGCACTATCAGCATAGTTTGGATAAAATATCAAGAGAGGCCAATCAAGGGCAAGATGTTATCCTTGAAGTAACTGGTTTGATCTTGAAGGAGCTGGGGGTGGCAACAGCCCACAGGGGGCTATAGGCCTGGACTGGTCCATGAGGTCACGAAAGAGTCGGAAGTGACTGAATGAATAAACAACAAAAAATCAACCTGCAAATTTACAGTAGTTATAGATTAACTGCATGATTCAATCCTGTGGAATTCCGGGATTTATAAGTCAGGAAGTAGTATTTATAATTCTCAATCACGGATCTGTAGTGTATCATTAAACTACAGGTCCTATAATTCCATGGGATACAGACATGGAAGTTAACGTATCACCAAAATGCTAGAATTGTGTAGTATAAAAGGGATCAATGACCAGAGTAAGAGAATCTCTATTCCTGAAGTGAAAGGATAGGGCAGGCAAGCTCAGGCTCCTCTGTACTTGTCAAGGTAATGCAAACTTATGCATATATCTTAACAACTCCAAGGACTTAACAGATCAACAAATTGTGTCATAAAACCAAAAAGGATAATACCACTCCCCTACAGAATAAAGAGCTTCAGGCCTGCTCTTATGTTGAAGAAATAGTCTTTGAACCACATCAAACTCTGGCAAAGGGGAAGGATAAACCAATATTTTGGCTCATGTAGCAACTTTATTCTGAATAATACTAATCTTGCATTATAGAGGAACAGCCCCCATGCCGTGGATAAACAGTGACATCAGTAGAACAGCTGCTGACATTCAGTGAAAACATTGGGATTCTGCCCAGGAATCAAGGGTGACTGCAGAAGCCACCTAGTACAATAACATGCAATGCATGTGATACAAATATTGGACATGGTTTGGTGTGTTGCAGCACACCACTAAAGTGTGCTGCAACTCATCTACTTGTGTGGAGCGAATGTTTCTCCATGCAGATCACAAATAAACTGAATTGATTAGATATGGACCAAGTAGCCATATTTCAGCCTGCCTTGAAATGAACACCAGTGCTATGTATTCAGTGTTCAAGACTAATATTGTATAGGTCTCCCTCTGACTCTACTAGATCCTTTGTTTAATTGGTCAGAGAGCAGATAATCTACTCGGAGATAACTTGAGTGAAGAATTTTTGTTGTCCTTAATGTGCCAAATCAAAGAAGATGGTAGCTGCACTCCTATGAAAGGGTTGGCACTGATGCCAAAGGGATACTTCTAAATAAATACAAGATTTCCATAATACAAACCTGGGGTGCATTTTAAATTTTGTTTTATCTGACTCACTCAGTTTATTTGCTTTAAAAATAATATAGATTGCCTGTGATATCACAAAGCACCATTTTCAATTTCTCTTTCTCAGTGGGATTACAAATGCTGTTTATTCATTCAATGGTAATACGACCCTGTTTAACCAAAAAGATATTTATTGAATACAAAATTTTGCAGGAATATATGTGCCACTAATAATTTGGGTATATTATGCAAAAATAAGAAACCAAGCCAAAGCCTCATTCTTCCTGACATTCAGTTTCTCTTATAAAAAATAAAGTGCCTTGTATACTATCTTATTTTATAAGGATTTTAAACAGCTGGTCATTTGAAAAAGAATTGAAACAAATAACCAATTTTTAAAACACCTCATTAAGTCTCGCCTCCTAAACCTCCACCTATTTTTGTAGATTAAAAGGAAATAAAACACTTTGCATATTGCTCAGCTGGTAAGGATATTTAAATAAATATGTATATATTTCCTAATAATAAGATAAGCCTTCCATCTATTTGTTTTGTCATTATCTTTAGTTTCCTTTTCCTGCACAGTACTAGCAACTGCTGGGCAGATTTTATTATTTTTACCTCTAGCAAAAGCTTGACTTTAATTATATGAGCCAAAATCCATGTCATGTAGATCTCAAATACAAATGTATTAGAAAAGAGCTCTCAAACGCATAATGTTCCAGATACAATTTCAAATGAAAGATCAACTTTTGTGATTCTAATAAGATTGGGATTCTCTCCACAGCCTAAATTGTTTCCAAGTGATGCACTTTTGATTTATTATCCTCTACATGACAACAGTATCATTTCTCTCTTATTCTACTATTGTACTTGCATGACTGAAGATGTAATAGCTTGTTCCCACTACCATATTACTTATTATTCTGAAAATACAAATATCAGTGTGGCCATCCAAGCCTATGGGTGCCACAGGGAGAGGTGAGTAACTCTTACACCTGATGTTGTTGGACTATAAGTCCCAGAAGCCCTAGTCAGAATAGCCAACCAGTGATGTATGCTGGGATTTGCAGTCCAACTGGAGGGGTACTGTTGCCCAGCCCTAACCTAAAGCACTAAGAACATTGGGAGCTACCTTATACTAGTGAGATTATTCCTCTATATGGCACAATATTGTCAGAGGCAATGACGTTTCACAGTTTCCAGTCAAGGAATCCTTTCCAGGGATTTATAATGGGAACCTCAGCATGCAATTCTGCATATGGGCTGGATACTAATAAATAAGGTAAGCCACATCACAGTAGGTACCAAAGTTACTTGTCAATAGGAAAATGAACTACATTAATATGTAGTAGCATTAAGATTTCCTAACATAACTTTCATGCAAAGAAATTTGTAATTTCCCCCTACCAATGTATTATGTTATCCATTAGTCTATCAATAAGGATTCCTTGCCAAAATTAGATCAGTTTAGTAAAAATATTTTGCGAGGGAAAAATTATATTTCTTCAACAGGGATGTGAGAAATGTAGCCCATGGGTCATATGTGCCCTGCCCAACTCCCAGAACTCAAAATATATTTCTTGTAAAGTGATTGTTTCATTATGCTACAAAAGTTAAATGACTCTGTTGCAACCCAGTAGAGGCTATATCTAGGCATTACCAGGTCCCCAACTAACATGTCTACTTCCTCTCTTCTTTCTTTAACTAGAAGGAACACCCCATAGGGCATGGACACACTCTCTTCAAGGCTAATAATGATCCATAAAGTCTCCTAGAAGACTAATAGGTTGTAAATAAGTCATATAAGTCACCCAAAGCACATATAGTCACTACTAGAAAGAGGTTTTTTTTGGGGGGGGGGGGGTTTCGTGTCAGGAGCAACCGGAGTTGCTTCTGGAGTGAGAGAATTGGCCGTCTGCAAGGACGTTGCCAAGGGGACGCCCGGATGTTTTTGATGTTTTGACCATCCTTGTGGGAGGCTTCTTTCATGTCCCCGCATGGAGCTGGAGCTGATAGAGGGAGCTCATCCACACTCTCCCCAGGTGGGATTCGAACCTGGCAGCTTTCAGGTCTGCAACCCAACCTTCAAGTCACTTAGTCCACTACGCCATCTGGGGGCTTAGAAAGAGGCAAACCCTTGCTTTAAAATATAATGTAGAATTGTAATGCACATGTAAAAACAAAAGAGAAACAATAAATCAAACCAAAGACCTACCTGGCCAGCATCCAGTGTCCTATAGTGGCCAACAAGTGAAATATTTTATTTTCCCACGTACATCTTGAACATGGCTGTGAGTTTCTGCAACCAGTTGGAGATCAACAGTAATACAACCAAGGTGTAACTATTGCAATGGAAATGCCACCCTCCAAATGAGAATATATTCCCCAAACAATTTTTTTTTGTTTAACCCCAAAATGCCTACCATGAGACAATGAAATCCATCCACATCTGGAAATCTTTTTATCTGCTATATTCACATTCTCTTAGTAAACTTTGCCTGAACTATTTCTTTAGATGCTTAAATTTAATGTGGAACTATGGCTGGATCTACACAGCCATATAATGTAGTTTGGAACTGCATTATGTGGTCAGTGTAGACCTATATAATGTGATTCAATGAAGTTAAACTGTATTATATGGGTCTACACTAACCATGCAACGCAGTTCCAAACTGCATTATATGGCTGTGTAAATCCAACCTGAAGTTTTAAGTAAATGCTGTGCTAAATATTTGGAAAGTGAAAAAAAAATCTCTGGGGAATAATTCCCAGCTGTTTGGTGGGGTGATACTCTCATTTTGCCCAACCACCCAATAGCTGTACCCCTGGAGCCTCCAAGTACAGGATGTTAACTACCACAACCCAAGCATACCCCAGCCCATCCATTTCTCATTTATTTCCAGAATACATCGACCAACTGCAATTTATATATCTTTTATCTACATTAAACCCAATGAGAAATATTAGCATGTTCATCCTGTTTTATAGTGGCATGTACACCATTTCCAATGACAGTAGAAAAGGGAAGCTAAGATAAATGATGTGAAAACAGCATGCTTCTATGTAATTCGCAAAAGAAAAATATGCACATATTCTCTACAGAGAAGGTCACATGGGCTGTATAGATATCAGAAGTGCATGCAATTCTCCACCAGAGAAATGAACAAGATCTCTTTCATGGTATAAAGGTAATATATGAGTCACATGCCCATCTTCTGTTGTCACATTCATGGAATGTGTGCTTAAAGCCTACAATGCTGAGCCAAAAGACAATCCTAGCCTCTACAGAAATATGTTAAAGAGGCATGGAAAGAAAGAATTTTTGTAATTTTAAATCCTCAGATTGAAAAACAAGTTTCCCAACAGACAGAAAAGCAAGAAATCACACACTTTTCTCCTGGTATTTAATGCCTAAAAGAATTGAAGAGGGATTAGTTTGCAGAGAAAAGTATGGAGGGTTTGTTTGAGGTGAGGGGGTTGCACAAAAAGTTGTTTCTTTTGAATAAGAGAGGTTTCCTGCACCCTCCACCCTATATCTTTTTTGTGTGTCAGGAGTGATTTGAGAAACTGCAAGTTGCTTCTGGTGTGATAGAATTGGCCCTCTGCAAAGACGTTGCCCAATGGGATGCCCAAATGTTTTGATGCTTTACCATCCTTGTGGGAGGCTTCTCTCATGTCCTCATATTGGGAGCTGGAGCTGACAGAGGGAGCTCATCTGCGTTCTCCCTGAATTTGAACCAGAAACCTTCAGGTCAGCAACCCACGTCCAGGTCAGCAGTTCTGCTGGCACAAAGTTTTAACCCACCATGCCACCAGGGGCTCCTTCCTTTTAATAATTCCTCTGCAATATTTCAGGATGTTCATACAGGGTGGGAATACGCTCATCAGAGATACTTCAGAACTTGCCATTAAAATTGCATGTTGTTCCTGGAACTACTAATCTCTGTTTGTATGAAGTTTATCATATGTGTAGGGTTCCATCTCCTTTCCACTGTGGTTAGTCTTCTTGAAATGACAAAACAGGGCCATTGCCGACATAATACTCCTCCAGCTACTTTTGCTTCCACAGCTGCATCTACTTCCTGCCACTGGAAGAAACACACTAACATTCAGGACTACCACAATCATGGGGCCTTTTCCTCCTTTCCTTCCAAAAAGGAAGATGTTCTGCCTGAAGGACATTATGGTTCTATGGCAGGACTTTTCTACTAAACCGCTAAGACCCAAACACCACAGAAAGCCATTGCCAGTATATCTGCAGATTATAGGAATTTGTGGTGGCGAACACCAAACTATGGCTTCTGGGAAGTTGCCTGTACTTGCTATGAATAAAATAAATTCAAAATGCTAAAACAGCGAGATCCTAAATTGAAATTCAACCAAGGCAGTGTCATCATGGCTAAGCCATAACTAATGTCACAAATTTATTGAACAAATGCTACATCAAATGGCACCTTGTTCTTGCAGACATGGCAGTATGACTATTCTTTGACAATATGACCAGGCTTGCATTAATAATACAGCTTTAAGGAAACCAGAACATTTCTGGCCTTTACCTGACAAACCTTTCAATGTTTCAACATTAGCAGAATTTTTCTAGCCATTGCTGGTGGCAACTGCAGCCCACTGCTTTGTGAGTCCTTTCTGTGGAAAGGAGATGGAGTGAGGATAAATAAGGCAAGGTTATTTTTATACATGCAGATATAAAAGGCAACATATTTTTTAAAATTACCATCCAGCAGTTGAGTACAATCTTTTGTTAGCGATCCCTCCTGACTGTCATTCTCACTTCCTGTTGCCATAGAAACCACAGCATCCAGCATTCAGGACAATCTCAGGGTCTGCAAATTCACTCTCATTCCCAGACCTGCTCTGACCAAGTCGATTGGGAAAATGGTGCTGGGATCTTTGGAGTCTCTTTGGTAGGTTTTCCAAAGGTGACGCTGCCTAGCAGTGCCAATTTGTGACTTCTTTCATCAAGCTTTTACCCTCTGATTTTGCCCTCACCTCAGTGCCACAGCTGCTTTGTCCCTTTCAGCCCATCAAACTGAGCTAACAAAGTCTGATTATAGTAACAACAGAAATAGAGTAGAAATGGCTAACCACTGTCATCTTAATGCTGCCAGGACAAGAGCTCAATTGTCAATAATGCCATGACATCTTCTCCATAGGGATAAGCTAAGTAAGGATATCACTGAAGCCAAATATAGCCTAGTCAATGCAAGACTCAAATTTAAAGCAGTGTTCCCAATTCAGGTAAGTGCTGCAACCATTACCTTGAAAACAATCGCAATTGACGAAAATTTCCTTGGATATCGAAATACTGAAGAACTATTTTTCTTTCTTCTTCTCTCACTCTCACAAACACTTTTCATCCAGACAAAGCCATTTTTAAATCTTTTTCATTGGCCTAAATTGAACAATGAGTCTGTAGGAACAAATAACTTGAGATGGTTGATTTTAATGGATCTGCTCTAGATAACACTGCCATTAGATTTAACCCATAGGACACGTTGTACTGAACTTTAGAAAGCTATGGTGAATAAAGCATTTGGAAATCCTGCCTCAACAAAAAAGTTGTGAATCCCTATCATTATATAGGGTGTTTGAAAAAGAACTCCCTTGTTTTAATGTGTTGTAACTTAAAACTAGGGAGTTCTTTTTCAAACACCCTGTACTACTTCTTAGTGCAAAAAAGGACTATTTGAAATAGCAAACAATATACCTGTCTATGAGCATTTTGTATAACCAGATTCTGAGGATATATTTTCCCTAACAACGATTGCAGGAAAGTTATAACAGAAGATGGCCTAGCTATCTAAAAAGGATTCCTATGGTTACATTATGGTGGCTAGTGAAATACCAGTCACTGTTGTGCTTATCCTGCCAAGAAAATGGTATGTATCTCAGGGAATCATACCTCCAGCAATACACACAGTAAATTGCAATCTATAATAAAATAACCAAAAGTGCTAAATAGATGTACAACTTTAAGACTAGTACAACACATGGCTAAATAAAATATTTAAAAAATCGGTAATGGGTGCACACACTGACATTGTTATTAACTGCCACCAAGTGAACTTCAACGTATGGCAACTATGAATGAGAGATTGCCACGTTACCCTATTACCAACAGTCTTATTCTGGTCTTGCAGACTTTCCACCTTGTCACACGGGGCTAAATTCCACTAATTTGGCCCCGATCACCCACTGAGCCGGTCGACTCCCATCACATGATGCCGCGCTGGCTCCACTCGGCAGTTGCCTGTGGCGCCATCTTGTTGGGGGTGCCATCAAGGCAACTCCTGTCTTCTGCGGCCTGCCTCCGCAAGGTATTGAACTTCTTTTTCTGTTGATTTATTGTAAAACATGATGTTTTAGTGCTTCATTTGTAAAATCTTAATGTAATTTGATGTTTAATAGGCTTTTCCTTAATCCTTCCTTATTATCAAACATTTTTGCTTATCCGACGCTTTTATTTTTCAGTGATTGGTTTTTGGGGGGGCACCAAAATTCTGTTCGCCTACACTTGAAAAATACCTAGGGCCGGCTCTGGCTGGCTCCATGGGTAAAGGAGGACAGAGCTGGTGCATGCTGCTGGCAGGGCAACACAGGAGGGCTCCTGTGTTGCCACCATTGCAATACATGGGGGGAAACTGCATGCACCACACACACGTTTCGCCCCATCTGATCACCCTTTGGCTAGAGCCAGGCGATGCGAGGGGCGAAATCCCCATGCCCTTCTACGAAGCAGGGCAACCTTGATGACCATCTGTCGAGGTTGTTAGAGCCATAGCTTCCTTGATTGAGTGAGTACATCACTTGAGTGAGTAATGTGGTCTCCCTTGTTTCCTATTGTTCCCCCATTGCCTTCTATCTTATCAAGTGAGTCATATCCTTTTCATAATATGTTTAATATATGACAGTCTCAGTTTAGTCATCTTGGCTTCTAGGGAGGGCTCAGGCTTGATTTACTCTAGGAACCATTTATTTGTTTTTTTAGTAGTCCACAGTATCCATAGAACCTTTCTCTAACACCATATTTTAAATAACTTGATTTTCTTCCAGTCAGGATTCTTCATTCTGCGGCTTTCAGAACCATACATAGAAATTGGAAATAGGTCATGGATGACCCTAACTTTAGTATTCAGTAATATATCTTGTTTGGCAGTGGAATATGCTGCTTCGGAGTGTGATAGCGTCTCCTTCTCTGGAGCTTTTTAAGCAGAGGCTGGATGGTTCTCTGTCAATGATTCTTTGATTGTATGGCAGCGATTTGGATTGGATGGCACTTGTGGTCTCTTCCAACTCTATGATTCTAAGATTCTATCTTTTGTTGTTTTCCTTCGAATGGTTTCCAACTTATGGCAACCCTAAGGTGAACCTGGTCATGGAATTTCTTGAGAGGGTACCTTTACCTTTCTCCGAGGCTGAGAGGGTTATGCACTCAAGGTCAACTAGTGCATTTCCATGGCTGAGTGGGAATTTTAACCTTGATATCACCACTCAACATTCAAGCCACTACACTATCCTGGCTCTATATCTTTACACTGGTTTTAAAGAGTTTCTACCTACTAGCGAACCTTCCAATGGAAATCTATTGCTGGAGCTTCCAAAAACAGAAATGGCAATGGAATTCATTATATGAGATTGTCGTGGAAGATAAAAACATAGCCCATATTATTCATGGCCAGTACTATGTTTGTCTATATGGGAGATATAACATTTTTTATTTGTTAGAAGAGACATGCCCTCTTCATGCATCCTGTCTTTCTTACAAAGTAAAATACAACTTTCTCTTTACTTTCAAAATATCATATTCATTAGGAAGGGGATTCAAGCAGTTAAATGCTAAAAAATCAAAAATGAAAATAGAATTGTGATTCCTTCACAATAGAATTTATTTAACTATTAGTAAAACTGGAGCAGACATTTTCTTATGCTTCGCATTTCTATCAAATATTGTTTTGTTGAAGTGCTTGAGGAATTACTATGAAAAGGGAAAGATTTCAGATTTCTTTAGCTTCTCTAGGATAAAACTAGGTGGCCTTTGATCAACACAAACAATGAATTGAAAGTGGGAAAGTAATACTATTCATATTTTATGTTGTACAGAACTATGAGATACAAAGGAGATTCACCTAAAAATTCAAGTCATATAGTTTAAAAAGATGTTGAAAGTTAAAATTTTAATGGAATAGGATATTGAGAAAATAAAAGAGAGGTTCACACAAATGTATTTCTCTACTATAATAACAATGAATCTGCTATTCTTCAGCTACATCTCTAAGTTGATGCTAAAGGTGTATTCCTGACAAGTTTGATCATTACATTTAGATAAAACAAATTCACTAGCTGCCAACTCCTGTTATTTGGAGGTAAGCTTAAATATTAAGAACTTTATGACACAAGTCTGAAAAAGTGTAATTATGACAGGATAAAATGGATGAAGTTTTCTGCATAGCGTTGTGTCTTTCTCGTAGTCATCCTGCCTTTGAATCATGATTGCAACGTCTCTTTTCATTGACAGGAAAAACCCATCAATGAATCCAATATCACTGTTCTTCCATCATTATGCCTTGTGTGACAATGTTCTTCCACTGCAGTCCCAATGTTGCAAAGCAAAGGAAGATCTTGCAGTAATGCAGGAACTGCACAATTGTGCAATTGTGACAAAATAGGGGAGAAGGAAGAAACAGGGGAAAAACAGTGTGCATGTGCTGATTAAGCCAACATGGGAAGGAACCAAAACTGTGAAGACTGATGGTAAAAATGTACATCAACACATTGTACAATTGCAGATGTGTTAAGGTTATTGTTCCAATAATGGTATGTTTTTGTTTGCTTAAAGAATGCAATTGTGTCAAGACAATAGCATGGTGTGATAAGATTGTGTGTAGGAAATTAAAGGGAGAAAGAAGCACTTAGGTCCAGACAATCTGAAAGACTAAATCTCTCAAAAGCACTTCCCCAAGTCTTAAAATCATTGGGGTGGGCTTTCTCATGGTCCCCCCATCCTCATAGTTAGAACTCATGAGATGACTTCTCAGTGGTTACTCCTGCATTGTGGAATGTCCTCCTACAGGAAGTTAGGCAGGTTTTTACATGATTTGTCATTTAATCATTTAAAATGTATGTATACTCTGACTTAATTTTGCTGAATCTTATTATAATTGCTGCATCTTGCAGAAGTTTGAAGCGAGACATGATAGTCATGTTTAAATATTTGAAAGGATGCCATAATGAAGAGAGAGCAGACTTGTTTTCTGATGCCCTGGAGCCTGGAACTTGGAGCAATGGGTACAAATTACAGGAAAGGAGATTCCACTTGAACATTTGGAAGAACTTTCTGATGGTAAGAGCTGTTCAACATTGGAACTTATTGTCCCAGCACAAGAATATTACTGTAAACCAGCACACGCAAACAATCATGAAAGAATGGACTTGGGACAAGGTAATATGGGCTGTAATTAAGCGGATTATTCATTCCAGCACTTAGGCTGGATCTACACTGCTCTATATCCCAGGATCTGATCCCATATTATCTGCTTATCCCAGATTATCTGGCAGTGTAGACAAATATAATCCAGTTCAAGGCAGATAACCTGGGATATAATGCAGTGTAGATCCAGCCTTAGTTATTGCTGGTTGGAAATGTTTGTGCATGGAAAAGAATTTTGATTTATTATTATTTCCAATTTATGGTCCCCCATTCATATGCTTTAAAATATCAATTTACATTTATAACAAAGTCTGTGGATTTTGGTAAACTGATATCCAAATGAACTAAACAAAACCGGCAGCTGTCTGCACTAGTCAAATTTAATAGGCAGAGCTATTCCTGCCATGGAAAGAATCATGTTTTTTTCTGTCTGCCATTGAGGAGGAACCTGTCAAAGAAAAGGAAGTGGCAGCCATAATTCAGCACCACAACCATGGTGGAATATATTTGGATATGTTTAAGAGCTCATCATTCAAAGCTTTCAGCTTTGATAGGTGAATGTCAGTTTTGTTTTTGTCAGATTCCACTTTTTTAAAATGTCATGTTCTTTCCATCAAATTTATGAAGAATATTAAAAATGTCTAACAGTCTTGCTAAAAGAATGAACTAAACAGAATTTGCTGTTTTCCTTGTCCCTGAGGAGAAGAGTTCTGGGGAAAATACTTTTTGATGCTAAAACACCCAAAATACCAGCATAGTCAAGGTCTGAGTGTTGTAATCTAAAACAGAAACATTTTAAGCTCTGTTGATAAATTTTTAACCTATGCTGTAGTTCAAATTCATTCCCTCCCTCCCTCTCACACACACACACTCAAGGTGGCAATATGTGAATATTTCATTGGGAAAAGAAGAATTCCATCCAAATAACTTGAAAATAAGATGTGGCACAACATAGCGGTCCCAGTAGAATGAAATACACCTGCAACATTGATGGAATTTGATGCTTACCAAGTTCTACGTTAAGAAGACTGATGAACTTAAACAGTGTCTCAGATACTAAAATATTGCTCTCACCAATATATGCAAATGTAATAATCTTTTATGAGCATGAAGAAGATGGGCTATAAAGACCAGAAAACATTGCAATAAATATTCCATACGATTCTTTATTCTCTCTAGCAACATCTCACTTTACCTGTATTTATTTTGCATGGGCATCAAAAACTGCATTACTACACCTCACAAACTACAGCTTAACACATAGTAGATTAACAAAAGGTAGATGATGCTTTATTAGTACCTTAAATTAAATGGGCTTTCATACTGCAGTGCAGTTTACGTGTTTCATATATGACAATTAGCACGCATGGGCAAGCATGAAGTAGGTGCCAATCATACTTCTACCTATGATATGTTTTGAAATACATGTTTACATCATTCGCATGTAGGATGTACATTTTTCAGAAAAGAATATTTGATTATATAACACCAAGATAATAGTGTTCTGTTACTGAAAGAGCTGTTCCTGTTACCACTTTGTTTTTGATAATAAAAGCCCTAAATGGTTTGTGAACTATAAGAACCATTTGTATCAATATGAAATATAGGCAAATTTTCAATCTGATCTTTAAATTTCTTTTTAAAAGGAAATAATCACATTTCTTTTTTAGTGGTTATTTTACTCTTAAATTGCTTTTTCTCTTAAATTGTATTTTAAACTGCCTTCGATCCTGTGTCAAGAGAAAGGTGGGATATAAATACATTAAATAAATAGGTACACTTTTAGTGTTCTAAAAATTGTATTATTTTAAGCACTGTAATGTAGTGGAAAAGCACGATAGAAATATAGGAATGCATAGAGATGGTAAAAAAGATCTTGAGAATTGGAATATCCTACATAGACAAGAAGAAGAGAAAATACATACAGTGTCACCAATATATCTGATACAGGCGGAGTATCTCTTATCCAGAAATGTGAAATCTAAAATACTAAAAATCTGAAATTGTCCACAAAGATGGCTGATAAAGCGACATCTTTGCTTTTTGATAGTTCAATGTGCACAGATTTTGTTTGATATATAAATTTACTAAAATATTATGAAATTAAAATGCGTACAAGACATAGATGAATAAATAAATAAATTTCATGTTTTGAAATGGATCTCATCTCCAAGACATTTCAGTATGTATATGCAAGTATTCCAAATATTTTCAAATCCAAAATACAGAGTACTTCTAGTTCCAAGCATTTTGGAACTTTTACTGAAGTGCAAATGATTTGCTGTTGAGGGTAGGTGAAAATGCAAATTCACAAGGACTTCAAAAGGCATTTACTAACTTAAGTTCAAACTACTCTTCCAGATCGGAAGCACCATCTAAAGTCCTGCAAGAATATTCTGTGTTTCGGTCTAATGTGCTTCAAAGGCTTTCTGCAAATCTTCAGCACTTTGATCCTTACAGAAGGTTGATGGTGATTTCCCCAGGGTCACCCTTCCAGATCCTGTTCTCTTAATGAAACATCTTAGGTGCTTGGTAGGAAGAGGGTATCCTCTGACTTGGAACATTGTAATCAATGTGCCAAAGGAAGATCAACAAATTCTGTAGATTCACCAACCATGGCAGAGATTTACAGGCAGTGCAATACAAAATCTATATTACACCAAAGGCAAGCCATAAAAACAAGCAGTTTGGAGGTTTGTTTGTTTATTTACTTCAGGGGCATTTGGCTAATGAGAGCATGATATCTGCAAAGAGAAAGGGCTTGCTACAGAAAATAAGTTCCCACTAATTGCACTAATTCAAAATTGTAGCATGCATCACTTAGCAAAATATAGGCACTGGCATCCAGCATAGCACTGGCAGAAGAATATTTGCTAAAGAGGGATGATTTGCCCTTTCTCTGCACGATAGCTCTATCCTTTCCAATTCCTAGGAAGTAGGGTTGGGAAGCTGCAATGGAAGGCAGAAGTGGGGAGAAATCGGGCTGGTGTGGTTTCCGTAAGTGGAGATTCCTCCTCGCCTAGCTGTCCTTGTACTTGTGCTGAGACTAATCCATTACAGTGTCCTTCTGTCATGAATATGTGATATGTCAAAACCACAGAAAAATATCATGACACATTGACTTGGCATGCTGCAACATCAAATGAATGGAGGAGTGAACCAACTATGGCTTATATCATTGGCTTTCAGCTCTACTCCTTTCAACTAGCCCTCTTCCCTGCTTCCCATGTAACAATCTTGAGGGTCCTACTTATTACATTCAAACAATAGTAACTGAGAAAACTTTTGAAGATGTGAGATAAAAGCTAAAGCTGTCTAGCCACTCAGTTAAATAGGGAATATAAAATTCTGTCCCCTATTTTCTGGTGTCCAAATTCACAAGAACTGAATTGAGTTAGTATACCCCTAGAATAGTAAACATGTA
Source organism: Anolis carolinensis (assembly GCF_035594765.1). Classification (NCBI taxonomy): domain Eukaryota; kingdom Metazoa; phylum Chordata; class Lepidosauria; order Squamata; family Anolidae; genus Anolis; species Anolis carolinensis. Next base: position 165,145,699 of record NC_085845.1, on the reverse strand, counting down.
GGATGAGAAAAGAAATTTAAAACTCAACAATTTCTACAGATGATGCTTAGTATGATGACATTCACAATTAGAATTAAAAGAGGGCTTTAAAACATTTGCAGAGGCACCAGATGTGTTGCTAAAATGGACTTGCTGAAGGAAAAAGAGGGAAGAAAGAGATATTACTAATGCTGGAAAGAACTCTGAAACTGGTGCAAAGATAAATAATCTTTAAAAACAATAGTCTGTCTGATAAATAACCAAGCCCTTTGTGTATGAGTAAGAGTCTCAGAATGGGAAGTGACAATTTAAAAGTAAAATGGGGAGGGGGTCAAAAAAGATTTATCGGAACTGTAGATTTGGAAGGGGACCCAAGAATCAATTAGTTGAATTCCTTGCCTATGGAGGAATCATTTGCTAAGCATCCTGAAAGGTGAGCATTCAGCCTCTGTTTAAAAACCTCCAGTGAAGGTACGTCCACCACCTTCTAAGATACTCTGATCTCTTTCATGCTACACAATTACAGCACTTTTATAGCATTTTAACCATTATGGTCTACATCCTATAAAATCCTTAGGTTCATGAGATATTGAGAATTATCTTGAGTCATGAAACTGCAAGCCCCAGTTTTCCATGGTATCCATGCATTCCACTGTCAGCTTTTACCATACGGCTACAGGAAGAAGAAGAAAAATTCATAGAGAAAAACATATGCAAATGTTGCTCTGTGAGGGTGCACGTGAGATTTTGTATACTTCTTTATCTGAAAAATATTTGTCTACAAAAATGTCTACATTCAGTGTGATTAATGTGATTTGAAATATAAGTAGTGCAGTACTCAAAAATTCTATAAAATAAAAGTGTCTGTATATTGTAACAAATTCACATGAAGCAATGATTCAGATAGCCCAGATTTAAACACATTCCTATTAATTTTGATTATCTTCATGCTTAAAATACACCTGTGTTTTAACTAGTTTATATCTCAGAAGCAGAAAGGGATATGATACCACAAATACACAAATCAAAGCAAACAAATGACACTGATTTCCTAAATGTAAAGAAACCAGTACAAATAAATCAACTCTTTGCCTCTTGCTATGGATTTGTGGAAAATGAGTCAGTAGCAAAACTGATGTACTCCAATAGGAAGGTGACAACTGAAACACTTAAACAGCATCTCCTGCTGGTTAATCAATATTGCTGTATTTGGCAGCAGTTAAAGAAGACAATATCGTTCTATTACTTTATCTTTATAAGTAGGCATATTGAGCCTTAGAAATTATACTCAGGCCATTGGAATTTACACACACAATATTAAAAGTGAGGACAATGAAAATATGGAGGCACAGTTTGGTTGAATGTGCAGCCCATCGTCCCTATGGCATGCAATTCTGGCACATTTCTCTTTGATTTATTAGCACACAGAAATGTTGTGGGCTTGAAATAATCAAATAGTGCTATGTGTTTTAAAAGAAATTATGATGCATCTTAGAAATTAAGAAGAAGCCTGGATTGCCACATGTAGACAACTCTTACTGTACATTAGAAGGTAAATATAAATGTGCCAATAAATGTTTTAGTCAGTTGCTTCAGTAATGTGAATATGTTTAAAAGATAGGACACCGAAAGGTTTTGTGATCCGATTACCATTACAGTTAGTTTTCAGGAATTTGGACTGTATTCAAATCCAGACCATTTTGAGCATTACAAAAATTTGTCAAGAAAGACTGTGATATACCTTGAAACTTATTCACTCCAGGGATGTTCCTTAGATTCATCTGAACCACCATCAATTACATGAGATTTTGGTTGCATTCATATAATGTTAGTCTAAATCCACTTAGGAACATCAGAGAGAGAAGAAAGAAAAATATGTTTCAATTGCCCTCCCTTTGATCAGTGTTCAACACAACTCTAACCTTAACTAACCTGCCAGTTTTGGTTTTCCATCCCTCCAGTACTAAAAATTATCTAAAAGATCCAGTTTCCAAAATCCATTCTATTAAAAAATTATTTCAGTGACAGCATCTACTTAATCTAATTTCCCTTTCTTTAAAGCAGTAACATCTTCTGAATCTCTCAAAAACTAAGCATTACATCCTTCTCAAGCTCCTTAAACTACTTTTAAAAAATTACATGCTGAAAACAGGCCAAACAATTAAGTAGCAGAATAAGGCTTTAAATAAAACTTAATTGAACATTGTTTAACTTTACCACTCAAATTATGGTGTTCAGAGGACAATTTGCTTTGGACTCCTCAGTGGTGTTCTGTCTAGAGATAATTGTACCAGCAGAAATTTAACTATGAGTTATCCCATTGATTTAATGCACTTGCTCTAAACATAACTACACTTGCATCTAATACAGTGAAGCTTCACTTCCATTTTTATGTATAAAGTAAATTTTAAAAAATAAATTTCTTTAAGTTTATTTTTATATAAGCACTAGGTAGATCAAGTTCTCAAGATCATGCAAACCAATTCATCAGGTGTAATTCCACATCTGTAAATTCTTAGAGGAGCAATCCTGTCTAGCCAATTGAGGACTACAACACAGTACTTAGGGGGAAACTGTGAGGTCTTACTGTGCTTTTCAGCAATGCTAAAGAACTCAAATCATTTTCTCTGCTGGCCTGAGATCATTGCTACTTTAGGTTGGCATATCAAATTCAAGCAACAAGTCAAACCAGTAATTTTCATGTAACAGAGAAATATTGCTGTGCCTTTCCTTAATAAACATTCTATGTAAAAAGCAAAAAGCTCATCTTAATCACAGCAGTCTCTGAAAGAAATATTCTCTAGTACATGAAAATGCAAAGTGTCATTAAGTATCATGCTGGCTTAACACTGGCAACAAAATCTGATAGCATTTAAGTTTGGGGAACTTGCATAAGAGTAAAACAGTTAACTTCTTTCAGAAGAGCAAAATGACTTATCTTTGTACAGTCAGTAATAATGGAGTAGCAGAAAAAAAAAGAATCAGATAAAGCACCATGGAGTATTTTCCAGACTTGTGCAATAATAAGAACTGATCCATTATATATTCAGATAGTGTGGATGGAATGCTAGTAATATATTGTCAATCTGCGTGCCATTTTATCATCAGATAGGAGAAATGAAAGACTAATGCTAGAGAAAATGAATGCCAGTTTCCTCCTCTTTGATCCAAGTTTCAGAGGTTCTCTAAAATGATAGATAGCTCTTTGCCATGAGTGGCTTGTTCCATACCATTAACTCGGAACAAAACACAATTTGAGCGGGATAGCACTGTTTACCTCTAAGAAATGATTAATTGCATACTACCATTTATCACATGGATACAAAGACATTTGGTCACAATTTTGGACATAAATCAAGGTGCGTACTTTTAAACGTGAAGAAGAATTGCCTTAGTTCCTAAAATGGCATAGACAAGAGGTCAGGCTGGCCATAGCAACCAAGAAGCCTTAATACTCTCTAAAGGAACTGAGATTTCTCTTTAGTCATGTCTAGTGTGAAAGCCAAAAATTAAAAAGATTAGATTACTCACTAACCATCACAATAGGTTCCATGAAGAAAAAGTCATTTCTTGCCTTTGAACCACATCAAATAAATAACATTCACCCCAGATAAAATGAACAACTTTCCAAGCAAATTGAATCTTCTGAGCAGTGCTTTCCCCTGCTGAACCAGATTTACATAACAATATATCACAGGAAGCTCAGAATGAGTCTTACAAATGGGTAACTGAATAAATGCAGCTCTCGCACTGATTACTGTACACTCAAGCTTAACACTGCCTTCCTCTCTTCCCAGTTTCAACAATCTAACAAACAGAAAGAACTACAATGCTCACACTGCAAAGTTAGTCTTTGTTCTCATATGGGATCCACACTGTAAATTCATATTTTGTGACCAAGATACGATGGCATCTGGTTTACATACCATTAAAAAAAAGGTATACATTAAACCAGTTTACCATCATCTGCGCTATTGATTTATTTGTTTAACTTCATATCTCAGTTTGTTTCCCTAGTCTTCTCAACCACCTTTCAGCTCTAGGATTTTGTTTTGTTTTGTTTCAACAACAAGTTTGACTCGTTGCCCTTCTTTTTGACAATTTGTGGCTGTTCTGAACTATATCCTATAAGTATATCCTGTATGTACAATCCTAATAAATCAACAGAAAATATATCTTAAATTCACATACTTGGGCAGTTTAAAAAAAAAAAGATCATAAGCTTTGTTGTGCTGTATGACAACTGGGTCAATATTCAACTTTACCATTGTTATCTTTAAATAATGTGCCTTTTTCCAGTGCAAACCGCACAAGACTCTGATTAACAGAAAGTATTATGAAAACAATATATTACACCTATATTATTTTTTTCCCTAGAAAATAGCATCTTCTGTTCCAGTGATTCATGTAGATTAGACTTTTTGAACTCCACAGGGAAGCTCATTAATTTTTAAAGCCCGCTGACCTCAGTACAGTTAAGAGTGTAAAAATAATTAAAATCGGGATTTTCATATTGTTTTCATATTGTTCTTATATGCCCAATGCAAAGTTGCCAATTTATCCCTTGAACCATAATGAATAAATCCTGCTCAATGTAATATAACTCCCCTTCCCAAAGAAAGCTGCACAATTTGTTTTTGAACAGTGACTCTTAACATTTCTAAGGGAAAAAGCCCAATGTCATACAAAAGGAAACAAAAAATCAGGTTTTTGCCCATGCTGGAATCTAATCAAGGAAAGACCAAAAAGTCTCTTATCCCTAAAACAGTATCATTTTAAGTGAATGACTGTAAAATGAATAGAACACTAGAGCTGTTAAAACACAGTTTTTATTTACTATATGTATAGTGAAAAGTGGTGCTTTCTCCCTTTGAACCACATCAAATAAATAACATTCACCCTAGATAAAATGAACCACTTTCCAAGCAAATTGAATCTTCTAAGCAGTTCAATATCCCACCTCTAATAACGCTCTGTAATACATTTCCGATGGATCAGTTTAAACATTTCTAAAGAGAAGAGTAAACCATCCCTGAAAAAGAAAGATGCATTTGTTTTGTTTTGCTTAGGCAGTGAGCATGCTCGAAAGCTAACCTAGAAAGGATGTACAATATGAAATCAGGAAAGACTTTCAGATTTCAGACAGTACCATTCAAAGCCAACAAATCTGAGGATGTTTGAAAACTTGAGAAAATTAACAGTCCCTCTTACCTAAACTTGTCACCGGAGCGAGTCTTCTCCATTGTTGTCATCAGTTTCTCTTGCCCACCATGAAGGCTGGTTGCAGCTATGCTCATTGGACTGTGCCTCAGCTGTGGCTCTGACACCAAGCTGCCTGCACAGCCCAGCAAAGAGAGATGAGTGTGTATGAGTGTGCACACGCATATGAGAGAGAGAGAGAGAGCATGTGCTGTGTGCGTGCCTGCCTCTGTTGAAGTAACTGAAAAGGCAGCCTGCTGACTTCTAGACTGAGAACCTCAGACTCAGACCCAAGTCAGGGCTGAATAGCAATGATCAAAGCTCTGCCCCCTCACGGGAAGTAGGAGCTGGGATTTCCACCCACCCAACCCCCACGAAAAGTGGGACTGTCATTAGGGATTCTCAGGGAGAAACCTCTCACAGAGGCAGACCTTTTCCAGATTGTGAATGCCTGCCCAACAGTCCGGGCAGAATACAGGTACCTATTGTTCCTGAGACAGATACGTAGCCAGCCACTCAGGCTCTGACAGATCTCAACAAACCACTGAGCCTGCCTTTCTTTCTGTCTTTTCTTAACTCTTTATTTACTGGCACGTTTCTTTTCATATAACTACCACCCACAGTTTTCTGTATAGCCCACAGAAAGCAGGCTTGGGGGGGGGGGGGGATGGTTGATAATAAAATACTATGTTGTTGCAACAACTCTATAGAGAATGAAAAATATGTCTATTTGGTTTTTAGTTTTTTAAACACAATTGTAGCACACTGAAATTAATTAGAGATCTTACTCTTTAGGGGATGTACCAGAATCCCAAATAAACTAGAACTCTTTTATTTTCAATCCTTCTTTCCCCAAATCATTACCAAAAAAAAAAAACTTACACAAATGGTGCCATTGTTGCAATACTAAATAGTTTCTTTGATCTGTGATCTGGCATATCAATTATTTAGCGTGCACACATGAAATATTTTTATAAACTCACAACCTGGTTGTATCTCAAATGCTACAGATAGCAAGACAGAAACTTCCTACATAAATTACTTACTTATATTTCTACTCTTGGTAAGAGACCTGTATATTTGAGCTACTATACATTCTGATATCGTGTTTTGCCCATGAACATTCTGGACAATAGATATCTTTTTTGTCTCATTTGAAGGACAGGTAAGTACACCGTACTCTTGGAACTTTCAAGGTGCTCTCTAAAACAATTATTATAGCTTGAAATAAAAGAAAATATTTGAGTTGAAATACAAAATAAACATAACTGAAACCATTCACTTTTATGGAACATGAACTCAGGCATATAGCATTGCAAGGGTAGATTCTACACAGAAAACGTCGGGTTGGCACCTGGACATCACATTCAATTTTCTTTTCAAATAAGTTCTGCTGATATTTGAACATAGCTCTAGGGACTAAGGTTATCCGCAGACAGGTATGTGTGACAGCCAAAGCTTGTATAATCCTACTATTCTCTTTGAATGGAGAATTAGCTTTTGTTGTGTTTAAAGATAAGGCATTGGACCTTGGATTTATATTTCTAAAGCATCATACATCTCCCTTTTCGACATAACATACTATGCATTCCTAAAACTAGTATATGCAAACATATGACCTGATTTGAAGAAATAGATGAGTTGAAATTTAACAGAACTTGTTTCCAAAATAAAAATGTTTTATTGATAAAAAATGTAAATGTCCATATAATCTAAAGATGACTTTCTCTTTATTGTAATTAATATGTGATCTATAGAGAGGGGCATGTCATAAAATGACCTTCAAAGTTAACAGAGAATGTTCCCAGAAAACCATCATTTACAGGCGTGTTTAAAAGTAAACATTTCATTTTTCCCGTGAAGTCTCAATATAATGATAAATTCTCTGAAAAACATAATACAAACCATATATGGTAGAAAATATTAATTACACTTCTTCCACCTTTATGAAAGCAGTGAAGTTTAGCCTCTGTAGAAATATGCAACATTACAGCTTCCCAGATGTAAAAGGCAGCGATTTCTTAAATCTGCCCAGTCCGTTTCATCAGTGAAAGAAGACTGTTTGCCACATCTAAGCTTCTGTTTAGCTTAGCAGCTCTAGACACTATAATTGTTATTTCCCCAAAATTATTTTGCACACAATTTTCAAAAGTTTAGTACATCCAGCTTAGCAGTATATGGTCGTGATCAGTTAACCAAGGAAAGAAAAAGAAGCATTGGAAGAGAAACATCAACAAAATCAGAATTTTTTGGACTTCAGTTTTATTTTACACTTTGCATTTTTATCAGGAGGATTGGACTATATATATATATATATATATATATATATATATATATATATATATATATATATAATATAGGCAGTCCCCAAGTTATGAACAAGATAGGTTATGTAGGTTTGTTCTCAAGTTGAATTTGTATGTAAGTCAGAACAGGTACATTTTTAAGTGTACCTCCAGATATATATATATATATATATATATATATATATATATATATATTTCAGGTTTGGGTAGCAGAAGAGTTAACACCCCTGTGGTTCAGAAGATTTCACCTCATTTTCTGTCCCTGTGATTTTGAAAAATGTGGCTTCTTGTGGAAACAAGGATTGGTAATAAAGCTTCAGTAGAGACACCTTTTCTCTAAGATAAATCTTCAAGGCGTGAATTTCCTTTCTGAGTGGTAGATTTCTCTCACTTCCTGTTGTCTCACCCCTGTTCTTAACAATGAGTTGTCTATCAGTTGAATGTTTGTAATTTGGGGACTGCCTGTACTTTGCCCACTTTCTACAATGGTGGCGCAATTCACTTTAGATTTATGTTTATTCGCTTATTAATAACCATTGAATGTTGCTCCATAATTAAATGTTTTTGAATAGCTCACAATAAATGCACCAACAAGAAAACCACATGGATGTTACACAAACACATTCTGGACTATAGATATTGTAGTTCTATTTTGATCTATCTACTTACCTATAGAAGGGCAAGCACTAACACACGAAGCATCGGTAATTCATAATGCTGTTTTAAGATTTGACAAGACTATAGCACCATTTAGATCAGGCATGGGCAAACTTCAGCCCTCCAAGTGTTTTTGACTTCAACTTCCACAATTCCTAACAGCCAGTAGGCTGTTAGGAATTGTGGGAGTTAAAGTCCAAAATACCTGGATGGCCAAAGTTTTCCCATGCCTGATTTAGATTATGAAACTTACACTCTGTGGAAATAATAGGCTACCATTTTCCATTTCTGTAAACACTTTGCATGAAAGATAGGTATTTCTGTGAACTATGCATTTCACAGCCTTTTCTGGACAGTCACATAGAGATACGTGAGTTGAATCATGGTGGGATTCCATCCATTCAGGACAGTGATAAATACCTGGGTCTTCACCCACTAGGGTCTTCACCCACTAGGGTCTTCACCCACTAGGGACTTTCACTTCTGATACAGTGCTGGTCAAATGGGAAAGATTACCCAACCCCCTCCCCCCCATTTCAATGCTATTCCAAAATGTGCAGGAGAGATGGAACGCAGAGAACGTGGATGCATTTTCAACAGATTAGTCAATGGAACAGTCTGAAGGCTGTGTAAAGTATAGCAAACTATCTCGATTTACTTTTCAAACAATTTAAAGTAAATGTACTTTTTAAGTAAAGGTAAAATAGGAAATGGCAAGCCAAATGAGAACTAGTATGGTATTGTGATTTGCATGCTGGACGATGATTCTAGAGACCAGTGTTCAAGTCTCTGCTCAGTTACAGAAACCCTTGGGGTGATGTTGGGGAAACCACATTCTTCCATCCTCAGAGAGAGGCAAAGGTGTAGTTTTTTTTTTTTTGCTCAAATCTTACCAAGAAAACCCAGAGATAGGTTTATTTTAGGGTCACAATAACTAAAAAAATGACTTGAAAGATATACACAACAGGAATAAGAAAGTTTGAAGCAATGTTGTTGGTGCAATCCCATACATATCTACTTAGAAAATAACTCTGAAGTGGCAATTACTCCAAGCGAAATGTGCATATGATAGTAGTGTTAGTATATTACTGGTATTTTCTAGGAAAAAAGTCCAACTGGGCACTCAATTCATACAAAAGTCAGAGGCTGGAACCCTATTGTGAGGTATTATGCTACCATAACGTTACTGGTGTAGTTTGGTATAAGGAAGAAAAAAGCTGTGGGCTCATGGCCACAGAGTATATAAGGAATTGGAGAAATGGGTTCTCTAGGACTGGCATTTTTGTCTGCCTTCTCTTGCCACCCTAGAAAAATACAACCACTAGCATGGTGAGTGCAAAAATACTAGCAAGAATATTTTGTTACTGTGATATTTCAGTTTCTTTTAAGTAAAATAAATCTGCAGTTCCTCCTGGCATCAGGTGGTTGGTTACCCATTCTTCAATTGGATGTTCTACCAGAAAAGATGGGCATTTAATAGGTAAAGTGCTGGGATGAGAATTTTTCCATGTCTTGTTTTTCCAGTTCCAACTTCATTTATTCCCATACTTATTTCATGACTTTGAAAAAGTTCATGTTTTTAATTTTTGTATTAAATGTATATACTTTTACCTTCCTTTTCCTAATGTGTGCATTATTTTCACACTTTACTAACATACACCATACTGACTAAAGTGTGCCAGTGCATATCTTTACATTTGTGCACATTCTGTCTATTCATATGGTAACCCGTGGACATTGTTTTGTATGCATTTTCTTTTCACTGTCATATAAGTGCAAAATCTTAAGGTGAGTATTGAAAGTTGTAAAAAAAAATACTTTTGTTGAAACTGTCAAATCCAACTACATCTTTTCATATCCCTTGGAATGTTCACTTATGTACCACTAAAATAGCATAAAAGTTGACATTATTCAGAAATGGTAAGAAACGGTTAAAATACTATAATAAGGTATGCAGACACAAATACAGAGGATCACTAATTAAGCTTGTAAAATGTCCAAAATAAGGGACTTTAGTAAAGGTAAAGGTTTCCCTTGACATTAAGTCTAGTTGTGTCCGACTCTGGGGGTTGGTGCTCATCTCCATTTCTAAGCTGAAGAGCTGGCGTTATCCAAAGACCCCTCCATGGTCATGTGGCTGGAATGACTGCATGGAGTGTTGTTACCTTCCCACCAGAATGGTACCTATTGATCTACCAACATTTGCATGTTTTCAAACTGCTAGGTTGGCAGAAGCTGGGGCTAATCGCGGGAGCTCACTCCACTCCCCGGATTCGAACTGCCAACCTTTCGGTCAGCAAGTTCAGCAGCTCAGAGCCACCAGGGGCCCCTTAAGTTTCTTCAGTCATTCATTTTTTTAAAAAAGAAAACAAAGAAATGAAGGTAAAAGAAACTGATTTGCTGAGCTTTTGTTGCAGTTTATTGAAAAGATAAGTTATAAGCTGAGCTTTTGTTGCAGTTTATTGAAAAGATAAGTTATAATATTATGCATAGTTATTGGGAATAATCCTCATCAGATTCATTAAGCATACATAAGACTAGAGTTAGTTCTTAATTCTGACAAAGACCCTCAGAGTCAACTAATCCATGATAAGTCATAGCAGCTCAGCCAAAAGTATGGGGTGCACTTTTTTTCCGCTAAAGCACCTGAGTGCATTCTGTCTCCATATTCGATGTTTTCACATTTTAAGTTAGAGAACAGATGGAAATAATATGACAAAAAAGTGGTAGAATATTTTTAGATATTGCCTAGATTTTGTTCTGGTTGTTTTCATACATCTTACTCATCAGCATGACTTCCTTCAAATGGTTTGGATAATATTTCCCAGAAGAAATATAAAAACAAGAGGAAATAAATGCATCTATTTTTAGTGCATAATAACTAGAGAATATTACCTGAGGATACAATAACAGTATTTCCTTCCTATCATAATGTGACGGGCTTTCTCATAAAGGCACTTACTGATATCCTCAAGGACAATTTTAATAAATTACCAAAAGATATCTTCAATCTAGCAGAATATATACACCAAACACATGCAGGAAATACCTAGAATTACATGAGCTTTATTCACATTTTGCTGTACAAGGTCTCAGAGCATGTTTTTCAATGATAGCCTTAATTAACCTTCATCCCGGTGTGTAAATCTGTAGCATATAAACTGTGCCCTTTTTTATGAGTAAAGATGCTAATGTGTCTTCTCCTGCAACAAATAGCTTCCAGAATTAATGAGGTATTTAAAAAAGTGAAGGTGGTGGTGGTGAGGAGAACAAATGTTATAGTAAAAGAGTTAGTACTTAGATTTCAAGATATATGTTCTATCTATACTGTAATGTTTGCTGCAGAGAAAATCATCAACAGACCCAAATTAAAGGCTTCATAATAAAACATTCTTGGGGTTTTTTTAAACCCTCTTAAAATCAAATTTCAATAATGACAATATTAGTCTGAGATGAAAGATTAGAAAAGTTGAGATGTGTTTTATTGGCATTGGAATTTTATTGGCAACAGTGGACAAACCTAGTATTACAAGTTCTGGCACAAGTCACTTCCCTCAAACTCTTTTCTGCTGTGATTCTGCAAGTATATTTTCATTAAAAATATTCTTTCAAATGCCTTTTAAATGTTGATCTGATGCAGAAATGTAGATATGGCCCCTCATTATTTTTCAGGCCCTAGAAAACAAGTTCAGTATGACAGGTAGGGAATAGAATTACACAGGCAACTTTTATATTGCAACCAAAAGATTCATGATCAAGATAATTACAATATTGGCAAATGATCTGATCATATGTCTCACTGAAGCTGGCTCCTTGTAGTGTTAGGTCCGCTAAGAACAAAGCATGGCAAATTACAACTTCAGCAATCTCATGTGTGAACTATTTCCCAAACAAAATTTAAAATAACCACCTTGTTTCACATCCTGCCAATATCAATCAGTCCACTGATCTTGCTTTATTATGGTCCTATGAATCACTCAGGCTAAAACAGAGAACACAATTAATGGGGGGAAAATGTACAACCAAAGAGGTCTTAAGTATCTGCATAGAATACTGTGAACCTAAGTGTTGTGATGGCATTTTTGTGTGGACAAATGCAACCAGTTTCCTAGTTTTCACTTTTGCTTTGCATTCTGCACCAACCAGGACTAAAAGTGTTTCTAACATTGCGAATGATGTAAATTAGCCTCTCCCTTTTTTTCTTGCTTACAATACACTCAACCAGACAAGATTATTCACCCACGAGAAAAAAAGTGTTGCTTACCATTCGGATTTTCCCAAAGCTATCAAGTTGTCTCATTGTCAGTTCTGACCTGCCTTGTGAGCTTTGTTCTGTTGAAGTTACTGGACTGGAAATGCCAACCGTAGAGTATCTTGACAGACAAAAAATACACACAGTCAAGAGTTGCTCTTATATCATCATTCTGCCCCGAATAGTCAGCCTCTTCATCTACCTCTGCTAAAAGTCTAAATGCAACATGCTATATCAATGTAGTAAGGTCGTTTCAAGCCACATCTTAAAATATTATTGGCATTCTTCCAAGTTAATGCTTTGTAAGGAAGTCAGTAAAAAGCAATTTAATTTCACTTCAGAAAGACAAATTTCTCCATGGATAATTGGTTTTCATAGTATTCAATAAAGGCAACAATGAAATAAATTTGTCCAACATATCATTTTGTAAAGGTATATTTTATGGCTCAAAGGCTTACTTCTGCATTTCTGAAAGTTTTCACTGTCAATTTCATATAACATACTGTCTGATTATAGGGTTCCAGTTACAACTCATAAACACGCTTCAATTATAATTTCAAAGACTTATCCTTTTAGAAAGAATTCAACAGTGGGACTAAAACTTGCTTATTTTAGTTACACATCTTTCACCACGTGCTTGCAATTACATAGCATTCTTTGAAAAGCGAAATAGTTTAAGTATCAAATATTTTAATCTGGGGTTGACAAAACCCACCTACAGACAGACATTAAACCCATTGAAAAGTTCTCTAAATTCACCCACTGAACTCACTCCCCATATTTCAAATGGACTATTTCTTTTTTAAATGCATTGACAAAATGTATGGTGATTAAAAAAAAATGAAATACACACCTGTATTGTAAAATTTTAAAATTGTAATTCATGTTTTGTGTATCACACAAAAGAATAGGAATTCAATTAATAAAAAGCAATCCATGGTACAATAATGATTTGCTTACCATCATGTTCTTTCTGCCTGAGCTTTCAGATGTGTTCAGAGTAACTGGATGTTCATAAGATACATGACTGTCAGTCTCGCTACTGCTGTGAGTGCTTTGGTGGCAAGTACCAAGAAAACCTAAATGCCAGCATGACGTGGCCTTTGAAGGGCGAGGGATGCTGTTGCATTGTCTCAGCACACTCCAGTCTTCCGAAAACTCATCTGGGGAAGCTGTCTCTTGTCCAGGCAGGTTCGCGAGAGAGCTGTCACAACATCAGCAAACACCTTCAATTTCTTTCGGTCCTGAGCACCCTGTGAACTGAAGATTTCTTCCCTTTCACATTTATTTGTGTGTGGATTGGAGGCAGAGGTCACACATTTTCAATATAAAATCAAAGGCAGAATCGTAATGGGGTGAAACATTGCTCATTCAGTGGGTATTCAGCTTGCTGAGTGAATGCATTTCTGGAAAGCTTACAGTGTTTCTGACTGCATAAGCCCTGAGGTTTGTGTGATTACACACAGAGACAAAAGTATGATGAAAAATTTAAACAAATGAGATATCCCTTGCAGCACTGCCATCTATCTCTCTCCTTCTCTCAGAATAGTAAGTAGCTTTGCAAAAGAAAGTGCCTAATAAAGCCCTGGTCAGACTGCTTACACTTGGCATTTGCTGCGATAACAAATCAGAGATGATAGCATCATCCAGTTTTATGAATTTCTTGCCCCCGCAGTCACAAACATCAGACGTTTACTTTATAAAGAAACCTTTTAGATTCTCCCTGCCGTTTCCATAGTGATCTCATTTCCCCCCTTTTATCACAGATTGGCTGAAGTACTGCTACCCTTTGTGTATTAAAAGCTTTGCATTCCCAAATGTCAATGGGACAGTACTGTAGCTAGCTACCATCACACAGGGAACAATCTCTATCAACAACAAAAAAGAGGCTTCCAACAATATTTCACATGTCTTCAACAGCATGGTAAGGCAGAACGCTGTTTTGTGAAAATCTGTGCCATTATAAGAAACTACCAGTCTGGTCCATCAAAATCTATGATATAGCTTTAAAGGTGTTAGTGTGTGTGTATGTGTAACTAACAACTATCTCTCGACAAAAGCATTATCATGGCATGCATTGGTCAAAACGTCTGAGCTGTTTAGCCACTAAGGAAAACAAATTCCCATAATTTATTTTAGTTTTAACTTCATCCACAGTGTTTACATTTCACTGCTTTTCTTGGCTTTTTTTTAAAAAAAGAATAATCTATTAGAAAAAGAAAGCTGCAGAATTGTCTTTCGTAACAAATACTTCATCCTAAAATCAAAAAACTTTTTAATAAGTATATCTGAACAAGGCAGTCCTTATATACTGATTTCCATTCCCAAATGTAATCTAAAAATATATCATTTAAAAATTGCATCTAACAAATAAATCAAAACATAATTGCATTTATCAAATAAATCAAAACATATTTGACTCCTTTCACAACTCTTGCATTTATTTGAGCATGCAGTAGGCCCTCCAACTTTGTGGGGGCTAAGGGTGCAGGACTCAAACTACCTTTGCCTTGGTTTAGCACACGGGAGGGGTACAGTTTCCCTTGCCTACTTGGCTGTAATCCTATTCAGCCCCACTAGGCTGGAACTCTCCATAGAGAATTCCGGAAAGCCACTATACTACACTTGTCTACCAGAAATAGCAAATAGTCTTGTATCACCTTAAGCTACGAACAGATTTGGTGTGAAATAACTTACACATCAAAAGTAGAGTCTTTCTGTGTCCATATGCCTTCATGTTCCCTGTTATTTATAGGGAACTCCATGATTTCCATAGGGTTTTCTTAGTCAATACACAGGGGTGGTTTTGACCAGTTTCTTCCTCTGAAATGATGGTACCTACAGCACTTTATATTCATTTATGGTCTCCTATTCAATTAATAACCAGAGATGACCCTGCTTAGCTTCCAAGATCAGACAGAATCTGTGCCTTTTAGGGTAGTCATTCTACAGGCTGTCAGTGTCCATATACTCACAGTTTTCCTTAATCCCTTAGTCTCAGGCCCAACCTTCTGCATTAGGTTGGGCCTGTAATATATAAGACAATGTAATATATTTCATGCCTACATTGTTGAAATGGTAGCCGTAACTTACTTTTTCTATTCTTTTTGTTATATGAATAAATTTTGTAACAGCTTTGACTCATCAGTGAAATGAAAGAACTTAGAATTATTACTACTTATGATGTTATTCACAAATGACATCAGTGAATTTGTGAGACAAACACATGGGTAATTCATTTAGGGTTATAAATAAAGTTGATGTCAGTGCATTGACAGTGCTACCTTAGCAAATATACCATGGTTAAACAAACAATTTTTGATTGAAAATAATCCTAAAAGGTAAAGCATTTATAATGAATTTATCCTGAAATTGTTTACTTCAATATCAAAGTCAACTCTAATTCTAACTTTTAAAGCTTTGAGAACTCAGGTTTAATTAGAATTTAATTCAGTTTCACACACATTCCTGCTTTTAGCTCAGAACGGAAATTAATGTTTTGAAACACTTCATGTAATGTAGTAGTATTTTTTTCAAAAACATCATAATGACTTCTAGCCCAAGATTGTATAAAATATTTGTTGTGAATTGCCATCAAATAGACTTTGACCTATGATGCCACCATGAATGAGACTGTGGCTTCTTTGATTGTGTCTATACATCTGTGATGCAGTCTTTCTCATTTTATATAGCCCTTTACCTTACCAAGCATTATCTTTTCTACCAAGGCATGTCTTTTCATAATAGTTCCAAAATGAGTTTAGTTGTCTTGGACTCTGTGGAGAGTTTAGCCTTGATTTGCTGTAGGAACTATTTATTTGCCTTTTAACACTTAATGTTATCTGTAACACATTTTTCCAGCATCTTTCAAATATGTTATATTTTGGCATGATAAGTATTCAGCTTCTTTAACTTTATTCTCATTTTTGATGTTAGCATTTCATGATTTGTGCCACTGTCTGCTCCTGGTCTTCTTTTCTGCAGAGAGAATGGAAATTCTCATCTTTTGCTGTTGATTATGTAGTCTATTTGCTTTCTGTATTGGCAATAATAATAATAATAATAATAATAATAACAGTTGACGAAAAACAATAGGAAAAACTCAGCCGCTATCAGGACCTCAAGATTGAACTTCAAAGACTTGGGCAGAAACCAGTGCAGGTAGTCCCGGTGGTGATTGGCACATTGGGTCCGTGCCAAAAGATCTCAGCCGGCATTTGGAAACAATAGACATTGACAAAATTACAATCTGCCAACTGCAAAAGGCCACCCTACTGGGATCTGCGCGCATCATCCGAAAATCCATCACACAGTCCTAGACACTTGGGAAGTGTTCGACTTGTAATTTTGTGATACGAAATCCAGCATAACTATCTTGTTTGCTGTGTCATACAATATAATAATAATAATAATAATAATAATAATAATAATAATAATAATAATAATAATAATGTATTACTCACCTCTCCATTTGGCTCAAGGCAAGCACAACATAGTTAAATACATTTATAAAATCACGCATTAAAACATATCTAAAATTCAACCATAAAACATGCATATATTAAAATACCCAAGACAAAAGTTAAAATACAATAAACATAGAATTTTATTTAAAAGCCTGCTGGAAGAGATGGGTCAGTTATGCTTTAAATCTCTTCTAGGACGTCATTTCTCTGGGTGACAGTTTCCAGTTGGCTGGAGTAGCTCTCCCTCCCCATGGACCTGACAGATTGTATGAAAAAAGGTGATCCTGTAGGTAACCTGGACACAAACTATGTATTTATTTACAACATTTCTACTCCGCCTTTCTCAAGCCCGGAAGGGACACAAGGTGGCTTTAAACGTAGGCAACTATTTGATGCCTTAAAACAATGTACAATTAAAATAAACATTTTAAAATAGAATTATAAAATACATTAAAACATTTTAAAACATTTAAAACAATACCTTCACTATTAACCACACTGTCCACAATTGTAGTCTGGGCTGTTCCAATAGTCATTGCACATAATTCCATATTTATCTATTGAACTAGTTCTCCAAAGGCTTGATCAAAAAATCATGTTTTCCCTCTCTTACAGAAGGTCAGGAGGGAGAGGACTGATTTAATATCCGTAGGGAGGGAATTCCACAACCAAGGGGCCACCACTGAGAAGGCCCTGTTTCTCGTCCTCGGTAGACGTGCCTGCAAAGGAAGCGGGACCGAGAGCAGGGCCTCCCCAGAAGATCTTAAACTCCAAAATGGTTTATGTAGGACTTTAAAGGTCAAAACCTTCACTTTGTACTTTGCCCAGAAATTAATTGGCAACCAGCGGAGTGACTTTAGTATAGAAGTGATATGCTCACTCCTAGATGTTACTGTAAATAGTCTGGCTGCCATGTTTTGAACTAATTGGAGTTTCCAAACTTGGTACAGAGATAGCCCAATGTAAAGTGCCCTGCAGAAGTTCAACCTTGAGGTCACCAGTGTGTGCACTACCATTTTTAGGTCCTTCAGTTCTAGGAAGCAGTACAGCTGGCGTGTCAGCTGAAGCTCGTAGTAAGCACTTCTGACCATGGCATTACCTGGGCTGACATTTCAAGAGATAGATCCAGGAGTATTCCCATGCTGCAAACACACTTTCAGGGGCAGTGTAACCTCATCCAGAACTGGTAGATACACCTCCATCCCTAGGTTAGGATCCCAATAACTTCCTGCCCCCTTGTCCTGAATGATTTCGCTCAGTGGTTTCTTGTAAATGTTAAAAAGGATTGGGTTATGTTCATATATACATTCACCTCTTTGTTTGCTTGAAGCTATGTTTGCTATGAATAAACTGCTTGTCTTGCAAAATGTGGTGAAGGTAGTAACTTAGGATGCTAAAGGGCCTTCAATCCAAACTCTATGAGGAGTGGCCAATGGAACTGGAGAAAATGAAGAGCTGTCATGTGGAAAATTGAGAGTTTGTTACTATTTCAGAGGATAGGTCGCATTCCAATGGGTTCAAATTAGAAATGGAGGGCTGACTTTCTTAAAGTGGAGCTCATTGACACCCTACTAGCATAGACATGTATCTTATATTTCTGTCTAACAATCATACTACTAAAATATCTAGCAATCTGGTCGTCTTTTATATCCAAGTTCATACCAGATATCATCACTTTGAAATTGCCCATTACAAATTAATGGGAGCAAGTAGACTGTGTTTGGAGCATCTATGATACAATGGCTACAGGATTGTCATACAAAGTAAAAACATGAAAGGATGTACAATTGTCATTCTCATTTTGTCCATTCATAAGGTTTCATAAACCAGCTTTCAATGGAGCAACCTAAAAGAAACAATCAGACCACAATATAAAATAATACATTTATCTGTAGAAGTTACACTTCTTTTCTTATCATGGAAGGCTCCATGATCTTGGGTCTTCCAGAATTTGAGCAAAGATACCCAAAAAATAGAAATACATTTCCCCATGCATATTTTCTTAGCATAAAGGTAAACTTCTACTAGTACGTATCATATATGAATGGATATTTATCAAGGATAATCATTACTGCAGATTGTCTCTTTCCTTGTGCCCCAGATTGTGTTGTCATTCAATGTTAACAAAATACCAAACTGTAAAAAAATTACAAAACTTTAATGATTAATATACAATGCTAAACATTACTAGAGTTCACTGCTTCCCATGCCATCTGTATATTTGGCTCCTAAACAGTACACATATTTGTTTGGATAAAATTAGGGAATTATAAAAAATACAAGCCATAACATCATTGCCAAAAGTCTGTCAAATCAGCAGTTGTAGCACACTTTATTCTTGACTCTTCCAAAATTACAAAATTGCAATTAATAAGAAACTCAACCAATGTTCAAATTAAGTATCAGAAGGCAAGGAAAGGAACAAAGCATCCCTTTAGTAGGAAGGCAGCCAATTTGTGTTATTAGATGTAAGCTAGTAAGAGCTGAATACCTAACATAGAAGCGAAATAATAAAATACATATACTTAAATGACCCAAGAAATATTGTTGGACTTCTGAAATATGGTGCAGATATAAGAAATTTCTTCAGGCAAACCTAAAGCATCACATGACTAACTCTTCATGCCCTTCCAAAAGAGCTCCCCACCCACAATGTTAATTGCTTCTGAAATTCCCCTAATTTTCTGAGATATTTTGCTATTCAGCTTGGTGGCTGCTGTTTGACAAAATATATTAGTTTCAAAAGATCAGCTGAGCTTGCAAAAATTAGCTAGCTGATAGCAGTTCATGGATTGTGCACTATTGTTTATTTACTCATGTAAGAATACTTGCATCCAATTAAAAATGCATATGATTTGCAGACTTTACTTCCTCCTGCTATTTCATACCAGGGTACAGGACTAGGGATGGGAACAACTGTTTTGCTATATTGATATTCCTGACGTTAGAATGATTCCCATCCTGCCATGTTGTACCTGCCACATAGCTGTTAAAAGAGAAGTCTCTAAAAACAAACACAATTTTGTACCACAAATCACATTCCAGCATATCTTTTCTTCTCTTGATTTTAGCTTTCTCATCAAAATGCCAAAGTGTAATATTAACAACAAGGCTGAAAGCAGAGATGATGATTTTACACCTCTGATACAACTAGAAGTCTGCTTGCAGTTATTGTTGGAGGATTAACATTTCTCTTTAACCAGTTTAGTGAAATGGAACTAAAATTCAAATAATTGACATAGTGGTTTAAAAAATATAAAAACCATAATCTAATAGTGTTTTTTCAACAATAGCAAAAATTTGCACAAGATTACAAGGCATTAGTATGCCATCAATGCTGTCACCACCACTATGTCTATTGAATGGATTCTGTCATTGGATGTCTTATGATTTTTTATTCTGTGAGACCACTGCATTTTCTGTCATGTTTACCATTCTAAATTGGTACATTCACATCACATTCTCAATTAAATCCGTAACAGACCACTCTAAATGCCTTTATCTGAATGATCTAGAATTAAGCTGACATTTCTCAGTAGATACTTTTCAGAGAACATGTCTACGCCTTTCCTGTTGCAATTCAGACCCCTATGTGAAGAATATTTCTTTTATCTTAGCTGAGGAATTTAAATTTGGAAAGCAAGGTAAGAGCTAAATTTCAGTAATGAGTAGGGTGAAAGAAACAGGATGGGGTAAACTCAAAGTGGATGTAACAAGATGTAATGCTTACCAATTAAACATTTGCCCACCAAGCCTAAGTAAAGGTAAAGGGCTAAAGGTTTCCCCTGACATTCAGTCTAGTTGTGTCCGACTCTGGGGGTTAGTTCTCATCTCCATTTCTAAGCCGAAGAGCCAGCATTGTCCGTAGACACCTCCTAGGTCATGTGGCCAGCATGACTGCATGGAGCACTGTTACCTTCCCGCCAGAGCGATACCTATTGATCTACTCATATTTGCATGTTTTCGAACTGCTAGATTAGCAGAAGCTGGGTCAAACAGCGAGAGCTCACTCCCCTCCCCAAATTTGAACCGCCGACCTTTTGGTCAGGAAGTTCAGCAGCTCAGTGGTTTAACCCACTGTGCCACTAGGGCTCCACCAAACCTACACAAAATAATTCAGTTATCTGATTTAGGCTATGCATGGTATTTTCTGCTTATAAAAAATGTGTGGGGTGAGAAATAAACACAGTATAGTGGTCCCTTGTTCTATAAAACAGAAATCAGTTCTACTCAGAAGCTTCCTTACCTTTAGGTAGCTTCTACTCTGCAATCATTATCAAAAAAAGAAAGGCAGGCAAGATGGTCAAACTCCAAGTGGAAAGATCTAAAAAAAAAAAAAGGAGAAAGGCTTTTCCTTTAACATTCTCACCATTTTTAACATATACATGCTCTCTTACACATATACACACAATGGTCAGAATTCTTATTTATTTATTTATTTACAGTGTTTTTATTCCGCCCTTCTCACCCAGAAGGGGACTCAGAGCGGATCACAATATACACATACATGGCAAACATTCAATGCCATATGAACATAGAGACATAGACAAAGACAGGTATATGTTTACCTTACATGTGTAGATACCTTTTTTCAGTGCTGTGTAGGTATTTCTATCCTTCCCCGGCAGCACCTGAAGTCTCTTCCCTCAACTTGCTGATACTTCCTGAAGCCACCCAGCATAGCAAGTCTGTGCTTCACAGCAAGCAGGCAGGTTTGGAGAAGGTTATGTTCCCATAGCCAGATGCAAAATGATGGCATCAGCACTGAAATCTACTGGAATCCTCCAAAGAGGTCAACACAGCTGCAGTAGTTTAACTTCTGGCTATTGGCATATAGCCAGATACTTTTTGAATTGTCATAGTGAAGCATGTAAAATGGCTTCAAGGGCTTATGCTTGGAGGAGGAGAAGACATGGGGGAGCATAGCATAAGTCCACATACAAATATTTGCGTCACATTGAGGGAAGTGAGTATCATGCCCTGCAGTAATGCCATGCCTAGAACATATTATATTATATTTACTGTCCTAAGCAAAATAGGATTCTGGGCACTACTGAAATGTAAAACCATAACAAATGTCAGTTTTTAAGGAATATGAGAATTGTGTCAGGAAAATCTGGAACCTTTCTCATTCTGCTATGGATGCCATTTGTTGCCTATTTGATGAAAAGTTATGGGAGAAGTTTATACCTCAAGATTTCAGCTTTAGTTTCTGCAGATTTTAGATCTTTCCCACTAAAGGTACTGTCAGTAGAAGGCAGAATTAATCAGACTATTTCTCACAAGAAATCAAGTCATCCTTGAACAACAAAGGAAATATATTCCTTTGACAAAATAAAGGGCTGAAAAGTAATAACAACATATTTGATACAGAAAGAAACCTTTTGCCTTCAACACAACAATGTACTTAAAACCTTTTATCATGATTTCCTTGTGGTAGGAGCTAAATTCTGTTCTTATCTTCAGGGTGCAAAAGTTATTATTTCATTTTGAAAATTGCAAGATTCATATAGCAATGAAGGTTGCCATGAAAGCATGAAGAGCGTAAGAGTTTTAAAGTTTCTCAGTGATCTCTGCACTGGGGCAACTGTTTTGCTGTTGTTTGTTTGAGAGGGAAATCCCTGTCTTTCACAGCAAGAGTAAGGTAAGAACAAATGAATATATCACAGTCAATTCTCAGTAAATTATATTTAGTCTGAGAGTAAATTAAAATAAATAGCCACAGGGAAATACTTTACCATGATGAGATATATGATTCAATCTTGGCACAGTAAAGATAACTTGAGATTTGAATGGTCTCAGATAATCCTCTTGGAACTTGTTGCCATATTTTTAGATTTTGTTTCATAATTCCCTATTTGAATAAACAAAGACTCCTTTCTAATTTGACTCAGTTATCAAAATAAAGGGTAGTGCAAGTTTTAGATGATGACTGTTGTTGTGCTACAAGGAAGAATGGGTGGATGTTTCACCAGAAAGGAGGGACATGGTCATGTATGAATGTCTTCCACCCAAGGAACAGAAGGTCACTGTAATGGGACGGGTGAGAGGAGTGAGTAGTATAATGGGAAACAATTACTAGGGTGGCTGTATGCCTTCCTGTCCAATACATTGGAGGAGTATATGGCTCAGCCTAGCATAGGTTCACATGTAGACTTACTACACTATACTGAGCCATGCAAGTTTGTAGCCATAGTATGAAAGATTTTTTTGCACAATAGGATTCTCAGCTCATTTTAATTTTTCTTTGCCTCATTTAGACCACAGAAAACATCAAGATTTCAAAAATATTTATAGACGTTAGTAATCAGCAAGAATTTGTCTTCTGCTCTACCTGTCCCCTACAACAGAGGAGTTTGACATACTCGGTCCATTTCTCCACTTGTGTTATAAAGTGTCAGAGAGTGAAACACTGATAAAAGTAAGACTTGTTCCTAGGTGCAGGAAGTCAGATAGTGCAACCTTAATGATTTATATAATACAGTGCAGTCTTATCATCTATCAATAGCTATCCTGATTTCTCTTCAGCCTAATTGGGGAAAGCTCTCAGTGCTAACTCAATCGTTTTCAGTTATCCAATATCTACTACTGGTGCATTTTTTATTTTAAAAAATTGCCACTCAAAATGAGTGTTTTGCCATCCCTCAAAGGCAACTATAACTTGGAGAAAGAAAAGAAATTGTGTGCTCATCATATAACTGAGGCACACCATCAGGACTAAATAAACCTATTTATTCATGAAGTTTTAGTAAAAAAAAAAATCAACCCCAAAAATCTGGGTTGACTTCTTCATGAGTTAATGTGAGTGCTGTAGCTTAACTGTTATTAAAAAAAAGAGTACAATGGTGAGAGGCAAATGAAGTCCTAAATGTCTTAAATGAAGAACCAACCTCCACCAAGATGTTGCTTCTGACTTTTTTTAAATGTCTGGGAGGAGGAGAATGGTGGTGGTAGCTAAAAGTGGCATTGGTGCTTTACTTCTCCACAATGCCCCCCAATTTATCCATGGGTCATATCAAAAGCCATAATTTTAACCTCAGAGCCTGCCTTCAAGTAATACATGAGGTTAATTTATACACAACTATATATGTAAATGCATTATTTTGAATTATCTGCTTATATCGTTTCAAGTATATATACACATGCTCATAGAAATTGTTTTTATTCTAAATAAAATTACCACATAGTAAATTATATTTGCATTTTGTAGACTTCTTCCATTCAAATATTATTCAAACAGGTTAAATAGTTAATGTATAATTTGGGTACAGATCAGTAAAAATTATCATATTACAAACACTGGTATTTTCACATTCGCTGTGTTGTAAGACTTTGAAAATATTAACCACACAAGCAGAATATACTCATTAGACTTAATATGACCAGAATCAGACAAATATCCTGGCTTTAAATTGCCTCTCAGAGCAGATTTTTCTATTTTATAATCAATTTTTAAAGTAAAGTGCATCCATCATTATCAAAAGGCATAATGAAAATCATGCACATTTTTCTGTCTGCTTATGACAGTGATTGAGAAAGGAACAACTACTCTCCATAGAGAGTAAGCAGCTGCTATCCTTAGATAAGAAACTCATTGCACATAGACAAGTTTCCAGTATTATGTAAAAATAAAGCAGGCAGAGAAGATGTCCCAGTAGCTGGTCCTTTTGTTTGAGCAGCATAATTTATAGTCAATATCCATAACATAACTTAATTATCAACTTGGATTTACAGTCACTGGTATTCGTATATTCCAAACTGTTAATATAAATCTCAACCAGAAAGGGACACTTAAACTTTAAAAAAGAAGTTGAGGTATAAAAGATTAATTGTAAACACAGGAAATAATTGAGTCTACATCCATGACCAGTCTGGTTTAATAATGAATTCCAGATTTATTCCATTGAAATCTTGTATGTGCCATATTGGACACTGGCTTATCCAAAAAAAAGGGGGGGGCTTAAAACTCACCTTTGGGGGGGGGGGGAAACATTGGAATGTGATTCCCTGGCTGTCTCTTTTATGTCCTAGCTTCCCTGGGTTTAGCCTCTCACAGTGGGAGCAAGAAGCACTGCCAAGACAGCACTAAATGCAAGACACAAAGCAAAATATATATTTCAAATCATGAGCTGAGCTAATGATCCCAATGTAGTGATATTCCTTTTGGGAGATATTGTATCTGAGGCCCCTTCTACACTGCCCTATATCCCAGGATCTGATCTCAGACTTTCTGCTTTAAACTGGATTATATGAGTCTCTACTGCCATATAATATAGGATAAGAAGAAATTTTGAGATTAGATCCTGAATATAGGGGCATTGTGGAAGGGGTCTCAGAAAGAAGACTCTGGAACATCAGTGTAGGAGAATGGATCCAAGAGGCAGCAGATAGAGAAGAAAAGAAGAAAAGATACAAGACCCTGGAAACAAGAATTACTAAGGACCACATCACACAAAGGGGGGGGGGGGAGCAGAGGGTAGCATCTTCTTCCTGTTGCTTTCTGTGCCATTCCATCCTGAAAGAAGATGGGGAATTTACTCACTCCCATCACACAAAATGTGCATCTACCCTTTTCTAGTTGAACTCTGTACTTCATTCCTCACCACACAGGCAAGCTGTGGTCTTCTCCCATTCTGCTGTCCATGAGCACCCAACTGGTGTTTTTCCTTTTTTTAAAAAAATTGCACAATTGTGAAAGAGCTTTCAAAACAGGAAATGATCAATAAGACTGAATTCCAAAAATTTAAAATTGACAGAGCATTCAACCCTTCATCGGCCTGCCCTGCTGTACTGGCTTCTGCTTGATCTGCCTGCTGGAAAGTGGTAACTACTGCTGAAGACTCCCATTCTGCAAAAATAAAGCTGAGTGGAGTGGGGGGGGGGGGGGGCTGCTGGCTTCCAACTGGCCTTTCCAACAACCACTTGTTCTCGCTGCTAAAGTTGACCAAAACAGAGGGTACCTTCTGTGTGATGAGGTCCTAAGAGTACTATTAATTGTAAATAACTGTGAATGTATCCACCATTTATTTGATGGATTAGGAACCAGAACACTATTAAAAAGTAGATATGATTGAGAAGCGGAACCCTGTCCTTTTATTTGTAGCTAAATTCTTATGTGGAGATAAAATGTCACCATTCTACTTCCTCCTACAGCTGCACCACTATCCAATTTGTTCAAGGAAGGAAGCTGTTAATATCACTATGAATTAATAGGACTGTGAATATAATCTGAGTTCAATTTTTTATTCATTTATCAGAATTGCACCATTACATCTGGGCCATCCTAATTCTTTATCAAGTTGTAAGACATTCATGCTGAAGAATGTGCCGTTTTATACATTTTATACACACCTCCCATTGACTAAAACATCTATCACTTTACAAAATGCACACAATTTTAGTTATGTACATTTTTAAAAGGGTCACAAGGTATTGAATGCACTATTACTTTTCTACAATGCAAAAAAGTTTGGATTTTCAACTCTAGATATATGTTGCCCCATTATCAGTCTCAGGAAACATCAATGTTTTCACAATGAACTGCAAATCCAATTATTTGGGCCTATCTTTAGTTACTAAAGGTAAAGGTTTCTCCTTGACATTAAGTCTAGTCAAGTCTGACTGTGGGGGATGGTGCTCATCTCCATTTCTAAGCGAAAGAGCAGTCGTTGTCCATAGACGCCTCCAAGGTCCGCATAGGACTCCATTACCTTCCCATTGGAGTAGTACCTATTGATCTACCCACATTTGCATGTTTTCAAACTGTTAGGTTGGCAGAAGCTGGGGCTAACAACTCAAGCTCACCTCATCCTGCAGATTTGAACTGCTGACCTTCCAGTCAGCAAGTTCTGCAGTTTAGCAGTTTAATCCACTGCGCCTTTATGGCCCTTAAAGTGTTGGATCATCTAAAGTGTTGGTTAGTCAAATCATGGGAGAAGTACGACAAAAATAATAAATTCTAAAGTATTTATGTATGACTGGGATGCTGTTTAATCAAGATTGGATAATGCCTTTAGTTATTAAGGATTTTTTTCTTTCTTTTTCTTTTAAAGCTGTTTTGGACTTCTTAGGCCCTTTCCACACTGTCCCTATATCCCAGGATCTGATCCCAAATTATCTGTTTATCCCAGGTTATCTGGCAGTAGAGACTCATCTAATCCAGTTCAAATCAGACAATCTGGGATCAGATCCTGGGATATAGGGCAGCATGGAAGGGGCTTACTGGAAGTATTTTGTCTCTGTCTCATTTTTTCATGTGTTTTAATAATGCATGTTTCTACTTTCTATTTTTTTACCATTTCTAAAAACGGCAGCAATTTCTACTGCCTTAGAAAATTACAAAACAAGAATTTGTGTGTTTATGTATTGTAATTAAAGACCATGTTAACACTGCTCAGGAGGATGCTGGAGGTACATGGGCTGTGGGTGGTGAGGCGGTGGTTGAGAATGAGATCAGAAAGCAAAACTGATTAGAGGCGCATATAGTGTTGTGACTTAAGTACTTATTTACTTGCTTTTCATGGTGTGCGTTGGAGGAACAGGCAGCCTAGCTCACTGAACTCATTTACATTTATATTTCAAAATCTCACACTAATTTAACTTCAGCTTTACTACTGTGTTCTGAACATTCACAAAACAGATAATATACACTGCTGCACATTATCCATCATATAATCTGATATCTTCCTAATTGCCATTTCTTTATAGAACATGACATTTCACAAAAACACGGCATCCATCCTTTGGCAATTATAACCCCAAACATTTCTGCTGGTGCAGTAACTTTGAAAGACTTTTTAGAATAGTTTTCCAGGTTCATGGTCTTCTCAAAAACAAGAAAGGCCATTGCATTTTCATTAAATGAATTGCACCAGATATAGCTTTGAATTAGAGAGCAGTGTCCCTTCACACATCAGCCATATGAAAAAGGTTGTTTTTATGGAAGGGTTCATGCCATTACTCCTTCCTCCTGTGTCTTCCTGGTCCCAACATCCAATATCACACAAAGAGTGAACTGTCTCTCAAATCTCATTCCGCAGACCTTTTCCTTTTTCCACTTCCAAATTTGCTCCATACACATAAGGTTTTTCAAATAAATAGATGGAGCTTGTATGTCTGTTATAGCATTTTTTAAAAATGAATGAATAAGTGGAAATAGAAGAAAACAAGAAAATAATGGAAGGAGTGAGAAATTCATAGAGAATGAAATAGCAAAGTACAAATGTGAAAAATAGAAATGGGGAAATCTGTCTGTTTCTAGAGATGAGTACATGAACATTTCACATATTTCCATAATAAAGTTCATGGGCACCAATTCTAAAGCAAACCCAGTAATGAAAAAGAGGAAACTGTGTACAAATGTGAATCCTATTGAAACCAACAAATTATGTGCACTCTAGGAATTTGCTAGGTCCTCCAGAGAAACTCTATGGTAACTTCTAGAATCACCTAAAGGACCTAGAAAATTTCTTAAAAGAACATATTTTGGTGAATATGTATAGAGGGAAATGCAAATATAGGTGTCACACCAAAGTATAAAAGTATTCCTATTGCTGTTTGGAACAATTTATTGTTCCTCTTCATTTTTAAGATAGTCTGGTACCTTGTGCATTGAGTCCTAGAGTCTACAAGAGTTTAGCTATCTTTTGCTTTTGATCTACAAGAAAAAAAACCATCTTCTTCCCTTTCAATCTATATACCCAACTAGAATGTAACATACTCTCATTCCTTTGGTTCATCTTCTTTCTTCAGTTGATGTCGAATTTCTGTATTGTCTTGGTGTTTCTTTTGACTTCATCACACACAATAAAATCAGCATTTCTACACATTTAAGAAATGGCAACCCACTGCACCCCTCACATGATTCAAGCTTCAACTGTGGGGGTCAGGTATTTTGCCATTTCTAAAATGTTGGTTTTTTTTAACAATTCTTGACTTGATTGGCAAGTGACTCATTTTTAAATTCCCCTCATAGAGACAGGCTTGATGGCCAATTGCCCAGTGTGATGTTAATCATTGTTGTCTGCTTTTGTTGCCCAGTATTAAATAAAAAGACAATGCTGTATGTGGGAGGAACCGAAATGCCCATTTCACCAGATCACCAATGAAGAGGCTTGGGGAAAGATGGCGGTTCTTTTAAATCCACATCCTATGATATGGGGTGATGTTTTTTTTCTTTATGTGTTTGTTCTTTTAAAGATAAATAATCAAAATCCTGGAGGGACAATGGAAGGAAATCTCAGTGTAAATGACCCCAGGGAAAGTGCTGCCTTAAGAAAGGTACTTTTGTTTCAATGGAAGAGGCTTTAGTGCAAACAACCCCAGTGCCACCTTAAGAAATGTGCTTCTGTTTCAGTTGAAGGGGTTTGAAGACAAGGCTGTTTTAAAGGATGCCTGTTGTAAAATGTGTGCTGATATCCTTGAAATGGGAGAAGTCATTGCCTGCCTATGTGATGGGAATTAAATGAATGGTTGGGTTAGAAGCTGGAGGAAGCGATCTTAGTGTGATGGGAGTGAGTAAATTCTTTGTCTTCTTTAAAGATAGAACCCCATGAAACTCCACCCTTTCCCCTGCTCTCCCTCATATTCTCCAGCTCAATGTGATGAAGTCCTGAGTGTCTGTAAGCAACATATTTACATAAGTTAGAAAAAAAGTAGAATAACCATCTTTATTTATGATGTACAGTATAGCCCTTGTCCCCACAGGACCAGTACCTACCGTTTCACCTATCAACACTTGACAAAATAAACCCCATCTAAGAATCTTCCAGGTTCTCCAAGAAATTCTCTGGTATGTTTCCATCAGAAATTATTAGAGTCAGCATAACTTCAGCCAAAAGTAACTCATTTTGCGGTTATCCACATATTTCTGTTTCTACGGTATGTTCAATAATGTACCCTCTTCAGATATGGGTGCCAGACTGTGTAAGCAAGCTTAAAGCCTACAATCTTATCAGACGTGCCCCCCCCCCAACATTACGGCAGGAAGAAGAAGGTTGCAGGGCAACTTGAATCGCCCCGCAAGCTGAGCACCCACCTTCCTCCTTCCCATGTGATGGGAAGAGAAAGGTAGAGCGCTCACTACAGGGTGCAGGGTATCAGATGGGGGAAGTGTCAAAATTTTGCTAAAAAGAAAGAAAATAGTGCAAAGCTTACCTATATCACTGACGCTGTCCATGATGACCAAATTTCCGCAGGTCAGTGCTTCCTTTCCTCGCAATGCCAGGGCTTTGTGAAAGGGGCATGGCTACAGTCTGCATCATCAGAATGGACACCCTGTTGGTTAGTCCCCACATGAATAGACCAATTCAATCTATTGTTGAGTGGTGAGTCCAAAAAATCCCACGAATTTAATTGATTTATTTTAGTTTGGACTAACAGGAGGATTTAGGCAAAAATGTGATTGCTTCTGATTTACAAAGTCTGTGGGGTGTTGCACAGATAATACTTCTTATATTTCTCCATTATAAAAATTCAGTTTTCGGTGTAGCGAGTTCGCTCACCATTTTGCAGACAAAGTCGCTCAGATTCGTTCCGACTTAGACGCCGGCCTTGATGCATTGCCAGGTGAGGTAACCGAGGCATCTGTCTGTTCGATCTTGTGGGATTCGTTTCAGTTTGTGCAGCCTGATGATGTGGACAAGATTCTTGGAGCGGTGAGGGCAACCACCTGTGCCCTTGACCCTTGCCCATCTTGGCTCTTAAAACAAGCCAGTGGAGGGCTAGTTGATTGGTTTATGAGAATAATCAATGCCTCTTTGGAGCAGGGCATATTTCCATCTGGCCTAAAACAAGCTGTGGTGAGGCCTGTTTTGAAGAAAGCCTCCTTGGATCCGGCTAACCTCAGTAACTACAGACCAATCTCTAACCTTCCATTCTTGGGCAAGGTCTTGGAGCGGGTGGTTGCTTCCCAGCTCCAGGGATTCTTGGAAGATACGGATTTTCTGGACCAATTGCAGTCTGGTTTCAGACCTGGCTACAGTACCGAGACGGCTTTGGTCACCTTGGTGGATGACCTCCGCAGAGAGCTGGACAGGGGGAGTGTGACCCTGCTGGTTCTCTTGGACATCTCAGTGGCTTTCGATACCATCGACCATGGTATCCTTCTGGGACGGCTCTCTGGGATGGGCCTTGGGGGCACTGCATTGCAGTGGCTCCAGTCCTTCCTAGAGGGCCGTTCCCAGTTGGTGAAGCTGGGGACACCTGCTCGGACCCCTGGCCATTGACCTGTGGGGTCCCGCAAGGTTCCATTTTGTCCCCCATGCTTTTTAATATCTACATGAAACCGCTGGGTGAGGTCATCCGGAGTTTTGGAGTGCGGTGCCATCTCTACGCGGATGACACCCAACTCTACTACTCCTTTCCACCTAATTCCAAGGAAGCCCCTCGGATACTGGACCAGTGTCTGGCCGCTGTATTGGCCTGGATGAGGGCGAACAAGCTGAAGCTCAATCCTGACAAGACAGAGGTCCTCCAGGTCAGTCGTACGTCTGATCGGGGTATTGGGTGGCAACCTGTGCTTGACGGGGTCGCACTCCCCCTGAAGGCGCAGGTCCGCAGCTTGGGGGTCCTCCTGGACTCTGCGCTGACACTTGAAGCCCAGGTGTCGGCCGTGGCTGGGAGGGCCTTTGCACAACTAAAACTTGTGCGCCAGCTGTGACCATACCTCGAGAAGTCAGATCTGACCATGGTGGTCCATGCCTTAGTTACCTCTAGACTGGATTACTGCAATGCGCTCTACGTGGGGCTGCCTTTGAAGACAGCTTGGAAACTACAACTAGTACAACGATCGGCAGCCAGGTTTCTAACTGGGGCAGATTACAGGGCGCTCTCAACGCCGCTGTTTAAAGAGCTCCACTGGCTGCCATTTATTTTCCGAGCCCAATTCAAGGTGCAGGTTATCACCTACAAAGCCCTAAACGGTTTGGGACCCACCTACCTTTGAGACCGCATTTCCCCCTATTGTGATGACTCATGGGCCTTGTAGTCCTGCTCAGGACATTGTAATCCCTGATGAAGATGAAAACTTGGGTTTTTTACCTTCCCAGTCTGAACTGGATTCCTCTCAGCCAGATCTTTCCCAGGCAGATCTGGAAACCTTGCACCTGCAAGAAAGTTGTGCCCCAGAAGTATGTCAAACAACCCCAGAGCCTACTTCTCCCGTGTTCTTGCGCCGGGAGTTTTGTAAACAACAGAGAAGTTTGGATTCAGCTTCGCGCAGGAGTGCGAGGATAGCAGCTAAGAATGTTGCCAATTAACATTGGTTCTCGTGAGAATCTTTAAGGAGTTTAACATCTGGTCTCAGAGTTTAGCTTTCGTTTCTGATTCCCAGAGAATCGCTTTGGTGAGAAAGTTGGACTCTATATAGGTGTTTTGCCCGCGTAGCAACTTCGCGGAGTCAATTCGTCAGCCTACGGAGCGAGTTGTGTCTGGACAGCGCGCTCCGATTCAAGCCTCGCTTCAGCTCAAGCCTTGCCTTGCTATCCAGCCTTCGCCTTGCTTCCCAGCCTTGTTTACCTACGGACTTTGCCTTGTTTCCCAGGACTAATCCTTGCCTTGTTTCACGGATTTTACCAAGTTATTCCACGGACCTTGTTCTTGTTCTTAGCTACCTTGTTCCACGTTCAAGCCTTGTTTCAAGTATCAAGTTATTTCCTAGCCACGCTCAAGTTTTATGGACTAAAGGACCTTGTCATCTCCCCTCACTTTGCTTGGCAAAGTGAGTGTTTCGGTTATTGGATTACAACTTTGGACCTTAATATTTCTTATTGGACATTGCTTTTTTGGACTAATTCTGACCTTTCCTGAAGGGTCTAATTCTGGACTATTTTCTACACTTGTTTTTATTAACTTTATATATTCCTTCAATAAAGATATTAGTTAGATTCTGGCCTCTGTGTATGGTTATTGGTGCCTCTGCTGCCTGGGTCGTGACAGTTTGACTCCGCCACCCATAAGCACCAACTAACCGAGGCCAGGATGTCTACCGGAGCCGCGCCGGCTGGACAGCCGCTCAGCTACACCATCAGCAAGGACGAAGTGGACCGCATCCGTGACAGACTCAACGCGCAGGATGGAGAAATAAAAGGGTTGAGGGAGCGCGGAGTTCGCCTCCCGGCCATGGCGTTGCCTACCAAGTTTTCTGGAGAAGCTGCTAAGGTTCATGTTTTCCGCCGCCAATGTCAAGCTTATCTAGAGGCCCGTGATGCCGAGTTTCCCCAAGAAGACATCAAGGTGGCGTGGGTCTACAGTCTTCTAGACGGACCAGCGGCTAGCTGGGCGACGGCCCTGTTTGATCAAGCCTCCCCCCACCTAAGTTCAGCACAACGCTTCTTGGATCACCTTAAGGAGACCTGGGGAATCGAGGACAATTTGGAGGCAGCCGGTCACAAACTCCGGCGCCTCCTTCAAGGAGACAGACCCATGTCTCAGTACATAGCCGAGTTCCGCGTGCTGGCCCACAACACCGGCTGGAACGATGTAGCCCTCAGAGGACAATTTCGGGAGGGTCTCAACATTGAAATGCTGGAAGAAATCTCCAAGGTGGATCCTCCCCAGACCCTCGAGGCACTCATTGATCAATGTTTACGGGCTGAAGTCATGATTGCCAACAGGAAACAATGGGTTCGAGGCCAGGGCGGTAGAGCCGGGGCAAAACCCCCCGCTCCCGCCAGTGTTCAGCCACGTCCGGTGTGGAGACCCCCACCGCCAACCCCATACCCTAGAGGAGGCGAGGAGGTGCCGATGCAGTTGGGCAATGTGCGTCCCAGACTAGATGCCGCCGAGAAGGCCCGTCGTCAACGCTTGAACCTCTGCTGGTACTGCGGGAACGGGGGCCACTTCGCCAGAGAGTGCCCAGCCAAAGGGAAGCCTGCCGCCCGTCTTGCGGCGGCGTCCTCCACGGAGTCGAAGGCGTCTGAGCCGACTGGCACACAGCCGGCGGGGGAAGCCAACGACCGGGTGTAGAGAGGCTCGCCAACCCGGTCAAAAAATCCATCCAAGAGCCGCCAACCGGGGTCCTGTTCCTTCTCGTGGTCACATTATGGTCAGCAAAAAGGGGACCCGTCATGATCCACGCCATGATAGACTCTGGAGCTACCAACAATTTCATCGATAGAGAGTATGCCGACTCTCTGGGATTACAATATCATGATTTCAAGAATGCCCGTGTGGTGCAAGCCATAGACGGCCGTCCCCTCAAGACGGGCCCCGTAAGCCAGTGGTCGGAACCCACCAGGATGTGGATAAGGGAACATATGGAAGAGATTTCCTTCTTTGTTACCGAGGTTCCCCATTTCCCTGTGATTTTGGGAATTCCATGGCTGACACTCCACGACCCTAACATCTCCTGGTCCAACAGAGAACTGCAGTTTGCTTCACCGTACTGCCAAAACCATTGCCTCGTAGCCAAGGTATGCCATGCCACAGACTCCGAGCCCATCATCACCTTGCCAAAGAAGTACTCCGAGTATTGGGATGTATTCAATGAGAAAGAAGCCGAAAAATTACCCCCACATAGACCTTATGACTGTGCCATTGACTTGGTGGAGGGGGCCCCGATCCCGCGAGGGCATCTCTACTCCCTGACTGAACCAGAGCAAGAAGCTCTCAGGGAATTCTTAGAGACAAACCTTCGCAAGGGGTTCATCAGACCCTCTCAATCCCCAGCCGCCTCCCCAGTGATGTTTGTGAAGAAGAAGTCAGGGGAATTACGCTTGGTGGTGGACTACAGAGCATTGAACAATATCACCAAGCGGAACAGCTATCCCCTGCCCTTAATCTCGGATCTACTGGACCGACTTCGAGGAGCCAAGGTCTACACCAAGCTGGATCTTCGGGGGGCTTATAATCTAGTTCGCATCAGAGAAGGGGACGAGTGGAAGACCGCCTTCCAGACTAAATTCGGATTATTCGAGTCCCGAGTTATGAATTTCGGTTTATGCGGAGCTCCCGCAACGTTCCAGCATTTTGTCAACGATATTTTTCAGGACTATCTAGACAGATTCTTGATAATCTACTTGGACGATTTTTTGGTGTTTTCCAGATCACAATCAGAACATGAGAACCACGTCAAAATGGTGTTGCAACGACTGCGGGATCATGGCCTTTATGCCAAGCTAGAAAAATGCGCTTTTGATCTACAAGAGGTAGATTTCCTTGGCTACCGCATCTCGCCTCTAGGGCTTTCCATGGATCCAGCCAAAGTTTCAGCAGTATTGGAATGGCGGGCGCCAACTAACAAGAAAGAGGTGCAGCGTTTCTTGGGGTTCGCGAACTACTACCGCAAGTTCATTCCAGATTTTGCCCGCTGGTCCGACCCCATCACTAGCTGCATCCGTGGAAAGCAGCCTTTCCGCTGGACTGATCAAGCAGAGAAAGGGTTCCAGCAACTGAAGAAACTATTCACCTCCCAGCCAATTCTACAGCACCCAAATCCTGGAACCCCTTTTGTGGTGCAAGCGGACGCCTCTGATGTGGCAATTGGGGCTGTACTCTTACAACCGGTGGGAGATCACCTCCACCCCTGTGCCTTTTATTCTCGTCAACTAACCACACCAGAGAGGAATTACACCATTTGGGAAAAAGAACTACTGGCCATAAAGGCAGCCTTTGAAACTTGGAGACATTGGCTAGAAGGAGCCAAATTCCCCATTGAAGTCCACACTGATCATCGTAATCTAGAACATCTAAGAACTGCCCGCAAACTAAATCAGAGGCAGCAACGTTGGGCTTTATTCTTTGAACGTTTCAACTTCCAGATTCATTATGTGACCCCAGCTCAAACCAAGCAAGCAGACGCCCTGTCACGTAAACCGGAATACGCTGCAGGACGCAAGGAGACCTTTGAATCCCAACTGCTACAACCTGAGAACTTTGCCACGCTCACAGTGGGGAACACCAAATCCAGTCCCATTGGTTCAACTTCCCCTACTCCAGGACCCATCTGTGCTCAAGAAATCAGGGCTAGTCAGCAGGCAGATGCCTGGGCGCAGGACCAACTTCGCCAAGGTCTGCATTTTCCCTTTTCGCTTAAAGATGGGCTGCTCTGCTATAGAAATCATGTTTATATCCCACCCGGACCGGGCAGGGAAAAAGCGCTTCGTCTGTGTCATGACTGCAAACCAGCAGGACACTTCGGACTATTTAAAACCATGCATTTGATCCTAAGAGATTTTTGGTGGCCCAAGATCCGCAAGGATGTGGAAAAATATGTCAACACCTGCCCAGTATGCCAGCGCTCCAAGATACGAAGGGAGAAGCCCTCAGGGCTTTTGCACCCCCTTCCTACCCCATCTCGCCCATGGGAAATAATTTCCGCGGATTTCATCACTGACCTACCACCTTCCTGTGGATTCACCACGATCTTAGTGGTGGTGGACCTATTCACCAAGTTAGCCCATTTCATTCCCTGCGAAGGCCTCCCCACGGCCAAAGAAACTGCGGATCTATTTCTTCAGCATGTTTTCAGACTACATGGATTGCCCAAGAGTTTAGTCACAGACCGTGGATCTCAATTCACCTCTCGTTTTTGGAAGGCACTACAAAAACTATTGGGCATAGACTCTCGCTTATCTTCAGCTCATCATCCCCAAACAGATGGGCAAACGGAACGCACCAATGCCACTTTGGAGCAGTACCTTCGCTGTTATGTAAACTACCAACAGGACAATTGGGCTTCTCTGTTACCACTGTCTGAGTTTGCCTACAATAATGGAGTTCAAGCTTCTACAAAAGAAACGCCGTTCTTTGCAAACTACGGTTTCCATCCACGTTTCTTTCCCCCTGTCATTGAAACTTCAGAAGTTCCCGCAGCAGAGGATTGGCTGCAGGAACTCACAGCGGTGCAACAACTTTTGCTCCAGCAACTGGACCAAGCCAAGGAGGACTATAAACGCCACGCTGACAAACACCGCCAGCCGGGCCCCGAAATCAAGGTAGGAGATCGGGTTTTCCTGTCCACTCGCTTTCTGCCCTCCCACCGCCCATGCCGGAAGTTAGATGCCCGCTTCATTGGCCCCTATCCAGTGGTGGCGCAATTAAACCCCGTGACTTTCAAACTCCAACTTCCGCGTTCAATGCGCATTCACCCAGTGTTTCACCGTTCCCTGCTCCTTCCGGCGGATGGTGTGCGTCCTGATACAGACCAACCGGCCCCCCCTCCTGTTTTGATGAATGGGGAGGAGGAGTTCGAGGTTGAGGACATTTTGGATTCTCGCTTTCATCGCCGCCGCCTACAATATCTCATTGACTGGGTGGGTTTTGGGCCTGAGGAACGCTCTTGGGAAGACGCCTCCACAGTTCATGCTCCTGATCTAACCCGTCGCTTCCATCTGACCTATCCCACCAAACCGCGACCTCGCGCCTCGGGGAGAGAACCCCAGTTTGGGAGGGGCCCTGAGGAGGGGGATAGTGTGATGACTCATGGGCCTTGTAGTCCTGCTCAGGACATTGTAATCCCTGATGAAGATGAAAACTTGGGTTTTTTACCTTCCCAGTCTGAACTGGATTCCTCTCAGCCAGATCTTTCCCAGGCAGATCTGGAAACCTTGCACCTGCAAGAAAGTTGTGCCCCAGAAGTATGTCAAACAACCCCAGAGCCTACTTCTCCCGTGTTCTTGCGCCGGGAGTTTTGTAAACAACAGAGAAGTTTGGATTCAGCTTCGCGCAGGAGTGCGAGGATAGCAGCTAAGAATGTTGCCAATTAACATTGGTTCTCGTGAGAATCTTTAAGGAGTTTAACATCTGGTCTCAGAGTTTAGCTTTCGTTTCTGATTCCCAGAGAATCGCTTTGGTGAGAAAGTTGGACTCTATATAGGTGTTTTGCCCGCGTAGCAACTTCGCGGAGTCAATTCGTCAGCCTACGGAGCGAGTTGTGTCTGGACAGCGCGCTCCGATTCAAGCCTCGCTTCAGCTCAAGCCTTGCCTTGCTATCCAGCCTTCGCCTTGCTTCCCAGCCTTGTTTACCTACGGACTTTGCCTTGTTTCCCAGGACTAATCCTTGCCTTGTTTCACGGATTTTACCAAGTTATTCCACGGACCTTGTTCTTGTTCTTAGCTACCTTGTTCCACGTTCAAGCCTTGTTTCAAGTATCAAGTTATTTCCTAGCCACGCTCAAGTTTTATGGACTAAAGGACCTTGTCATCTCCCCTCACTTTGCTTGGCAAAGTGAGTGTTTCGGTTATTGGATTACAACTTTGGACCTTAATATTTCTTATTGGACATTGCTTTTTTGGACTAATTCTGACCTTTCCTGAAGGGTCTAATTCTGGACTATTTTCTACACTTGTTTTTATTAACTTTATATATTCCTTCAATAAAGATATTAGTTAGATTCTGGCCTCTGTGTATGGTTATTGGTGCCTCTGCTGCCTGGGTCGTGACACCTATGAACCCGCACGACCTCTTCGCTCGTCAGGGGAGGCCCTCCTCTCGCTTCCACCAACTTCGCAGTTGCGGTTGATGGGGACGAGGGAGAGGACCTTCTCCGCCGTGGCCCCCCGGCTGTGGAATTCGCTCCCCAGGGAGATTAGGCAGGCCCCTACCCTACTTTCTTTCAGGAAGAGCCTGAAAACTTGGCTATTCCAGAAGGCCTTCGTTGACTGATCCTTGTGGGAATCATGTTATTTACCTATTAAGCAGTAGACCCTCTGGATTGTTTTTAGGATTCATTCAGCACTTTAAGTATTACACCTGCTGTATAATGATCCCTCCCTGATAACTTGATATTGCTTTGCACTTTGGCCTGGATCTTTTGACCCAAATCGGGATTTTAATATTATTGTGTATATTGACTTTTATGACTGTTTTTAATCATGTTGAAGTTTTACTGCTCGGTTTAATGTTTTATCTGATTTGTGCAGTCGTGTCTGGGCATGGCCCCATGTAAGCCGCCCCGAGTCCCTCCGGGGAGATGGGGCGGGATATAAGAATAAAATTATTATTATTATTATTATTATTATTATTATTATTATTATTATATAAAGGTGTCCAACATCCATCTATCTGGAAGCATCCACATTATGAAGGTGCCTTGTTTGACAACAGGTACAAATGTTTTCTCATGAACCTGACCTTGAATCTTGCCTTGTCCTATTCTACTTTCCCTGATGTCTCCTGTTTCACTTTAAATATCAATTTGTATCCTATGACATTGTTTCCTGATGGGCGATCGGTAAGTGCCCATGTTCCATTCTTATGCAAAGCATCTGTTTCTTCTTTTGAAGTTTTTACCCACTGAATAGCCTCAGCTGCAGGCATCTGTTCAACTCTTAATTTGATGGTTGACTGGGTAACACCAACCTTATGAGGATTCAAGACTAGCACGATTAGTAAGTTTGTTCTGTTTAGAAGTAATAACTGGATTTAGGCCCAACCAAGATTAGAGTATAAAACTGGTACTGGTACCTGTGCAAAGAAGGCAAAAATACAGTGACAGAGTTTTAAAAAACATGTGTAAAACAAAAATATTTACAGTGTAATTATATGCCTCCTGCTCAGAAGTACACCAAAGAATCAATGAGATAAAGATTGGAACTTAGGTAACAATTTTAAAACTTGTACTTTACCTCCAGATGGAAAAGAATTACACTAGGGATCTCATCATACAGATATCCCCCCCCCCCCTATTTTGCTGCATTTCACAATTGCCAGTGAAACAGAAAGTGCATGGGGTGCCTTGCAGTGACCCACATGGCTTCCCTCTTTTCGCATCACATGGGAACATCAGGACAAGTCTTGTTAGTGCCCTATCCCTGCCCATCAGATGGGGGAAAGGGCAACAAGGCACATTGCTGTGTTGTCCTTTTCCCCATCAGAAGGGTGGAAAGGGCCAAAAATGAAGGTAGCTCAATTGCTTCATTGCCACTTCGATGATCAATGGGGTGGGGCTATGACCAGCATCATTTAATGCCACTCGGCAGGACCGATCCCTGAAGAAGAGCAAAGACCCACCCCAGTGTGATGAGGTGACAAGTAATAACATTTGAATATATTCCTGGTTTGAAAATGTTATTTCCTGTTTAATTGTGTGGTACTTGCTTTGAAAGTAGATAATAAACTCCAGAAATTTCATTTTTGTGGCTGCCATTTTAAGCTTTCAGGGTGCCATTTTTAACCTTTCATATGTCATTTTTAACCTTTTGTGCAGACCGCAAAAACAAAGTTTTTGCATTTTAATAAACTTTTCCATGTTTTTATCAAAAAACAAATTAGGAAATGGCATTTATAACCCAGAAACAAAAATTGTGTTACATTGTGTTATTTACTTATATATATTTTCCTTCTCCTTCATTTTCCTCATAGAAAATATATCTTGTATAGGATCTAAACATAGCAAAAAAGCAAATGTTCTTAGCAATGATATCATCCAGTTCCTAAATTATAGAAAAATGCGATTTGAAGAAACACCTGAAATGTCTGACATTATCTACTTTCAAACACAACTAGCCTGGAAACCTTCGGCATTTCTTCCCTAAAAATAAAATGATGAACAAGGAAATGGAGATAAGCCATCCTCTAGAATATTTTGAAAGAAGATAGTCTTAACAGAAGAAGCATAGTATGTGTATGACAAGGTAGCAAGGATAAACATCTAATACAGTTTGCATATTCTAAAAATACTTCAGCAATGGTTTTAGAATGAATGTTGTTTTTATATACTGTACAATTCTGGAGAATTGTTCGGCCTTCACAGAAAGATGAAACATCAGAATCTCCATTAGTTTCAGAAACTTTACTTTATTGGCTTATGCCCCAGAAATACATTTTGATTGCTGTACTGGCAAACAAATGGATAGATAGATTATATTCATCATAATGAGATCTTACTACCTTTCAAATATGCTTTATTGTGGATTGATTTTCAGTTCTCGTAGCACGCAATGGGAGGGCATTGGTTTTCTACTTATGATACAGGCATAATAGTAATAGAATTTGCAAGGAATTGGAAACAAAGA
Organism: Anolis carolinensis; assembly: GCF_035594765.1. Classification (NCBI taxonomy): domain Eukaryota; kingdom Metazoa; phylum Chordata; class Lepidosauria; order Squamata; family Anolidae; genus Anolis; species Anolis carolinensis. Next base: position 165,104,885 of record NC_085845.1, on the reverse strand, counting down.
AACAGAATCTAAAATGTAAGCAGCATAAAATTAATATTGTGCTTTCTTTTCAAAAGTAATTGTGCATCAAGCTGTGTCATTCTGTATGCCGCAACTAAAAAGAAGCAACAAGCATTATATTTTGGCATCCATACATGGCAATTTGTTAGTAAATGCCAATTTATTTTTATAATGGACACTTGATTAGCAGGGACCGAAGATTGTTTAGCAGAATTTTAACTTGCTTATAGTCCTTTTTCTAGTGAGGAACCTTCAGGCCTAAAGATACAGAATGAAAAAAATATATATAGGCCAGGGATGCATACATCTTAGCACTCTAGTAGACTCACTAATATGGCCCTTCAAAATGTTGAAATTAAGCTCTGTAATGAATTAACCTAGTGGCTTCATATAGATATTAAAAGGCATGGCAGATAAGGCAGAACCTTATGCACACATATACATACACTCTCATATCTTAATAGCATGTAAGACTCTTTGCCTGACCTCCACAAGAAAAGAGAGGGCCACTAGGGCGAATCCATCATCCTGCACACAGGTCCCTCATAGCCACACTTTCCTCATCTCATGGGGAAAGTGATGCCCTCCAAGAGAAGCATCCTGTTTTAGGGAGAAACACGAGAAACATCCCATGTAGGGGAGAAAGCTTCTGGCAATGCTTTTACCTCAGTTGGGGGCAAAACATCTGCCAGAAGCCATATGATATCATGTGATGTCCGGCTGGGACTCTGTCTTGAAGATAAAGTAGAAGTGTCCTAGGATACTGTTTAAAGTAAGTATGATGAGGTCCTTACTCTCCCAGTCAGTCTGTGGAATTGGTCTTGCAGATAAGAGTTGAACCATCATAGCACAGTGGCCAGAATACTGTATGACATAGTATAGTGTAGTAGTTCTACATGCGGATGACCATCTAACACTTGTGGACTTTTTTTAGCAACTGCACCCCATGTCCAGCCATTCCAGAGCTGGTAGAGGGTAGGAAGGAGGGAGATTGAAGAAAGGTCTGGCTGTCTCCTTGCAGCCAGATAGGCAATAATCGCAGCACCTACTGAGATCTGCTAGGATCCTCCAGGAATCACAGCAATTGTTGCATATGGCTACAAAAACATAGCCAAATGTGTTCCAAATCCCTTCCAACTCTCCCTTGGAAACAGAATGACTGTGGGCCAACTGCAGAGCTACAACGAGTTGGATGCCTTTTTCCAGAGAGAAGGGAATACCAACTTCTACAAGAACCAAAATAAAACATTACACATGTACATATATGTTGGACATACACTTGTGCATGTCATTAAGGACCTCATTGCATTTAGTTCCCTAATTCAGGCAACATCAGGGAGATTCGCCCTTTATTATTATTATTATTATTATTATTATTATTATTATTATTATTATTTATTGACACAACAACATTGTATGACACAGCAAACAAGATAGATATGCTGGATTATTATTATTATTTGTGGACTGCCCTATCTCTGCAAAGGGTGATTTAAATTCATGGCAAATTCATGGTGCAGCAAGAGAAATTGTTGTCACATGCCCCGCAGCACTGCCTTCCCTATCACATGGGGGAAAACATTGCTCCCAGATCCCCCCCCCCCAGGCTGTCCCCATTGCTGGCAACAAGAACACGGGAAGCCTCCCATGTTCTCCTTGCTCTGTCGTAGGATGCTGAGAGCAAAGTTTCTGAATGGAGCCCCGCAGGCTCCATCCAGGAACTGTGCTCCCAGCATCATACAAGTCTGAAAGCCCATGCGATGAAGTCCTAAGAGGATGCCAGTCTTTGTCTCTTATTTCCATTTAACAGGCCCTCATGAACAATGGTATCAAAAGCTAGCAATTTGTAAATGGCACTAAAAGCAGATTATTTCTAAAGAATAGCATACTTGCTTGAGCTAATGACATAGGTGTTAAAAGTATGCCATGTGATATCAATTACGGTTATATTTTCGCAAGTCAAATAAAAATTTGAAGTAATTTTGTGTGCCAAGCTTTAGGCCAGGAAATGTAAAAGAAAAATCAAGAGTGTGAATGAAAGAGAGAGGGAAAGAGGGATGGTGGGGAGAAGAGAAGATTTAATTAATGTTATAATTTCAGGAACCTTTTTTCTATAAAAGTGACCTACTTTCCTGAGAGGTTGGTGGGACTAGCAATTTTGGAACTATACTATCTTATTTTAATTTAACATAGCATGTTCTGTTTCATTATTACCTCCATGAAAAATCTGCAGCCAGCATTTAACTATAATTATGGGGAAATATTACATAAGAAATAATAATTTTATGAATGCAACAGCCCTATATTAGAATCTTGACAAGGATAATTAAAATGGGATGACATCAAATATAGTAAACGCCTGCAGAGAGTTTTCCTAAAACAGCAAGAAAATTAAGATATGTCATTTAATTTCTTCCCCTAGGAGAATTCAAAGCTTTTGAAGGGTGTGGGATTCTTCTATGCATCTTAGCTATAAATATCCTGATAAGTTCCTATTAAAATATTCTTTCTTTCATCCAGAAGGTGTGATTTTCTGTGCATGACCTTTAATCACACATGGATGCACATTTCAAGCAATAGGCGAAGAACAAATCAAAATTCAAATAAAAGACAATGTTTTAGAAAAATGCCATGCTAAGAAACTTTGTATATTCTACATTTTCTAAGTCCCCCCCCCTCAACCGCCACCTTTGGTACAGATTAAGAGAAATTGTTAATAACTTGGTTTTCACCATCACGGGAAAGTTGACAGTCTAAAACAGGAATAAGCAAAGAATAGCCCATGGACCACATGTGACCCTTGGGGCTCTAAATATGCGCCCAGAAACCTCTCAAAGCCCCAAACCAAAAGTGACCAATTTTCTGGTGATTGTCTTTTTACCCCCAAATATGCCCCACACACAGTGGTTTTCTTGCCCTGGTCATCCAAATCCCCTCAAACCTATACAAAATACAAAAGAAATTAAAATAAATGTCTTGAAAATTGGCCAAAGTGACATTTGCATCACTTTAGACATGACAAAATGTGTCAGTATGACCCACCAAATGAGCACAGGGTGAAAAAATGGGCCACAATTCCTGCAAAACTCAAACCATATCAGAAACAAACAAACACATAAAAGGGAAATGTCTATAGCAATGGTTCTCAACCTTGGGTCCTCAGATGTTTTGGCCTTCAGCTCCCAGAAATCCTAACAGCTGGTAAACTTCCTGGGATTTCTGGGAGTTGTAGGCCAAAAACATCTGGGGATCCCAGGTTGAGAACCACTGGTCTATAGAGGTACACATAAACAGATAAAAGCATTGGTTTCTGTATAGAAAAGTGTGCAGCATAATTCACAGATAAATAGAAAGGTTTCATAAAAGCCTAACCAAGCTTCTAGTGTATTGAGAGTGATCTGAATCACAGACAAATCTATCAAATTTGATTTCATTCCGGTTTCATTTTCCTGCTATCAAGACTATTCATATTCAGCATGTATGATATTTCATCTTGGCTTTCCATTTTTGTATTTACTTTGCATGGACATTCATATGTATTTCCACGTTCATCAAAGATAGGCATTTTTGTATGCTTTCCCACAAAATGTATGCATTTTGAGTGAACTGTGTCAAAGGTACACATATTTTCAAATTATTTTCTGTTGAATAAAGTATGGCTTGCTTGCTACAATTTTCCCCCAAAATATACAATTTGAAGTTTTTAAAACTTGTCTCAAACTTTGAAGAAAGCACAGTTGTTTTTCATCCAAATATGTTCTGTTTTGGTTCACAGTTCAGAAAATGTGAATTTGGTGTGATATCATTTCAATGTGAACCATATTTGTTATGCTTTCCCTGCGTTTGTAGCACTGTCCTTAGAAGTAGAGATGTTTAAGAAAGATACTTCAATTTTTCAAGAAAGGAAAGAAGCAAGTTTTTTAAAGGGAGGTGTTCTCTTTTGTCAGTAGCATCCCCCCCCCCCCCCCCGGCAGTTCTTTGACTTCTATGAAAAGAGTCCATTGCTCAGCTACAAATGTATTTGTATTGAGTTTAAATCTGTCAGCTGGAATGTCTGGGAAGATGGTACATCTTTGTTCTTCCCTGACCTAAAGATTTCGGGAGGCTTGTGAAGATTGCTGTAAACACAAAAGTAGCCAATTCCAATTAACCACGTCCAAGCACTGTTGCCATATTTCTTTTAAAAACAGGGTTTTTAATGCTTTAAAAATACATGTGATGTTGCAAGAGCAACTTTCACTGTAATAATAAAAAAATCTTACGTATACAATTAAGTGAATTAAAGAGACTATTTCAACAAGTTCTTAACGTTCAAAGAATCTCAAAAAGCATGCAACTTGTTGAAGAAGACATGCATTGCATGTAAAGCAGGAGTAGGAATCATGAAGTTATTAAACTGCAACTCCCAATAGCATATTTAGGACAACCAGTTTTGAAGAATACCGGAAGTTGAAGTCTAACAATATGTCTGGATAGACATTTTCCACTCCTGAGGTTGAGAAGAGACTAAGATTTTATAAGTATGAATTTCATAAGAAGAAAGTTTTGAGAACGGGTTAAAGAGGGAAGGAGGGAATGAAAAGAGCAAAGGAGTTGGAAAAGATCCCATTGCCACTCATGGGGAAAAGATATGAGTAAAAGGTGAAGAAAGATCAGAATGACCTGTAAGAGATGGGAGGGGAAAATGCAAAAGGGGGGGGGGCACAGGAGAATTGTTTTGGAAAACAGGAATGTTTTGGAACAGAGAAGTGTCAAATTGAAGGACAGAGCTGGTAGGAAGAAGCGAAAGAAAGGGAGAAAGGTTTGGTCTCTGTGTGTGCATGTTGTTTCCTCTACTCTGGTCAATTATAAAACCCAAAATGCAAAACAGTCAAACATGGGACTTCCACCCTGTAGTGTACGCTGCAGATTATTTATTTATTTATTTATTTATTTATTTATTAACTGCATTTCTATACTGCTTTTCTCACCTCTGGGGGGATTCAAAGTGGTTTACAATATAATCAATGGCAAACCTCAATGCCTCTTTCATATATATATGCCCTCCCTGCTCCCCCATCCCACAAGACACAAAGTTCTTTAGTACAGATAGAGTCCAGAATGGGGAGGGTAAAAAGATCCTGGGCTTTCTTGAGGGATGGTAAATGTGATATGAGGTCTTTGGGGTGGGTGGGGGGGACAGTCTTATCTGATGATGGAAGTAGGTTACTGATCAGTTTGATAAAAGTCTAGAGGAACATAAATTTTATCAGTTGTGGTGTCATAAGTGGATTGTGGAAGAGCCCATGGCCTGTCAGTTGTGGGCTTTATGGGCAGGCCAAGGCCTCCACCTAAGGACCAATCAGCGTGGCAAATCCATGGGTCCCTAGTATTAGTATGTCATCCATATCAGAGTTTTGTGAAGTTTCTTTTTTGTACTAGCATTCTCAGAGTCTCCCAGCCAGCATGATCCCATTTTCACTTTAGTTACTAGATTAAGAAACAGATTGGTTTTGAAATTGGAAGTTGGCTTATACCTACTAAAAAACATTGGCCAGTCCTCTGTACATGACACAGCAAAGAACCCATCCACTGGACCTTGAGTTCAAGAAGAAGCAGAGAGATGTCCAAAGGAACTGGGTGATCCAGTGAACATGCTGTCCAGCCAACCAGTGGCCGCCTCAGATTTTGGGATAATAAGAGCTGTGCCAAACTGACATGCAGAAAGAGAACCATTTTCAGAAAGAACTACCAGAGCTCTCAAAATGTACAATGGTTACACAACTGCATTTTTAAAACAGATCAGGAGATTGCCCAACATTCAGTATAACTCTGTGTTGGGAAAGCTAACTAGCTGAAGGAGAATGAGTTAAATGTAAAGAGTTAATTAAATCAGTAATTTACCAATTGATCTTTCCAAAATACCAGTCTATTAAAAATGTTCTCATCTTGGCCATGACAAACATATGGACTTGAAGCTCAAAATCTAAGGTCTATGATATCTTTAAAACATTTAAAACTACTACTCCTTTTTTACGCTCATACAATTACTATGTAATCCAGAATAATTAAATGTATAGGATTTTAATATTATCTTTGAATCACCAAGTTCTATTGAAATTGAGTGTTCTATTCATTAACAATGCAGTTTTTCTTACACTGAACAGTGTAATATGACTGTTTTGACAAACATAACCTGAGGATTTTAATTAGACTCTTTCCTAAAAGGTACATAAGCTCATTAATAACTCGATACAATGTACATCTTTACAAGTAGGACAACTATCAAAGCTAATGACATATTTTAATTCCTGTCAGTTTCTGAAGATGTTATTCATATTCACAGTATGGGAGCTTCCATCCATGCTTGTCTAAATGCAAATGAAGCAAAAGGGCAATCAAATGGAAACAGAGAAAAAAATATAATTTTAAATACTAAATTCAATGATGGATGAAATTCTTACTCGATCAAAGACAAGACCCTAAGGCCATCATCTCCAAAAGTAGCAACACTTCAATAGAACCTCTCTGAAGTAAACAGTATGGATTGCAAACAAAGAGAATTAAATACTTTAATATGGAATTTCTAAAACTTTATGACAGGAGAGTAGATGTTTGCTCAGTTGCTTGTTGGCTGCTTTTACAAAGACTCAAACTGATAAACACTGAAATGACTATGAATGCTCTGTGCAGAGTTTTGCAGTGCCTCTAATCAAGGCATGGGCAAACTTTCTAACTTGGGGGTCGCATAGTGGGCAGGGGTGGGGTGGGTGGGCCAGAAGGGAGGGTTCTCTCTGGTTGCCCAGAGAGGTAGAGAACTTTTCCCTCCTGTCACACCCACATCTCACTTTCACTCTCTTTCTTTCTCTCCACAATACACCAATACGCATACACCTCTCCCCTTGGAGGCTCAGCCTGTACACAAAAAGGGGTGCATGAAAAAAGAAAGAGGTCAGTTTGAGATGAGGGCGGGGAGAAGGCTGAGATGCAGCTGAAGAGAGGAGATATCCTTTTCCTCCCCTTCCTCTTATCTTTCGGAGACAAAAAAGTGAAGGAAAGACGGAAAACGTTTGGATCCCAAAAAGGTTAGCCTTGGTCAGGATGAGATGGTGGACAGGAGAGAAAAATGTATCCACTAGACCTCATATTACCTACTCCTGATACAGAATCCGAGAATCTTAGGCCATATACCGTCCTACCCCCTGCCATGCAGGAAGACACAATCAAAGCACTCCCAATAGATAGCCTATGCATAAAAGCCGCCAGAGAAGGAGACTCCACCACACTCTGAGGCAGCCTATGCCACTCTCCAACAGCTCTTATTCTCAGGAAGTTCTTCCTAATCTTTTCAGTGACATCTCTTTCCCTACCATGTGAACCCATTGCTCCCTTGGGCCCTGGTTTCTCGAGCAACAGAAAGCCACCCCCTCCCCCCCCCCCAAAAAATGGGCCACCCTTTAAATCTTGAAACATGGTTTTCATGTTCCCCCTCTACCTTCTCTTCTCCCAGCTAAACATCCCCCAGGAAGAAAGGAGGAAGGAAAAAGGGAAGGAAGGAAGGGAGGGAGGAAGAGAATGGAAGGAGGGAGGAAGGAAAGACAAAAGGGAAGGAAGAAAGGAAGGAAGGAAGGAAGGAAGGAAGGAAGGAAGGAAGGAAGAGAGGAGGGAAGGAGGGAGGGAGGGAGGGAGGAAAAAGAGAGGGGGGAAGGAAGTAGGAAAGAGGGAGTAAAGAGGGAAGGAAGGATAAAAGGGTTGAAGGAAGGAGGGAGAAAGAGAGAGATAAGGAAGGGAGAAGGAAGGAAAGAGAGAAAGAAGGAAGGATAGGATGGTGAGGGGGGGGGGGGCTGAAAAATAAGACCAAGGAGCTGCATCTGGCCCCCGGGCCTGGGTTTGCCCATACATGCTCTAATCTGGTATTAGAAAATTCAAATGACCTACTGGTCAGGGCAACCACCTTCATTAGCTTCATTTTAAAAGCATGAGCAAATGGAATATTGAAAAGCAGGTACAAACATAACATAGTCATGCTTGAGTCCTGGTTGACAGATCTAGATTCCCATTGTGAGATTAGTGTTGGCTAAATAATTGTAGCAATGAGCAATGATTAAAAGTTCATGAGCTAGACGCTTAATGCAATTGTGCTCTGCATGAGGCAAGATTGGGGAATGTGCCAGAGTATGTGTTAATTGCAGGGGCCTCCTGAATTGGAATTGGGCCCTATTGTTCACATGGGCCAGTGCCAACATCCCACTTTCCCTACATTCACTGAGATAGGAAAATGGAGTGGCACTTACCTGTGCTGTTGTTCATCGCTGTAGCAATAGCCTTGGGGCTCCAGAGAACTTGGAGCCTTTGCTTGACACAATTGCCTATGTAAGCAAAGGTGCCCACATGACTTGGGGGGGGGGGAGGTGAGTGGGATTGTCCCTTTTCTTTTTTCTTCCCTTCCCTGAGGTACTTTTGTTCACATCAACAAACGTCCCAAGTGACAGTCCCAATCTCTCTAGAGTTCATAGACCATCACTATAACCACAAACAACTGACAAGGTTCAGGAGACTGTTTCCTGGACAGAGAACTCTGCTCCTGCCTCTGACACAGTACAGGAGCACCAAGGAAGAATCTCAGGCTGATCTGAAGCAGCAAGGCTATGCACCAGCCCTGGATTTTGTTTCCCAAGTATATGTGCCCATACTTAACAGCCTGCTGACAGAAAGACAGATGGAGAAAAAGAATTAGCTTGTTACAGCTCCTAACTTCTTTACACTAAATATTCTCAGAGGAGGTTTTTTATGGGAGGCGTACATCATGATATTAAAAATCTCCTCCCCTGCACTATACAGAGATGATTTATAGCACAATTCGAACTTCAAAATATCTGGCTAGAATTATTTGAGTTTATTTTTGGACTATGACTCCTAGAATCTGCTAACCAGTATGGTGACTGAATATACTGTCTAAGGGACCCTAGGAATTGTAATTTGAAAAATAACTTTTCTAACCTCTAAGTTGGGTACCATGTTAGTTCTCCTCTGTTAGACACCAGTAGCAAAGCACTATCATGTGTAGGTCCCAACTGTGGCATATGACCCTTTATGTGCCTGGTGTCTGTATACTAGTGCTCCAGCAGTAAGACATACGTAGTGGCCAAAGAGAAAAAAACAAGTAGAAGACAGATTTTGAGGTTTCTCATTTATAGCATCACCATACATCTAAGTTAACTTGATGAAAACTATCAACAATCATCTGCCCAGAAAGCCAGCATAGTGTAGTGGTTTGAGTGTTGGACTTGGATACTGAAGCCCAGGAATTGAATTCTTTCTCATCCATACATGGCTTTGGGCAAGTCATACTTTCTCAGCCTCAGAGGAAGGAAAAGGCAAACCTCTTCTGTACAAATCTTGCCAAGAAAACCCCATGATTTGACCTAGATTTGACCCATATATTAACTGGAAACCATCAGAATGTGTCTATATACTATGACTCCCACACTTGTGGGGCTGGTACCTATGGTTTCACCTATGACAAGTTGAAGAACATATCCCCCATGAATGTGGAGGTCATACTATATTCTCCTCTTTGCAATGCACTGTATTTCTTAAGGTAAAGGTAAAGGTTTCCCCCGACCAGAGGAGGTCCAAGGCAATTTTCAAGTGTAGGCGAACAGAAATTTTGGTGCCCCCCCCCCTCCAAAAAAAACAACAACCAATCACTGAAAAATAAAAGTGTTGATTCTGGTCATGACAACACACAAATTATCATTATTATTATTATTATTATTATTATTATTATTATTATTATTATTATTATTAAGGTCCAAAGGAGCAGGGTGTGAAAATAGTTCACATTCCAGGATCCCATCCCAGGCTTTTGATGTTAAACTTGATTATATGAGTCCGTACTGCCAGATAATCTGGGATAAACAGAAACATTGTGATTGGATCCTGGGATATAGGTCCTGTCTGGAAGGGCCCTAAGTAGCACATAACCTTTGGAAAGCTGGGCATTCCTTCTGCCTGCTACAGCAGGCAGAAATGCAAATCATGGGTCAGTTGAGCAACATGACAAGGAGGCAAAGAGAGAGGGCCCTTGCACACAGCCATATAACCCAGAATATCTACTTTGAACTGAATTATCTGAGTCCACACTCCCAGATATTCCAGCTCAAAGCAGAAAACATGGGATTTTATTCAGCTATGTGTGGAAGGGGCCAGAGAGAGAACCCTTACAGAGCCCTGTATCCCAGAATATCTGCTTTGAACTGGATTATGTACACTTCCAGATAATCCAGCTCAAAGCAGTAAATATGGGATTTTATTCAGCTATGTGTGGAAGGGGCCAAAGAGAGAACCCTAGATAACCCAGTTCAAAGCAGATATTGTGAGATTTTCTGCCTTAATATTCTGGATTACATGACTGTGTGACATATAATGTCGAAGAGATAAGCAAACACTATAAAGCAGGGGTCCCCAAACTTTTTAAACAGGGGGCCAGTTCATGATCCTTCAGACTGTTGGAGGGCCGGACTATAGTTGGCCATCGAGCAATAACAACAACAACAACAACAAAACAAAAAAAAAAGAGGGTTGGAAGAGACCCTTTGGGCCATTGAGTCCAATCCCCTTCTGCCTTTGTGCACCAAAAGCACAAGCAAAGCACCCCTGACAGATGGCCACCCAACCTCAATGTTAATAATAATAATAATAATAATAATAATAATAATAATAATAATAATAATAATAAAAGAGGGTTGGAAGAGACCCTTGGGCCACTTAGTCCAACCACCTTCTGCCTTTGTGCACCAAAAGCACAAGCAAAGCACCCCTGACAGATGCCACCCAGCATCAATGTTAATAATAATAATAATAATAATAATAATAATAATAATAATAATAATAATAATAATAATAATAATAATAAGTGTTGGAAGAGAAGAAGAGACCCCTTGGGTCATTTAGCCCAACCCCCTTCTGCCCTTGTGCCATGAGGGCCGGATAAATGGCTTTGATGGGCCGCATCCGGCCCCCGGGCCTTAGTTTGGGGACCCTTGCTATAAAGGTTCAAAACATTAAAAGAGATGTGTATATTAGAGCATCTTGCAAAGGCCACAGAAATAGTCAGGCCTCTCTGAGTATAGTATAGTATTATTATTGTTGTTAACTCTCAGGTAATATTGTATGTACATGATGCTCTAAATTACATAGTGCAACTTATGTTTTGAAACTTTATAGTATTTGCTTATCTTTTTGACATAGAAAGAAGATAGCTCTATACTCAGAGGCCTGACTATTTCTGTGGCCTTTGCAAGATGCTCTAATATACACATCTCTTTTTATGTTTTGAACCTTTATAGTGTTTGCTTATCTTCGACATTGTCTAGTATAGACATTTGTGTGTATTTATCATTATGTCTGCCATATAACCCAGAATATCAAGGCAGATAATCCACATTATCTGCTTTGAATTGGATTATATGGCAGTGTGGACTCAGATAACCCAGTTCAAAGCAGATATTGTGGGTTATTCTGCCTTGCTATTCTAGGTTATATGGCACACAGCCATATAACCCAGAATATCAAGGCAGATAATCCACATTATCTGCTTTGAACTGGATTATATTGCAGTGTGGACTCAGATAACCCAGTGCAGAGAGAGTGGGAGAAGAGAGCCATGGAGATAAATAGCAAAGATAATAGGTTTCTTGTTGAAGAAGAATCACTCAATTTGTTGTATCCAGAACAGAATAATAGAGTTGGAAGATATAGATATGTGTATTAATGAAATAAAAATAAATTTCTTGTTTGCACTTGTGTGTCTTGTACCATTAATCTGTGTTGGGTAATGTTTCGTGTATTTTAAATTTGTTTTAATGATTCCTTTGTAGGTTTAATTCTATTTTAATGCTTATAGTCTACTTTGGAATATTTTAAAAGGAAAAAAAGTGGTATACAGTATACATTAATAGTAATATCAAAAATAAAATACAGTATCCTATAAGCTATTTTAATGCTTATGCTCTGCTTTGGAGCATTTTTAGAGGGGGAAAGGTGACATACAGAATAAATAAATATAAGTAAAAGGTAAAGGTTTCCCCCTGATATTAAGTCTAGTTGTGTCCAACTCTGTGGGTTGGTGCTTATCTCCATTTCGAAGATGAAGAGCCAGCATTGTCCATAGACACCTCCAAGGTCATGACAGCATGGATCACCATTACCTTCCTGCCAGAGCAGTACCTATTGATCTACTCACATTTGCATGTATTCAAACTGCTAGGAAACCTGATAGGTTTCCTAAGGAGTCAGAAAATCCTAGTATGGGAGAAAGCTGCACTCAAGGATCCACACAGTCAACAGGTGGCCATTTGGCTTTTGTTTGAAAGCAGGCATGGGCAAACTTGGCCTTCCCTCCAGGTGTTTTGGACTTCAACTCCCACAATTCCTAACAGCCGGTAGGCTGTTAGGAATTGTGGGAGTTGAAGTCCAAAACACCTGAAGGGCAGAGAGAGAGAGAGAGAGAGAGAGAGAGAGAGAGAGAGAGAGAGGGAGGGAGGGAGGGAGGGGGAGAGAGAGAGAGAGAGAGAGAGAGAGAGAGAGAGGAGGTGGGGGTCCTGCAGAAGGGTTTTTCCAGCTCCTTTGCCGGCTTTCCTTTATGCATATACAGTAGAATCTCACTTATCCAACATAAACAGGCCGGCTGAATGTTGGATAAGCGAATATGTTGGATAATAAGGAGGGATTAATGAAAAGCCTATTAAACATCAAATTAGGTTATGATTTTTCAAATTAAGCACCAAAACATCATGTTATACAACAAATTTGACAGAAAAAGTAGTTCAACACGCAGTAATGTTATGTAGTAATTACTCTATTTACAAATTTAGCACCAAAATATCATGATCTATTGAAAACATTGGCCCCAAAAATGCGTTGGATAATCCAGAACGTTGGATAAGTGAGTGTTGGATAACTGAGACTCTACTGTACCAAATATCCTAAAAATCCTAAAATCCCATGACATGAAATAGAAACGGAGGGCTGCAGCTTCCCATACTCTGGAGTTTTTGTTCTTTTTTTTTTGAAGAAATGGAGCGGTTATGCAAGGCTGCATGTTAGAATTAATACAGAAGGCTTTCATAGCTGGAATCAAAGGGTTGCTGTAAGTTATCAGGCTGTATGGCCATGCTCCAGAAGCATTCTCTCCTGATGTTTCGCCCACATCTATAGCAGGCATCCTTAGAGGTTGTGAGGACTGTTGGAAACTAGGCAAGTGGGGTTTATATATCTGTGGAATGATGTCCAGGGTGGGAAAAAGAACTCTTTTCTGTTTGAGGCAAGTGTGAACGTTGCAATTGGCCAGCTTGATTAGCATTAAATAGGATTGCAGCTCCAAAGCCTGGCTGCTTCCTGCCTGGGGGAATCCTTTGTTGGGAGGTGTTAGCTGTCCCTGATTGTGTCGTGTCTGGAATTCCTCTGTCTTCTGAGTGTTGTTCTTTATTTACTTTATTTATTTAGAGTTTTTTTCACACTGGTTGATAATTATTTCCAATAACTCCCACAATTCCTAATGTTGCAATTGGCCACCTTGATTAGCATTGAATAGCCTAGCAGAGGGCTCAGCTGGCAAGGAAAGGGAGGGGGCGGAGCAGGATGCCTGGGGCAGGGAAAGTGGTGCCAATCTGCCTCGGAGCCTGCATACAGATGCACCTGAGGGGCACCAGGCAGTGGGAGGGGGGCTGGATGGCGAGGGGGAGGAGGGAAAGTGAGGCAGAAGCGGAGCAGGAGCCCCAGGGAGCTCCAGTTCTCCTGGAGGCTCTTGGATACTGTTTAACCCATCCCCCCCACTCACGTTTCAGTAAGTAAATCCAGTGGATGAGTCCAGGGCCCCGGTTCTCTTGGCCCAGCAGCCATTGAGCCCAGGGGCTGCCCTCTTCCCTCCAGGCAGAAGGCAAGGGGAAAGGGCCGGCTGTGCTTGCGGCCTGGCTCATTCTCAGCCCTGGCCTTGAGTAGGAGCGGGGCCGCATGGTATGGGGGCGGGCCAGGCCATGTGGCCCCGCCCCCTGTGGCTCCGCCCCCCATGCAGCTCCGCCCCCTGCGCAGCTCCGCCCCCCCACAGGAAGGCCTGGAGAGGAGGAGGAGGAAGCAGATGGTGGTGCCATTCTCCAGGGGCCTCATGGCGCCCCCCGACGATGGCGCCACAGGCAAATGCCTCCCTTGCCTGACGGTTGGACCGCCTCTGCCCCCAACGTTAAGTCCAGTCGTGACCGACTCTGGGGGTTGGTGCTCATCGCCATTTCTAAGCTGAAGAGCCGGCATTGTCCATAGACACCTCCAAGTTCATGTGATGGCATGACTGCATGGAGTGCCATTACCTTCCCGCCAGAGCAGTACCTATTGATCTACTCACATTTGAATGTTTTCAAACTGCTAGGTTGGCAGGAGATGGGGTTAACAGCGGGCGCTCTTTCCACTGAAATAAAGAACCATTCCGTGTTGATTCTAAAGGGTCACTAATATAGACTATTCTGCTTCTAAGTATGAACTATACATCGGCTATACACTATCTATATATATAATAAAAATGAAATCGGAGTATGTATCAGCGTTTTGATTGGCCTGGCGGAATATGTGCTCGCGTTTTGATTGGCCTGGCGGAATATGGATCAGCTTTCTGATTGGCCGGCCGGAATATGGGCCAGCTCTGATTGGCCGCCACTTTCACAGGCCACTGGGATTGCTGAGGGAAAAACTACTACCAACTGGCTTCGTTCGGACTACTTATCTCCTCAGAACTATGCTAGCTTTGGGACAGTTAACAGCTTTCGGCCTACACTTTGGTAATAAAAAACACCACTGCCACCACCAGGAAGGCCGGACCTGGACCAAACTTGACACACATCACCCCTACGATCCATGAACCCACTGACAACTGATGGCCCCCTTTGGACCCTCTGCTGACATGTTTAAGGCCTTCCAGGCTGGCCCCACGCCGCTAGGCCCAAAAGGGGACGCCATCTTGCATCAGCTTTCAACTTCTTTGTAAGGCCCTACTTTCCTCAAAAGACAGCAGAGAACATTGTTATTATCGTTTTAATGATATGCTTATGAACACTTCTAGCCCCCAAAGCCCCAATCCAAGCCGCCTTTGATCATTTTGCTAACACGTTTCAGGCCTTGCAGCCTGGCTCCATTGTGCTAGGCCGCAAAAGAGGCGGCCATCTTCCCTGTTCCAAACAGAGCAGCTTTTGCCTGTGTCTCTTCTGCCACCTATTTGCAGGCCAAAGAGGCTGGCCCCGCCCCCCCAAGCCTCAAAACAGGACGCCATTTTACCTCTTCAGCTTTTCCCTGCCTCATTGGGAAACAGCAGTCCCCTTCTACAAGGTAAGACAGCACTGTTTATAACAGACTGAAGAGAACCTCATTCTTATCTTTTAAAGGATGCCTTTTCATGCTTAGGAACATTTCTAACCCACGAACCCCCAATCCAACCCCCCCTTGATCCTTCTGCCACATATTTGCAGGCCAAGGAGGCTGGCCCCGCCCTCCCAAGCCTCAAAACAGGACGCCATTTTACTTAATTTGATGTTTAATAGGCTTTTCCTTCATCCCTCCTTATTATCCAACATATTCGCTTATCCAACATTCTGCCGGCCTGTTTATGTTGGATAAGTGAGACTCTACTGTAGCACCACATCAAGTAGGAAATAAGCTACCACTTATAAAGTGGGGAGGCAAATTTAACTAATTTACGATGTTGGAATGAGGAAGTGCTGTCACAGTGGATGATGAAGCAGCTGTTCCCCCCTGTGGCCAGAATCGAACATCCCCTCAGACAACATTATTTATTTATTTATTTATTTATGGTATTTATATTCCGCCCTTCTCACCCTGAAGGGGATTCAGGGCGGATCACATTATATACATATATGGCTAACATTCAATGCCCATATACACACAGAACCGAGACATCATCCACTGTGACGGTACTTCCTCATTCCAACGTCATAAATTAGTTAAATTTGCCTCCCCACTTTATAAGTGGTACCTTATTTCCTACTTGATAGATGCAACTATCTTTCGGGTTGCTAGGTCAGCAACGAGTAGGGGCTATTTTTTTTTAATTGACAGGTGCTCACCCCGCCACGGGATGGCCTCGAACTCATGACCTCATGGTCAGAGTGATTTACTGCAGCAAGCTGCTCACGAGCCTGCACCACAGGATGTTGTGGATGTTGTCCATCTACAACCTTATGCATTTTATTAATGGGATAATTCATTAAAAAAAATTAAAATCCCTTTTCAAATAACCCGGGCATCGCCAGGTACCCAACCAGGTATATAGTAATAAAAGTCAGTGTTTGTGGGTATGTATGTTTGTTTGTATGTATGTGTATATGTATGTATGTATGCGGCGGTGTATACTTCCGCCCTGGGATCTGACTCCCACAGACCACTGCAACCCCCCATAAAAGATGCATCTGGAGCAGTTTGGACAAGGATGGACCGCGTATGAAGGAATTTGCAGTACCATCACCTGCTTTACAGACCACACAACCCCCACCAATGACAGACTAGGACCAAGCCTAGAACACAAACTCCCTATGACTTTCAACCCTGGAGAATTTGGTGAACAATGGAACATGGATGATAGGATCTGAAGTACCTTCACCCACATCCAGAGACTATTCCTAACCCCCTCAGTCATGTATCTGTACCAAAGATGGCACACACCCCCATGACTCTTCTTATATACTGCTGAGGTTTTTTGGAGGATTGTCCACAAACGATGGGATTTCCAGTACCTTCACCCCATCCAGAAACTACTGCAAACCCCATCGGCCATAGATCTGCATCAATGGGCCTATTCATAATATCCAAAACAACTCAATGCCCACTACTAATAACCCGGGCACCGCCGGGACCCCAAGCTAGTTGCAAATAAAAGTGATGAATATTTTGAGCAATATGAATAAGGAAAATGAAGCCTACAATTTTCCCATCAATGATTTCCTTTTCTCTTACTCCCTGATAATTATTGTAATTTGATATGGATTTACAGCAGTGCTATACCATGATCTCTTTTTCTCTTTTGATCACATTATTTTTGACTAAAATAAAATAGCAAAAGCAGTGGACTTAAAGCAACTAAAAAAACCGAGACAGGGCATGAATTAACAAGCAGCAATCTATTAAAGTAACCTATTTGCCCATTTATCATAACAAATTTGGCTGTACTGTTCCAATATGGATGAAAATTTCCAACCTGTGCGGTCAATGAAGCATGAAATAGGTTGTCAAAAATGCAGTCTGAAATATGAATCATACAGAAAAAAATAACCACACCATGCTTGGAAACACTGAAGATAGATTTATTTATAAGGCCAAAAATTGACTGGATCATACCTCCTATAAAATTTCTATCCCTTTTTCAGAAGCTTCTGTCATAATGAGAAAGGCCTTCCCTTTCTCAGATGTCTCGGAACAGAAAAAGTAGCATATATATGTAGCGATTCCCAGAAAAAACAGGTTCATATGCTAACCCAATATTCACTGCAAAAATTATAGTGGCTCTGATGTAACAAGCTCAGGAGGAAAAAAACTAATGGAAATTGAGAGGTCTTTTTCTTAATACCATCTATGGAAAAATGCATGAGATACAAAAGTAAAAACCTTGTCTGTGGTCTTAAACTGGTCCTCAACTTTGGAGTGCCTTTACATGGGAAATAAGAGCCAGCCACCTTGCATTATTTAACATCAAATCAAAATTATCCCCTTTGATTCATTGATTCATTAATTGATCCGTGCATGTGCTAATTTGCTTCGGTGTTGGCTATTTTCCCCACCTCTTATTTTGTCATTTCTTTTCTAAATGATATGCATGCTGCCCTGTATATATAGTTGCACACCTAGATATTTTAAAAATTAACAAATTAATAAATGGTCACAGGAAATTCTGCAAGCACAGCAAAGTCCTAGGTTCATTAAATGTACTCCAGCTCAACAGTGGTCCTGTCAGGCAACTCCACAACCACGGCATGAATATGTTAAACATGAGCTTGCAGCAATATGATAAATTCAGGTTCAGATCAGTTCACCAGGCCTGAAAAATGGGTGGCACTGTCCCTTTGACTTTTCATCTTCAGCTCAAATTGTATGGCACATGTGTCAAACTCAAGGTCTGCAGGTCAAATCCAACCTATCATATCATTTTATACAACTCTCTAGATGCTGGACTATAATTAGATATTATGACTAGAACTGATGGGAGTTGTGATACAGTAACATCTGGAAGGCTGCAATTTATTCTGTTTAGTCAGAGTAGTAGGATTTGAATTTAGATACAAAACTTATGGATATAATGTCTGACTTTAAAATGTCCTTCAACCTTTCCCCAACATCAGAGTCACAAGAGCTATTGTGTTACAATTTCCATTATTCCATGTCTGGATGGCAGGAAATCAAAAGTGATGGGAGGAGTTGTTCAATAACATCTGGGGAGCTAAACTTAATAAAACCTAAACAGGACTGACTACTATATAAAATTATAGTTGACCCTCTGTGTCCATGAATTCTTCATCCATCAATTCAATGGTCCTTTGAAGGTAACCATAAGGCTGATGTGGCCCTCAATGAAAATAACATCCCTGTTGTATGGGGTACAGAGTGGTATGGCCCCCATTGCCTTTTTTTTCCTCTGAGGTTCCTTAGCTACCTCTTTACCAAAATTAGGAACAATAAGCAGAGGATGTGAGGATCTCAATAAGATCCACCCCCAATGCAATAAATACCTGAATTTTTTATTGTTATATGCCTTCAGATCCTTTCCAACTGAGGGTCACCATAAGGTGAATTTATCAAAGTGTTTTTGCAAGATTTATTCAAAGGAGGCCTTCTTCTGGGGTTGCAAGAGTGCGACTTGCACGAGGCCGTGTGCAGATTCAACACAGACCTCCCAGAGTCTTGGCCAAATACTGCAATCAATACACCATGCTGTCTCTCTCTGACTAATTAGAGCACTGTTTTCCATGTCAAGTATGAAGACTGCCAAAGGGAGGCACTAATAAGATTGGCAGAACAAATGGGTTTTGAGTTCCCACTTGTTCCAATGGAACACGCCAAGGAAGAGTTCTCATTGGATTATGCTCCTACTACAGTCAGGAAAAGCTTTCCAGTACTGAAACTCATTAGCAGAATAAAAGCCTGACAGCACATTCTTCACATATAGCAAAGAAAATAACATGCACATGACAGCTACAACAGCTGCAATTTCCAACTTGCACTGCACATAGACCTCCACAGTCATTGCTCGTGCATAAATCTGCATGTCTTTTTTATGTTCTAACTTTGCGATCCAATACATCATTTTGTATTCCTTACATCTGTAAATGAGCCAGATAATACAGAATGCACAAAGTGATTTGAGCTATCAGTGACATCAGGAGTTTTGCTGCTGCAATTATTAACAGATATTTCCTCACAAGCTGCATAGACTAAAATCAATCACTCTGATAACTAGGCATGGCATGAGCTGTCCGCACTGTCACTCCAATCTGATTAATCACGCATACACAGACCTTTACCTTAAGGACCAATTGTTCACATTTAATCACAAGAAACATTCAAGCATACCACTCTACATTACTGAATTTAACTGCAATTTATGTCTTCTGTTTTAGCAAATACATTTATGATAATGTGACTCCAGCACTGAGATACATCATTTCACTCATTTTAAAAACATTAAAACCAAACCTAAGTAAACTAACACATTATATTATTTGGCATCATTTATCATGTTAGATTAGCATCTTTTGAAGTTTCCATTATCCACATGGGTTTGTTTTTTTGTTTTTTTACTAACAATTTGTCCTAATAGTCATAGCAATGATGAGTTATTCAGGATGATGTCTTCTTCAGTTGAATATCAAATATGCTGGGTAGGAGAAACCTCCTTGATCAAAGAAGTTTTAAACTATATTTCATCCCTGCTTCTCCTAGAAGTGTTCAGCTAATTGGCCCTATTCTTTTGAGGAGAAAATACCACTGTTTGAAGTCCCAGCATTCAAAATTGTGGGTGGGTACTGGAATTCCTTTGTAAACATCAAGTGAAAAATAGTTCTGCTGTCTGATTTGCCTTCAGGGTGATGCTTAGCCATTCCTTGTTACAAACCTTCTGTTTGTTTGTGATTTTTTTCTAGTAGCTGCAGAGAAGCTAGCTTCAGCATTACATGAAAAACACTGAAGACCCAGTATTCAAAATTTACTCTGGACAGAGGCCATGCTAGTAGCACTGTAGAACTCAACTAGAGGATAGAGTACACTTTTTATATGAATGGTCCTATCATGAAACATTCGATTTTTTTAAAAAAAATATGCTTTTAAAATGTTTTGTTGAATTTCAACTTTGGTGGTTAATACAGTCTCTTTTAGAATACACTATGATGCTCTTATCTATGGACTTGATATCCGTGATTTCACTTACCCATACCTCCTTCCCTGAAGGTATTTATAGGCCTCTCTAAGAACCTCATCTTATGTGTCACCGGAATCGCCACAGATTGTGGTGAAGCCAGTAGTGCCTGGCAGGGGTGTGGGGAACCTTTTGTGCCATGCTCCACATTGCCCAATTTACCCCAGGTCCCATCCCACAGGGGGAAGTTTCCCCTGTTGATCCCAATGCAACACAGGAGGCCATGGCAATGCCATACATCAATTCCTCTTCCTTTTTGTGAGGAAGCCCCAATGGAAGTAGATGTACATAGTGGGATGGGAGTTGGCAGGCTCCATAGCAAAACTAAAGAGGAACCTGCATACGCCGCTGATTTTCACTACATCTGATGAGATTGTAAGCCTTGCAGTGCAATTCTACAATATGCTTCCAACCCAAGTATAGTCAATATGTACTTGGCATGAAGATTGTACTGTATATATTGGTCATCTGGAATTTTCAAATTACCTGTACAATTACAACACTGTAATTGAAAAGGACATAGTTGTCGCTTGGGAAAGCTCAGAGTTTATCAAATATATTTTATTGATTAAGTTGACTAATTGACTGAAGCCTTTCTATTTATTTTGATGAATGTCTGTTTATGACTTCACTTAATCAGATAATGGATTAACTTGCTTACCATGTATAAGGTTCACTGTGTAATTGGCATGGCCTTTTTTAACAGGAGGAAGAAACAGATACTAGACTGCCAGTTTATTTTGTTTATGCAAAAGCAAAGCAATTAGACTGCAGATCTGTTTCAAGGGCTTTATATAATTGAAAGATATCATACCTGTACTAAAATTACAAGACTTAAATAACTTTTTGTTTGGTTATGAAACCTACAGATCAATGTGGCATACTTATAAAAATATAAAAATATCAGATAAAAAACTTGAACAAATAAACTGTGACTTTGAAAAAGAAAATCATTACATTTTATAAGATGCCATTATTAATTCAATATATGTATATCCTTCTTTCTTCCAATGAACTCAAAATCCTATTTATGGCTCTCCTTCTCATTTTATCTTCATAATAACCCTAGGATGAATAACCCTAGGATGATGGTCAGATTAAAATAGAGTGAATTACAAAAGCTATATAGAGAGTTTCTTGGCTCAATCAAGATTAGAATTTGGATTTCTCAAACCCCAGTTCATTACTCTAACTAGTATACCACACTAGCTCTCACAATACAAATGGAAATTGCAACAGTCATACTTCTAAATACTGCAGATAGCTTGCACTACAGCTTCCAGAACCTACCACCAGGAATGCCCGTCCAAAAAAAACCTCACTGAATATCAGTGCCTAGTTGTAAACACCCATTTGTTTATTTCTCACAGGCTTTATTCCTATTCCTCTATGTCAATCCAGTCCTCCTTACCAGCTTATATTTATATGTAGCCTGCACCATTTCACTCTCTTTGCTACCATACAACCACTTGCACTAGTTTCATTCCCTGAGTCACATCCCAGTCTTATCACACTTCACTGTGGAATTAATGCAGCTTTCCAACACTTTTACTGACATAACTCAATGCCATTGAAGTATTGGATTTGTAGTTTGATAATACAACACTCTTTGGCAGAGAAAGCTAAGATCTTCCCAGTAAGCTGTGTTGAAGGCAAATATCTCCAGCACCCGTAGCCACAGTCTGATGTTGCATGATCACATATGTACCAGTTTTCATCACAGTACAATCCTTGGACTGAAAGGGGATTCTTTTCCCTTATCATTGAAGTTTGGAGAGAGGATTACACTTTACACTTTAGTTATTATCCCAAACTTTTAATAAACACTTTGAAACACTTTTCCCAGAAGAGAAACAGAGAAACAGGTGTAAGTCTTTTAACCTGGCTAAAGACCATGCTCCATTCAACTATATTAAAGAAATGCTGTTCTTAATCCAGAGTGGAGGGGTGGGGGAGATGTGGCCCTTCTGCCCCCAAAATGCAATCTCTGCCTTCCACTACCACTTTTTGTACAGTTGCCCACCACTACCAAAGCTAGAGTTGCCAGGATTTGTAAGGTCATCAGCATTTCTGTAAGTAATAACAGGATCAGTGTCACAGGTCTAACCATAGGTGTCGTAATTGGGGTGTGGTGGCCAGAGCTGACACTATTGTAGTAGCCCTGTGTTAGATGAGGGTTGGCATTTGGATGAAGAGAGAGTGTGTATTGTACATACTATAAATACTGCGCTAGTATTTGTACTTTTGCTGCAACTGAAGAAAGAAAAGCCTTCCATTTGGACAGAACAGCTTTGTGTCGGTGTTGTTCTTGTTCTGGAGGAAACCACTTCACAGCAAGGAGTTATTTGGCCCCCTAACAGGAGCGAAGAGTCCCTTCTGCCATGCATCAGGGAATTTCAAGTTTTTTGAACACTTGACAAGAGCTAGTAGTGTGGATTAACTTTCATAGATATTTTGTAACCTGTTGCTCTAGCTCTGTACTTGTTACACATTGTGGACCTCTTCACATGGGATTTTTTATGGCCCCTTTTCCCTCTTTGGGACAGGACCTGTCGAGTGCCATCAAGTGACGTTGGCTTGGCCTCACCCCCATTCCTCCAGAAGTGGATTGGAAGTTTCGCAAGATGCTTCTACCTCCATGACAGAGAGGAAAGTGTGTTTTGGGTAGCTCCAACAGATCTACCCGAATTATTTTGCCCTTTCCTCCATATGATGAAGGAAAGGGAAATGTGGCAATGTGTGTTGCCATCCTTTCACCCATATGATGGGGACAGGGACTGGGAGGGCACCAAGGCATCTGGTTCCATCCCTACCATATGACGGGGAAGGAAGGAGGGCAGGCGGGGTGCCATGAGGTGCCCTGTACACCTGCCTTTTCACGGACAACTGTTGGCAAAATGGCACAGCCCCAGGGGCCGTGCAAAGAGGTTATAAGTCAGTTACTTCACTGCAATAATAATAATAATAATAATAATAATAATAATAATAATAATAATAATAATAAATTTAAATACATCACACAGTCCTAGACACTTGGGAAGTGTTCGACTTGTGATTTTGTGATATGAAATCCAGCATGTCTATCTTGTTTGCTGTGTCATACAATAAAATAATAATAATAAAAAAAATTTCTTACCCACCTCTCCCCATGGCTCGGGGTAGGCCACAGCACAGTAAAAAAACACACAAATACTATAAAAAAATTCTACAAACACACATGAAAATTCAGTCCATAAAAGATACAGATCTAGTGTTATCTTACATTCCTTTTTTATCAATTTTGCATCCTTCAAATACTATTTTTATGAGAAGTCAGTATTTCTTGTGAGCTGCTTTGGGCACAGTCAAGTGTGGCAAAATAAATTAAGGTAAAGTGAAGTTTAAACACAGATGGCATTGGTATGTCATCTGTAATTTGGGAAACTCTGAATCTTACTTTTTATCATATGTTATTAGTATTGTGACAAGAAGAATATCTCTCTTGAAGGTTATTTCATTTCTTCTATAAGTCCAACCACAATTTGAGAAGAAAGCATTTTTGCAGTACCAGTATTCTAGTGCAGTGATTCTCAAACTGTTCTCCTCCAGGTGTTTTGGACTTCAGCTCCCAAAAATCCCAGCCAGTTTACCAGCTGTTAGGAATTGTAGGAGCTGAAGTCCAAAAACATCTAGAGGAGCACAGTTTGAGAAACTCTACTCCAGTGAAAACAGGGCTTGTATACAAACATAATGGTACAGTAAAACAAGCAGTTCTTTTCCTTGTCAAAATTGAATACCCAGTGCTGGAAAGGTTACTTCTTGGAACTACATCTTCCAGAATCCTCCAGATATCATAGCTCGAGTACAATTTCAAAGCTCTTATTGGCAATTAATATCTTGAGCAATTTGCTGCTTCATGAGTAAAGCTGAGTGCCTTACACATAACAGTGTCATATACTATCCAAATTTTGGGATAAGTCACCCCAAGAGCTATGATATGTCCAGTAATATATGGAAATATGTGTGGCTGCTGTTATATGTGAAGTGCAGCAGTAATATGTTCAGTGAGCCCCTGTATTCACTGGGTTAATTGCAGTAACTCTCATGGATACCAAAATTTGTGGATTCTCAAGTCCCATTATATAAAGTGTTGTAATAAAATGGTGACACTTATATAAAATTGCAAAATCAAGAATTGCTTTGAGGGATTTGAAAAATATTTTCAATCTGTGGGTGGTTGAATCTGTGGATTCAAAATTTGTGGATACAGAGGGCTAATTTCATGTAAAACGTGAGATAATCATATGGAATACACTTGCCCTCCATGATATCCTGGGATATGCAAGGGAAAGAGCTGGGGTAGTTCCCAGAAGAAGAAGAGGCTTTTATTATGCTATATCATACTGCCTCATTCACAGACCTTCACAAGGGTCCATATGACTTTGTCTTCCATTTATTCTATTTAAAATCTGGTTTGTTTCTTCTTCCCTCTTTTCCTCTTAACAGATAAAATCCATTAAGGAGGGAAAAAACAGACTCACCGTGCAAATCCGTGTGACTGGTAGCAGAAGCCATCCATGTGGAAGTACCCTTGCTTTCTTTAGAAGCATTTGTGCCCTTCATAGAATCATAGAATCATAGAATCATAGAATAGTAGAGTTGGAAGAGACCTCATGGGCCATCCAGTCCAAACCCCTGCTAAGAAGCAGGAAATCGCATTCAAAGCACCCCCGACAGATGGCCATCCAGCCTCTGCTTAAAAGTCTCCAAAGAAGGAGCCTCCACCACGGCCTGGGGGAGAGAGTTCCACTGTCGAACAGCTCTCACTGTGAGGAAGTTCTTCCTGAAGGTGGAATCTCCTTTCCTGTAGTTTGAAGCCATTGTTCCGTGTCCTGGTCTGCAGGGCTGCAGAAAACAAGCTTGCTCCTCCCTCCCTATGACTTCCCTTCACATATTTGTACATGGCTATCATGTCTCCTGTCAGCCTTCTCTTCTGCAGGCTAAACATGCCCAGCTCTTTAAGCCGCTCCTCATAGGGCTTGTTCTCCAGACCCTTAATCATTTTAGTTGCCCTCCTCTGGATGCTTTCCAGCTTGTCAACATTTCCCTTCAACTGTGGTGCCCAAAATTGGACACAGTATTCCAGGTGTGGTCTGACCAAGGCAGAATAGAGGGGAAGCATGACTTCCCTGGATCTAGACGCTATTCCCCTATTGATGCAGGCCAGAATCCCATTGGCTTTTTTAGCTGCCGCATCACATTGTTGGCTCATGTTTAACTTGTTGTCCACGAGGACTCCAAGGTCTTTCTCGCACACACTGCTGTCAAGCCAGGCATCCCCCATTCTGTATCTTTGATTTCCATTTTTTCTGAAGTATCTTGCATTTGTCCCTGTTGAACTTCATTTTGTTAGTTTTGGCCCATCTCTCTAGTCTGTCAAGATCGTTTTGAATTCCGCTCCTGTCTTCTGGAGTGTTAGCTATCCCTCCCAGTTTTGTGTCATCTGCAAACTTGATGATCGTGCCTTCTAACCCTTCGTCTAAGTCGTTAATAAAGATGTTGAACAGAACCGGGCCCAGGACGGAGCCCTGCGGCACTCCACTTGTCACTTCTTTCTTGTTCCACCTTAAACCAGAGACATGTCCAGCTGAAGGGGACCAGAGTCAAAACCACAATATGTAATAGTGGTATGGAAGAGGGAATTTTGGAAGTTGTAGCGTATCACAAAAGAGCCAGGCTAAAATATAATTGCCTGTCTAAACAGCTATTAAAAGAACAGGAACTCTGTCCTGCCTTTCTTTGTATTGCCCAACACACAAAACGCAACAAGCAAAATATTTTCTTTACCCTTTTCTCTTCTGGATTACAAAAAGACACCTATCTTGGTTCAGAATGTCTGCCTTCAGCCTGTCACTCACCCCGTTCTATTAAACAAGATGATCACAAGTTCACATAAGTTTATTGTTCGCCCCCTAGTGGGCATTTCTTTATTGCAAGGAGTATCATGCAAGACCATAACACATTGCTGCTGCTGTTTACCTGCAAAATATCACTGTATTCCTAAAACGTGATTGCATATGGAATAAACAGAGGCAAAAAGATGTGAACATCCAGTGTGATACCCTTCCAAACATCCAGTGCTATACCCTCCCAAGTCCCACAACAATGTTTAACTTTACTGTTCCTGAGAATCAGAACTAACAGAATGAATATAATGTGTTGGTTTTGCATTACTCTACCTCAGTGCTGTTACCTCTAAGCACTGATGATGGAAATGTCTAATAAAACCATTCACTGTAATTAAAAACACCAAAATGCTATGAAGACCTACTGTATATATGGTAGAGTCTCGCTTATCTAACATAAACGGGCTGGCAGAATGTTGGATAAGCGAAAATGTTGGATAATAAGGAGAGATTGAGGAAAAGCCTATTAAACATCAAATTACATTATGATTTTACAAATTAAGCACCAAAACATCATGTTTTTCAACAAATTGACAGAAAAAGCAGTTCAATACATGGTAATGTTATGTAATAAAAACTGTATTTACAAATTTAGCATCAAAACATTGCAATGTATTAAAAACATCGACTACAAAAACATTGACTACTAAAAAGCAGACTGTGTTTGATAATACAGAACATTGGATAAGTGAAGGTTGGATAAGCGAGACTCTATTGTACTCATGTATACATTGACCTCATGTTTAATTCAAGGCCAGATTTGAGGGCCAAAAATATGTATTTTTATGTGACTGGTGGATAAATCAGGGATCATTTTGCAGAGAGGGGTAAACTCCAATGTCACCCTGGCTGCCCGCACCATTTCCCTGCCCAGGCATTACAAAGGCCAGAAGTGGCACCAGAAAGAGAGAGTAGGTGCTTTTATATTCTCTTGAGGTAGATTAAGCTCTTTTCTTTTATCCACTCACATAAGGGGACGGTTCCTTTTTGATAAAAATTAAGACTCACATTCTCATGGATAAATCCACCCAGATTTTCTGAGGCTGATTTTGTAACTAAAATTTTGGGGCTTATATATGAGCATATAAGGTATTTGTGTCAAACCCAAGGCTCACAGGCCAAATATGGCCCATCATGTAATTATATATGGTCCTCCAAATGCTGAACAAGAATTCATATAATGTGATAGGAGTTGTGATGCATTAACATCTGGAAGACTGCAGTTTTTCGGTTTAGTCAGGATAGCGGAGTTTGAGTTTAGATACAAGGCTTGTGGATACGAAGTCAGATGTTAAAATGTTTGATGTTAACCTTTCAGATGTCTGATGTTAACCTTTCCCCTACCTCAGAGCCACAAGTGTTGTTGGGTTGCAATTCCCATTATCTCAGAC
Source organism: Anolis carolinensis (assembly GCF_035594765.1). Classification (NCBI taxonomy): domain Eukaryota; kingdom Metazoa; phylum Chordata; class Lepidosauria; order Squamata; family Anolidae; genus Anolis; species Anolis carolinensis. Next base: position 165,077,106 of record NC_085845.1, on the reverse strand, counting down.
CCCCTCCCCCCCAAATGTGGTGGATAATCAAAAGTAATGAGAGCTGTCATTCGATAACATCTAGGAACTCCATGAATTCTCTGCCCATGGATTCAATGGTCCTTTGAAGGCAACCATAAGGCTGATGTGACCCTTGATAAAAATGAGTTTGACAGTCCTTGTATATTATAAAGTACTATCATTTAATATTTAATACTCATCTATATTATCTCCTGTGACATAGAGACACAAGCTTATTTACTGCAATATGTATTTGTATTAAACACCAGCTTGCCAATGCAAACATCTTCACATTACCACCCAGCTACTGTTTCTTAATGCTCACTGATAGAATTAGCAAGATCCCTGTTGGTACTTCTTGTATTTCAGTTATATCTTATCCTACTCATTGCTGTACCCTACCTACATACCAAGCAAACATGCTATACACTTGATGAAACAGGAAAATATATTCTTATATAAGGTGCCAAACAACTTCTCATTTTTTCTGCAAGACATGTGGCTACACTAATTAAGTATTTTTATTTTTATTGTTTTATGGTAAACCAATATGTGGTCATCTCGATTTTATGATTCCAGCAGAACTTAGATACAGTAGAGTCTCGCTTATCCAAGCCTTGCTTATCCAAGCTTCTGGATAATCCAAGCCATTTTTGTAGTCAATGTTTTCAATATATCGTGATATTTTGGTGCTAAATTTGCAAATACAGGAATTACAACATAAATTACTGCGAATTGAACTACTTTTTCTGTCAAATTTGTTGTATAACATAATGTTTTGGTGCTTAATTTGTAAAATCATAATCTAATTTGATGTTTAATAGGCTTTTCCTTAATCCCTCCTTATTATCCAAGATATCCGCTTATCCAAGCTTCTGCCAGCCCGTTTAGCTTGGATAAGTGAGACTCTACTGTAACTTTATTTTTTGTGGACTCTTACCTCCAGACTCGCCAAGCCAATATGGCCAGTGACTAAAGTGGCTTAAGAATCTGAGAGTAGTTGTGCCAAAATAATTTTTGCAAATTGATCTCCATGACAACAATATCATTTGTAAATATCCTTCCCCCAAAGTATTTTTTTCCTAATGGCAATTTACATGTTTTTTTCTTATTTAAATAGCATTAACCCACAAGTCAATCTTGGAAATGAAAGATTCATTTCAATCTTTCCTAATTCACAATCATTTTGATTATGATGAAAATACTTGTATTCTCATTTGAATTAAGTCTGTAAACATTTATTACCTGTAGATCACAACTCAAGAACACCCATAGTCTGTTTCTTCTTCTTATAAACAAATTGCTGAACTCCTACTGACAGCAAAAAACAATGCACAGCATCAAGACCATTGTGGGGAGAAAAAGTCCAAGAAAACAAAAACAACTTCTGATTTCCATTATAAACCTGCAGCCACAGCCATTAATTCAAGCAAAGTGTGTGTTTATAAGAATGTGAGGAGCACCATTAAAAACAAAATTATATAAGCCAGGATTTCTATTTTCCCTCCAAAGCATTTTCTCATCTTAATTGCAAAGTGCTAAATATGAATTTTAGACGATATTATATGATCACATTTTATCTTTTATTAATGTTGCGGCGGCTCCTTTTTCCTTTCCTCGGAGGAGCTTTCTCCCTGCTCCAACATCTCTCCCTCCTGCTGTTTGCATCTGCTGTATGTCTCTCTCACTTGCTCTCCCCCTGCTGTGTACATTCACCATTTCTCCTCCCCCACTCCCATAAGCACACTTGCCATCTATCTCTTTCCCCTTCCCTGCTGTGTCTATCCATGGGCTCTCTCTCCTCTCTGATATGTGCAGCCACTGTGTCTCATCTCATGGCCCCCGCTGAGCATATGCGCCATTTCTTTGCAGCTCCCATAGATGCTTGCTAGTGCTCTCCTCTGCCTCTGTCCTTGTGCTTTTAGTCCTGCTCACCTCATCCTTAGGAGCTTTACAGTGATTTTCCTTTTCAATCACACGGGATAGTCTTTCTTCTTTTATTGCCTTTTCACCCTGTCTTTCCTTTGCTGATTCACTCTCTGGAGATATTCTGTAGCATTTCAAAAGTATGGCACATGTGTGTGCATGTGGATTTTCCTTCATATTCAAGAGTTATCCTACTCTTTTTGAGAGGCTGTTTTTTTAAAAAGAAGAATAAGAAGAAAGAAAGAAAGAAATCTTTCAAAGGAATATCTTTCTGTCTCATAAGCTTTCTCTCACTCTTTCTTCAGGATGATTCACGTGACATATATTCTTATTATTAACAGCGGCTATTCCCAGATATGCATTCCTGTCAACAAATATGTCAAATGAATGGTGCAGTAATTTTTTCAAATGCTCAAATAATTGAAATAGTTACTAAGAAGTACCACCAATGCTTAACCTCATCAATGGTGGCAGGTAGCAAAGGATGCAGATGCAGTGGCTGTGGCAAGTCCTTGGAGAAATAGATTACTGAAAGTCAACTGTTTGTATCCTTGCTGGAAAAAAATGAAATCACAATAGTATTCTGACATATTTATGATACTGTCATTCAGGGGTCAATTCACAATACAGAGTTACAGCACTATGATTCCATTTTAACGGGTAGAGTTGCATTCATGGAATCCGGGATTGGCAGTTTAGGAAATAATATTTAGATTTCTCAGCCAGAGCAATCTAGTGCCTCATCAAATTAGAAATCCCAGGAATTGATAGGATAGAAGCATGGCAATTAAAGATGAATATTAGCACTATAATTCTGGAGTGTGAAGGGGGCTGTGTAAATTACCTATGGGGCAGGGAAGGGCATTCAAGGCATGACAAGACAGTTGGGCAGACTTGTCAAACGTGGGGGCTAGTGAGTTGGTTACAGTTCATAAGGTAACATTAGTATTACAGTGAAATACCTAACTCACGCATATAAGCCCTCCAGAGGGGTGCCTTTTCTGCCAGTTGGCACTAGCCCTAGGTCCAGGATTGGAGGTACCAGTGTCTGGCTGGCATTGGTATTAGATGGGGACCCTCAATGGGGGGACTCAGGGTATGTGGCTTGAAGTAGGGTTTGGCCCAAGCTTGGGTGAAACTGGGCCCTTCTGTATCTTCTGGTGGCAGGAGGGGCTGCACCAGGAACCAGCGGAGCATGGTTCCTTCTTGTTATCCCATAGATTAGAACGGTTATTGCCTTATTGATCAACAGGTGGGTTATTTGATGCCTGGATCCTGGGCTCGTGACATATAACCAGTCCTTATCCAATGTAACCAATGCAGTTGTGGCCAATAGGTTTTTCTCAACTAATTGGTTGCATTGTAATATTTAAGCAGAACCTGGTTGCTCTTGATTATGCAGTGGGCACCTGGTTTGTCAAAGCAGTAGAAGTGAAATTTATCCTAATGATAATTTTGTTTAAAATCATCTTGTGAGGTATAAATTTATTGTAATTGAGGGGAATAAGCTTTTTGCTTGAATTCCATAAATGGCATTCCACTCTTAAACACGAAAATGTCTTCCTTATATTTATTTCATTTCATAGAAACCAGAACAAAATACTAGTAGGGACCCAATGCCCAACCACAACCTCTTATATATCTAGACTCACTTCTGAATGTACATGAAATAGACTCTGCTACTAATCTAAAGAATTTAAATATCATTTCTGATAGTTTCCAAGAATGTTTTTTTAATCATCAAATGGTTGTGGTTGAATACAAGTTTAGCCAGATCAGGTAAAGGTATGTGCACATACATGCAGGTTTATATTCACAGGGACCAGAGCTGATGCATTGATTTCATTTTGCTTGTAGTAATAATAATAATAATAATAATAATAATAATAATAATAATAATAACAACAACAACAACAACAACAACAACAACAACAACAACAACAACTATTTTGTACCCCGCCTCCATCTCCTCAAGGGGATCTGGAGCAGCTTACGTGGAAACAACATCATAGAGTATAATCACATTAAAATACATACACAGTATCATAAAACAGAATAAAACAACAACAATTATAAACAACATAGCAGTTGTGATAGAATAAAAACAATCTCAAACCAACTACCAATGAGCCTGTAATAAAGTCCATTTCTAGGCATGGAAGGGCAGGATGGCACAACTCACTTTTGAAAATAGGGCTAATGGATAAAGTGCATAAGTCCGATGAGTGAGCAATGTAAGATGGGGAATAATATCTTTGGGTAGAGGACAACAGTAAAGTGCAAGGACAGATTTCAAGTCCTAAATGGAGCCAGGTTATTTAAGGGATTGTCTAGTCAAATGCACAGCAGAACATCCACATTTTTAGTTCTTTACGGAAGATGGAAAGGGTGATGCTAACCCAATCTCCCTGGGGAGGGAGTTCCAGAGCTGGGAGGCTACCACTGAGAAGGGCCTCTCTTGCGTCCTCACCAGCCATGCCTGTGATGGGAGCAGAAGTGAGAGAAGAACCTCCCCAAAAGATCTTACAGATCGCACAGGTTCATAGGGGAAGATGCAGTCACGAAGATAGCACCTGCCTTGTAAATTCATGGGCATACATTTGAGAATGACTTGTAGTTTTGTATTTATTGTTTTTGATATTATGCAATCAAGAGATGTGATGTATTTTTGAGGACTCTAACTGTGTTATTACCCCAACTTGAGGATATCATCTATTAAGTTGGCTACAATTCTGTTTATGTTGCAGGGCTCCTCCTAGTCCAGACCATAGAGCACCTGCTGAACAAAAAAAAGAATCATAGAGTTGGAAGAGTCCACAAGGGCCATCCAGTCCAATCACCTGGCATGCCAGAAAATACAATCAAAGCACTCTGGACAGATAGCAATCCAACATCTGCTCAAATCTTCAGAGATGGAGACTCCAGCAGACTGAGACAGCATATTTCACTAATTTGTCTTGTTAGATCACATCTTAGAATACCCACAAGAGTCAGACTACTGTGATTCCTTGGTACTATTTGTCCTGCTTTGGGCACCAGGTAAACTCACTGTTAAATTTCAGCAGATTATTCAATAGGCTTGTAAGATGTGAGAGTTGGAATAAGAAATATCCAGGAAACCTACCACCCCTAGAAAGTAAAATACTTATATAGTGAATTATGGGGATGACAATTTTACAATTGCCCTCACTTTTTTCAGATAAGGCAGAATACCCTCTTCATCATTTATATGTCCCAGGAAATACACACTTCAGACACAAAACACAAATTTCTCCTTGTTGACCATAGCTTTATTGTTGGAATCGCAGACGCCTTAAAGGGCCAGATTTAAAAGTGTCTTCAAAACAGAGTTTATTGAAACAAAAGAAAAAGGACGCAGGGATAATTAAATGCAGTTCCACTGGTCAAAACTCAAAAACCCAAACCAGACCTGGTCCAAAAGGTAAACAGAAATGTAATTCAGATTAACTGGATGCAAAGAGCAACAAGTCAGACAAAGCGCTCGAAGGCAAAACAAAAAGGCACAGTACACAAATGGTTAACAAAGGGAGTTGCAAGAAGAGAAGTGTCGTCAGCAGGAGGAATCCAAAACAGCGTTGCTCCAGTGTGCGCAGAAGCAGCGTCTTTAGCCAAACTGGTTCAGGTCCAAACTGCAGATCCGAGTCCAACACCGAACATGAAACAGGCAGCAGCAAGACTACAAGAAACTTTCCCAATACACAGCACCCAACACACGAACGCACATCAACACCTTGCCTTCTGCAAATACCCTCTCATCCCTGAACCCACTTTTATCTACAAATCAACATCAGAAGATGAACTGATCACTGCGCCATCACTATCCCCCGCAGCTGCTCCCAGCTCTTCACGTGAATTCCCTTGACTCTCCCTCCAATTCCTCCATCTCCTGTCAAGACTTAGATCCCCAAGAATCAGTTGGATCCCCTGATTGCCAGTCTTCACTCCCAGAGAACCCCATAAAGGTATCACTAGTTGTTGGTGCCTCACAAATAGCTTGCACTTCTCTTATCTTAGCCCAATCCATGATGGGCTAAGATCTCCTTCACTCATTGACCCATCGTCCCCAGAGAATCCCTCAAATGACTCCTCATCTGTAGGTGCTGTAAGTATGTCCCGGATCCTCTTTCTCTGCTGCTCCTCATCAGATTCCTGCTCCCGGGTAACCCTTTCCCCCCTTCTGACACCCATACTATTGTTTGTAACGTTATCATCCCCAGAGAATCCCTCAAACAACTCTTCATCTTTAGGTGCTGTAAGTATGTCCCGGATCCTCTTTCTCTGCTGCTCCTCATCAGATTCCTGCTCCCGGGTAACCCTTTTTCCCCTTCTGGCACCCATACTACTGCTTGTAACGTTACTCACAGGCTCTACTACAACATTTATCTTCATTGAGCTATTCTAGTATTTGCCACAGTTATGCTATCTCATTACAGACCTCTGCAACTATAACAATATCCATGTGTCAAAGACATAGGAAAAATGTTAAAAATATTTTTCAAGTACTAGGAACCTATGGCAAGAAAAATCTGGGACTGATGAACATCTTTGCAATTCAGGATTTATTCTACACAAAATTCACAAGCATTTCATTGTGCAGAACTCAGCATTTTCTTCACAGAAAACATTTTTTGCATGTAAAATAATATTTCAATGCAAATGGGAGAAAATTCTTGTTCTGTTTTCTGTGCAAATCTACCACATGCAAATATTATGCAAAATGTAGAACTGTCTGCACAGAAAACAAAATTTTCTGCACAATAATTAATATTTCCGCATTGAAATATTATTTTCCAGACAGACAGGGTTGTTTCCTTCATACAAAATGCTAATTTCTGCACAAAATAACCACATGGGATTTTTCGCATAATATGATAAGTACTGACTTGCATATAGCCTTGGTAAAAAGTTTTCAAAGCCTTTCTCACAGTGGGAAGGAAATTGCTCAAATTATTCATTGCTACCTTAGAGAAGAAACTTAATGAAGAATTGTATGTTTAGAATTCCCATCCATAAACTGAAGCACCAGGAAGTACAGTATTACTGTAGGGAAAAGTAAGCCTTATACATAAAGTAAGCATTACATCTGTAGCATCACCAACCACAAAGTAGAAGACCCTGAAAACTTGACAGTTCTGTTTAGCTTCACGGTATGCCATTCTATATTGCAGCTTTTCCCACCCCCAATTCTCATCAGATATGGCTGTTCTCTCTGGGACTGAGGAAAGCGATTGTCCATGAATCTGGAGGGACCACATTGGAGAAGCAATCAGGATATATGCAGCACATTCATTATCTTAGATAAACAGAATTGTGTTGAATTCGAAATTCAATGCAATCCAACCATGAGCATTGAGTATCCCAAGACAATGAATTGATATTGTTAAACTACGCAGAAACTCTTTGCATGTGCAAATAAAGATTACTGACCTAGGATAACAACCCCTAGATAATTAAGTCACATGAATTGTCAACTAATAAATATGTTCTTTGTGTGATTTATTTCCTCCCAGTCTCCAAACCATCAACATATTTTTATTTCAAGCCACAGAATCAAACTTCTACCTTAACAAATAAACTAGCAGACAAGGACATGTATACCAGAAAAGAGCATTATCGTGATCATCTAGAATTAGGTCACAGACAGTTTTGAATTTCCTTCCACCTTTGCTAAATAAGACAGTCTTCACACAAGAATAAATTTATATGCCCCAGCTGAATTAGCAGCTCACAGGAGAGCATTCTGACAAAAAATGACTGAAGCCCGGGATATGAATGTAAAACTGATTGCTTGACCTGCTCTGTAACACAGCTCATATCATGAATATGCACCTGAGAAGCTATTATGATTTTCACATCTTCCATCTCAACAACTGCTATCCTATCAGTAATAACTTCCACCAGTCAAATCCTCATCTGTGTCTCAGCCTTCCTAATATTTCTGGCCTGCTTCTTAGCCAAGGAAGAAGGAAGGAAAGAAATAAAGAAAGAAAAAGAAAAAGAGAAAGAGAAAGAGAAAGGAAGGAAGGAAGGAAGGAAGGAAGGAAGGAAGGAAGAGTTTTACCATTGCTTTTTTCTTTGATTTTTGTGGACAGATAATGTATCTCCCTGTTTAAAAAGAGACTCATATCCAATTATTCATCTGGAAAAATCGAGCCAAGTATTGTGATACTTCAGATCAAAATGAAATATCCTGCACAAAAGTAAGGAGCAGCCCCAACAAAATGGGCAATGATTTTGTTAGCCATTCTAGCCATGGCTGAAAAATAATGATTTTCTAAAATAAATGCCATTTGATTGATAACACCAGTGAAAGCAACCAATAACTGGGTTTAAACAGGAAAGGAGTGGCTTCCCACCTACACAGGAGAATAAGCAGCGCAAACAAGGACCTTCCAGGGCTAAAAGGAAAATTGGAAGTTGCAAGGTGGAGCTGGTGAACATGACCCACCTTTTCTAACACCAAAGGGAAGCAAAGATCCTCAAACCCTTGATCTGAAAATAGCACTCCTGGAAGCTGATTCTGGTTATCAGAAGTTCTCCATATGCCCATCCCCCAAGACACAATAATTTGATGCTTTCCTAACTTTTGCAATATTTCCCTCAGTTCCTAAAGGCTGGAATATTTTTGCTTATAAGATATTTCAAACTAATAATTGTGTATCCAAAAGGATATTGCCCCATTCTAGCCTTTCAATAGCAATTGCAGATAAAATTGATACATGCAACATTGTAAGTGAACCAATAAAATGGACATAATTTGAAAGGTACCTAGTTTAATGACAATACAGGAACATAATTTATTGTTGTATTTTTTTATGACATCGAATATTTGCCTTTTATGTTGTGAGCTGCCCTGAGTCCCGTTGGGTGGGATAGAAATAAAGTTTTACTTACTTACTATCTGTAAATGTACTTGCAATTTGTATTTACTTTCTGGCTTTGCTTAAAATTTATTTCCAATTACTTTCACTTCAGTTAAATTACCAAATTATCCGATCGCATAGTGGACTAAAGCCTCATGACTTGAAGGTTGGGTTGCTGACCTGAAAGCTGCCAGGTTCGAATCCCACCCGGGGAGAGTGTGGATGAGCTCCCTCTATCAGCTCCATGCAGGGACATGAGAGAAGCCTCCCACAAGGATGGTAAAAACATCAAAACATCCGGGTGTCCTCTGGGCAACGTCCTTGCAGACGGCCAATTTTCTCACTCCAGAAGCAACTCAAGTTGCTCCTGACATGAAAAAAAACCCAAAAAAACCCCAAGATTGTTTGTAATATTTGAATGGGAACATGGACACCACTAACATTTTCTTTAAAAAAAATGCCTTGTCTCCTAATTGTTTAGTTGCTGGTAATAAAAACGTTAATCTTCAGTATAATAGAATTTTGACTCTGTCCTTTACCATCTTTTACCATTGCCACTGCCCACCATGGAATTTTGTCCTCATGCTGAAATAAATTCTTTGTGTACTGCACACATTTAGTATAGTGTTCCCTTGCTAGTTCACAGTCGCTTTTCATGCCCTTTTGTTGTTGTTTTTGGGGGGGTAGTCCAAGGCACGCTCAGAATGGATTTTCCAATCTTCAAATAATTCTTGTACAGCTGAATGCTGTTCTTCTTCTTGCTGCTGTTGTTAATTTTCTATATTTAAAAATTCAGTGCATTCAGAAATGCTTTTTGATTTACCACCAAAGTATCAAGTTAACTCACTCCTTGTCACCCTTTCACTGACAGTCAATAAACTTTTCATCCAGACAGGCCTTTGACAATTAAGCTGAGCTGCTGTGAAAGTATTTTTTTCATAGACTGGATATTTTTATTCAAAAAGAGGCAACCATTCCCTTCTCTGAGTGGAGAAGCAAAAGATGAGAGCTATATCCACTTTGGGATAACCTAAAAGAAGCACCAACTCCCTCTAGTAACTCTGCCATGATGCAATTTCTGGCATTTTGAATGTCTAGGTGGGGAAATGGCAGTGGCCAGTGCAGCATGTTACTGTCCCCTCTCCATGGTATGAACCACGACTTATCCACGCATCAAATCTAGACCATAATTTTAGCCCCAAACTGTCCCTGGCTCATACACAAGGGCAACTTATAGATAGGTATATACAGTAGTTCTTTCCTCTACTGACTTTTTAAAGCTTCCTTGTTAATCTGCTTTTTAAATAATTTATAGTTTTTGTAGTGATGTAATAAAAGCAGCCCAATATTTCAAAATTTACAATGAAGACAACATCAAAACAAAAAATCATCAGCCAAAAATGTTTTCAATAAGCACTAAAACTACTTAAGAGCAAACTACCTACTTTCAGGCAGAAGTTTTATCCTGAGATGTATTTTTCTTATTTGATTTGATCATAATTTGCCACTATGAGTGTCACTGTTTGAATGGTGGGGTGTAAATCCCATAAATAAATGGGATTTATGGCAACTAGACTGATTGATAACTGGAAAATAGAGGGGGGAAACATGGAGGCAGTGATAGACTTTGTATTTCTAGGCACGCAGATTACTGCAGATGCAGACTGCAGTCAGGAAATCCGAAGATGTTTACTTCTTGGGAGGAGAGCAATGACCAATCTCGATAAAATACTGTCAACAAAGGTCCACGTAGTTAAAGCAATGTTATTCCCCATAGTAAGCTATGGATGCGAGAGCTGGACCATAAGGAAAGCTGAACAAAGGAAGATAGATGCTTTTGAACTGTGGTGTTGGAGGAAAATTCTGAGAGTGCCTTGGACCGCAAGAAGATCCAACCAGTTCATACTTCAGGAAATAATGTCTGGCTGCTCCCTGGAGGGAAGGATATTAAAAGCAAAGCTGAAGTACTTTGGCCACATAACAAGAAGACAGGAAAGCTTGGAGAAGAGAATGATGCTGGGGAAAATGAAAGGAAAAAGGAAGAGGGGCCAACCAAGGGCAAGATGGATGGATGGTATCCTTGAAGTGACTGGCATGACCTTCAAAGAGCTGGGAGTGGCGACAGCCAACAGGGAGCTCTGGCATGGGCTGGTCCATGAGGTCACAAAGAGTCAGAAGCGACTGAACAAATAAACAACAACAACAACAACAACAACAACACAAACAAACAACAACACCCAGTAGTTCCTCTTCCACTAAGCAGACTTCTAAGTTTCATATGGAGTGAGGCTTTTAAGTGTTCCTCTTAACCTACTAGAAAGTAGCCAGAGCCCAATGTGGTCACCCATCTTCTGGAGAGGCACAAATGCTCCAATTGCACAACCTGCATGGCATGGCATTACTCAACTCCTGCTTCAACAGAGACTGCTTGGAATGAGGTTGTGCCTGAGCACTGACTCATACAGTGTCCCAGTAAGGGCACTGAAATGACCCCTGACCTTTCTCTTCAGGGTCCTCCTTTGTGGCGGGTAGGAATATTGTGCTCAGCATGGGTGCATTTAAATTATCCTATTTCATTTATTTCCTGTGGTGCAAAACAGTGGGGAAATTCCTGGACTACACTAAAGTTTTTTACAGTCATCATGACCTCCTTGCTATACAGCGTTCTCTGTTTTGGGGAGCCTTTTTCATACTTGTCCCTTGTGCATTTCAAGCGCTGGAAGAGGATTTTAAAAAGAGTTTGCAGCATCATTCTCTTTAAAAATATATTGCTGGAAGTAGAAGAAATGCTGATGGTGCAGTAAGAAAAAAGTTTAATCTTCCCCTCCAAATTAAATGTCCCTGAAGGTGACTGTGTTGGCACAAGATGCCTGTTACCTCTAAGCTTTCTATAAAAATGGAGATATTAAAGAGGTACACCCCACCCACCAGTCTGACATAAAACAGTATTATATCTAATCCAGA